>NW_012107252.1:40573-41668 GCF_000951045.1 Mandrillus leucophaeus
AAAAAAAAAAAAAGTCCCTCTGGAACCACTTCCCACATCCTTTACTACTCTTTCAACAAATACTATTAAATACTTACCATGTGACAGTTAGGATGATGGATACTGAGAATGGTGAAAAAGATATTGTCCCTATACTCATGGAATATTTACTATAGTGGGGCAGATGACAAAATACAGGTGGCTAAAAATATTAGCAACTATTGTAATTATAACAAAGGAAAGAAACAGGATATTAAGACAGACAGTATTGGGTGCATCTCTTTTGGATGAGGAGAGCCTTGGAGGTCTTCCTGACACTTTGAAGTTTAAGCTCTGGTCCCAAGAAGGTCCACCTGAAAAGCAGACGTGTGCCAGACAGTGTGCTTCAATGAATTATGAGCATTTGCATCATCTCAAAACTCTGACAATTCTAGGTTGGAAACCTATGTGGGGATCAGGGCGCATCCTGATAGTTCAGTTTTTATTTGGCTTTAACCACTGTGAATCTTGGGATTCTGGCAGTTTATAACTAACTCAGAAGACCGGGATGACAACTGGAAAGAAAGGCACAAGATACCATTGTCGTGGGCAATGAACCACTTCCTCTAACAGAGAGGAACCTAAGAATCCTAAAACAGCAGACTCAGAGTTTAATGCTGGGTAGATTTCAGTTACAGCTAAACTTAATAGTCACTGGGACCAGTGAAATCAATACAATCTTCTGCTTCATACTGAGCCACTGCACCTGGCCGGGCCTCTTTTACTTAGTCTTCACTAGCCACTTACTTGATCTAGTCACATGCATAGTTCTGCTCTGACCTCACCTCCCCCAGGAATATTCCCTTCACCTCTTCTTTCACCGTACTCCTGGCTCATCATGCCTTGCTGGGCCAGAGTACCTCTGTGCTGTTTTGACCACATACATGTTCATATTGTCCCTAATACTGAAGGTAGGGACAATATCTTTTTCACCACTCTATTTTTTAGAGTGATAAAAAAATATATATTTTTAAAATTTTTTTTTGAGATGGAGTTTCGCTCTGTCACCCAGGCTGGAGTGCAATGGCGCAATCTCAGCTCACTGCAACCTCTGCCTCCCAGGTTCAAGCGATTCTC
>NW_012107252.1:42813-46748 GCF_000951045.1 Mandrillus leucophaeus
TGCAAGCTCCGCCTCCTGGGTTCACGCGATTCTCCTGCCTCAGCCTCCCGAGTAGCTGGGACTACAGGTGCCCGCCACCACGCCTGGCTAATTTTTTGTATTTTTAGTAGAGATGGGGTTTCACTGTGTTAGCCAGGATAGTCTTGATCTCCTGACCTCATGATCTGCCCGCCTTGGCCTCCCAAAGTGCTGGGATACAGGCGTGAGCCACCATGCCTGGCCTCATTAGTTTTTATTTATGTTAAATTTCTCAATCATAATAATACTATTATGTTCCTTATTCTTAGGAGATAAACACAAAAGTATTTAAGGATAAAATCTCTCATCTGCAGTTAATTCTCAAATGGTTCAGTAAATGAAAAACATATTTTAAATATACAGGTATTCAACAAGTATGTATATTTATATGTGTATATATAGCTAGGAGAAACAGTAAATACTGCAAAAAGTTAAGTGGTAAAGGTAGGCAAAGAATTTATGGTTGCTTATTCTATTTTTGTAATTTTTCTGTAGGTTTGAAATTTTTAAAATAAAATATTGGAGAAAAAAGTAATAGTCTCAACTTAGGTAGGAAAGCTTAATGGGATATGAAATCTCCCTGAGCTTTGGCTGACTACCTGCTATATCGGAAGTGCATGGTCAGCTGGGCCAGGACTGTAAGTGGTAGGGTAGTTTGCAGGCAATGCTATAGGAAAGGCAGAGGGCCAGTAAGCACCCAGATAACAGAGGTGGTACCTATGGATGTCTAGTAGAAGCGTGTAGCCAGGCAGAAGGGTAGGAGTCATAAATACCAGATCCAAAGGGCAAAGCAAAAGACAGCTCTTGTACAGATTGAGCTCTTTGGCAGAGGTTTGGGTAGCTAATCGGAAAAACACAGGAAATGATAAGATCAGAGGTGGGGCAAAGGGTCAGTAAGGCAGGCAAGCAGGCAGGAAGGTAGGCAGGCAGGCAGGCAGGCAGAAAGGATACACTAAGAAGCACAGAGGAATTAGAAGTTTAGGCAAGGCTCTGGCTTGTCTGGGCATAGTTAAAGGCTAATTTCAGGGAAGCAAATAGAAACTAGAGTGAGAGCAGACAAGTTGTGGAGCACCCATGATGAGAAACAGCTTAAGAGCAGAGGAGGACACAAAAAGTAGGCTCAATCTGTCTGAAAATGGGGAAGGGAGAGGTAGCAGCCAATGGCAGAATGTGATACCTTGGTCTTTGTTTCTCTTAGTTGGTGAGGCAAGAAGAGTCTGGCTAAAGTTTGCTTCCTCTTATCTAGTGGCTGAATCAGAGAGATGTAAATTGGGGCAGAATTCCCAGGAAAGGTCATGCCCCAGTCCCAAACCACTTTTGGGACTGCAGGCCCATGAGGTACATCCCTGCCAGTCTCTGAATGCTGCTACCAGTATATTTCTCTCACTTCTTAATGATGGCATTCCATTTAAGAATTCGGAGTTCCTATTTCTTGGAGAAATCTCTTTTTAAACTAGCAGCTACACTCATGGATATGCTACCCCCGTTCATGCATCCATTCTTTCAGAATCCCAGGTAGGCCTAATTTTCACATCTGAAATGTAGATCAGAGTTCCTGAATGCCTAACTGGAGGTATTTAACAACTTGCCTTTGTCTGTACCAGCTCTACCATGCCCAGTCCAGACTCCTAGTGCAGCATTCTAACTGCAAGTCAAAATGCCTTTTTCTATTCTCAGAGACTCTGGTACTGAAAGAAAGCAATTTAGCATGGGTTAGGTGAGACATTCCCTCCAGAGAAAAGGATCAGCCAGGGGATCACAGAAATGGCTGCAGGGATCAGATGGTCTGGCCCCCACAAAGAGTATTTAAAATTCAGGTATCTTTTTGACCTGCTTGCAAGTCACATAAGCAATACGGATTTGGGTACAGAAGAATCTATGAGGGAAAGGGGGAAGGGGAATGGGGGAACAGTCACTTCTCTGGGCACATTCTCTAGAAGCAGTGCTTTTATCGGAGGTGATTCTGTTAAGACTGTGATGAAAAGACACCAGGGAAGGCAGTGTGGGAACAAGACTTGTTTGTGTAGAGGAAGGTCGGAAAAGACACCTTTCAGACTTGTGCCCTCCCATCAACAGACAGCACAGCGCCCACACTGACAGCACCCCTCTCTATTTCTCTGCTCAGGACACAATCTGCAAGGCTTTTTTAAGGGCCTTTCCTCCCTCTCAGTAATGACCTACCTTGCTATGTTTAAGGCTGAGCTTTTCTTCCCTCCCTTGTTCTGTGTCCTGGGTTCCAGATGAGAGATGAGAGTTCCATTGAATCTTTAATCTCTCTCGGAAGTACTTAGTCACTGATCTGGCCACGTGGCATCTGCTTTCCCATTGTGGGTCTGGTATGTTAACTAAGAAAGTTATTTTCCAGCCGAGTTAGAAATAGCAGGAACTTGAATTGACTTGCTAGACTGGCAGTGCTGGAAGTTAGGGCCATGTGCCAAAGGAAAGAATAGATGGCCAATCACCAGGGAGCACATTTCTCAATCTGTAGCCTGAGACTAAACCTTCCTGCTGGCAAGGGAGATCTGTGTTAGGCCTTTGCTGCCAGGTTCACACTGGGAGACATTCTGTGACTTCTCGGTGGCTCCACATGCAGTCTGAAACTCAGAAGGGGAACTGCGAACCACCTTTTATCTAGGCATAAGGATCTGGAGGAAATAGGAGTGATCCTAGAGACAGAAAACAAGATCCTGAAGAAAAAGTAGATGAGAGGAGGCTGAAGAGTCTCAGATATGGCAAAGGTAAGGGACAGAAAAGCAGACCTCTGGATAGTAGGTGCCAGGCCAGTAGTTCTGAAGGCCTGGGCCCCTGCAGGTGCTGCTGCTAGCCCTGTCCCCCACTCTCAGCCCAGGCCCCATCCCAGCTCCTACCTGGTAGGTACCTGTCGTGGCTGTGGCTGTACTCTGTGGCAGTGAGTGACAAGTGAGTCTGTATAAAGGGCTGGTTGCCAAACAGATTGTCACTACGAAGGTTGTGGCAGAGTTTCTCCAGGAAGCGGAGGACGTAGGTGATGCTGTTGACTGCTGGGAGGTTGAGGGTATGCTGTTCCCGGTCAAACACGGCTGTGGAGTGAGTAAACAGGGCCAAGCATGTCAGCCTGGCAGTGGAGTACAGCGCTGGGCAGGAAGAGTACAGCCCACTGCTTGTCTCAGGCTTACCTGGTTACACAAAGGGAATCAGTGCCCCACATTTCCTCCCTCCCTCCCTTTAACTCCCTCCCTCGAGGGCTTTGATTTTTGTCTCCAACTGTAAAGGGCTTGCAAATATGGGAGTGGCCAGGCCAGGTCTGTTGCACCCTGGGCTCTGGAATGATTTTTTTCAACCTGTGAAAACAACTGTGAACATAATTCTGTCTGCTCCATCACTTGGCTGGACCTCCCCCAGGAAATCGGCTCATTTAGGGTGCTATTTTCACAAGAACTGCCTAAGAACAGAGAAGCTGGGCAGAACAGTAGAATATAGCCATAGCCAGCAATGGTATGGGTACACAATTTCCGATCTATATAAGGGCACTAGAATTTTAGCAACATTTGGAACTGTTTCATGCTTTGTGTTAGTTTACTTTCTATCATCTTTTTCTGTAAAAATATATCAGCATAATCCTTACAAAGCAAAGACCTGTGTATTTGTCCCTGAGGGCAGCAAGGATTTGGGGAGATAGGTCATTCTCAAGAACCAATTTTGAGGCAGAAGAAGAACCCTAGAGGGGGTATAGGTGAGAGCAGCTAAAGAGAGGCAGTTAGGCTAGGTTCCTACAGACCACTACACAGAAACAAAGAAGAGACCAAGGAGTAGCCTGGGCCTCAGAAGCAACATAAGGCTTAATTTCCCAGGCACTTCCCAGTTTTCTTCTTCTTCTTTTTTTTTTTTTTTTTGAGATGGAGTCTTGCTCTGTCACCCAGGCTGGAGTGCAGTGGCAC
>NW_012107252.1:46798-93641 GCF_000951045.1 Mandrillus leucophaeus
TTTTTTTGAGATGGAGTCTTGCTCTGTCACCCAGGCTGGAGTGCAGTGGCACGATCTCGGCTCACTGCAACCTCCGCCTCCCAGGTTCAAGTGATTCTCTTGCCTCAGCCTCCTGAGGATCTGGGACTACAGGCATGTACCACCATGCCTGGCTAATGTTTTGTGGTTTTTTTTAGTAGAGACGGGGTTTTGCCATGTTGGCCAGGCTGGTCTTGAACTCCTGACTTCAGGTGATCCGCCCGCCTCAGCCTCCCAAAGCGCTGGGATTACAGGTGTGAGCCACTGCACCTGGCCAGTTCCTAGTCTTCTATAATTCCCTGCCTGTCTGCTCCATCTTCCTCACAGTCAATTACTCCCTGGTCTGGGTTCCCACACCACTGTGTACACATTTCCCTATTATAGCACTTCTCACAGTTAGCTATAGCACTTCTCACATACATTCTTCTTTTTCACTGGTATGGAGCCTAAGCTGTCATCTTCTATTCTCCCCTTCTCCTGGCCAGTGTCTGACAATCACCTGATACATAGTAAGGGTTCAATAAATGTTTGCTAAAATAATACAGTCTGGTTATTGATGGGGTCTTCCATGCCAGCTGGGTTTCCTGAAGCTGGTTATTACAGCCTGCTAGGGAGGAGAAGCAGGGGATTATGGAATAGCATCAGTTAAGACTGAAAGGCTCTAGGTCAAGTCTTCATAGGTTTAGTGGCTAAATAGGATTTTGGATTTAGGATAACTGAAACAGAATCAGGGCACAGTAGAAAAAGTAAATATTCTGTGAGAGCAAAATATACTGTGTCACTGAATCAAACTCTCATAGCAGTAAAGAAAAAGGAAATGACTTTCCCCAACCACCCTGGGATTTAATTCTCTTCTACTGGGCCTGGTTTAGGACCAGGAAGCTAAGGAGTCAAAGGAATGAGAGGGGAGTTCATTGGTTCCTGAAACCAGGTGGGAGGCTGCAACAGTCTGGAGAAACCCCTCTGCTGCCACAACATAGCCCCCTCTGGATTCTTTCTCCTATACTTTCTGTATGGATAGGCCAATCAGGTAGATGGGGGGAATCAGTTTAGAGGCTCAGTGAAGCAGAATCTGTGGGCATTCTCTTTGGCAGAGGTATGCATAAGGCTCAGAGGGGCTCTTGGGGGGTTGGAGATAAGGAATGGAATACCTTCACATTTTTCCAGAGCCTACAGGTATGAAGTGAGAACCAGGATGCCTTACAAGAAATCAACCAGTTGAGAAGGTGGGTCCTTCTGGCTGGGAGGCAATATGAGCCAAACAGTGCTTACCTGAGATAACCTCACCACCATGGCCTTGCTTGAGGAAGCTGAAGACGGTTTTCTGGTGATAAGCACAGTCGATACAGGCCTGGACAGCCTGCTGCAACACCACAGAGGCACGGGCTGGTCCAAAATGGTCAGGGAGTTGCTGGACCTTCTTCTTATCTAAGTGGGGGCCTGTGCTGCCATTCTTGTTCAAGTAGATACAAACTATGGGAGACAAAGAATCAAAGAAGCTTCAAGAGTCTCTGGGATAGAGAAGTCAGAGAACGGTATCTTATTCCATCTTTTATACCTTGGCCTCTGGTTCCTAACAGAATTCCTAGCAGCTAAGCTGGTGAAATGCTGTGGGAGGTAGAGGTGGAGGGTCAAGAAAAGGCTGTGCCCAGCTACTGCCAACCCAAACTGCATGATCAAAGTCTGTGGGAAGACTGGAAGAGTGGCCCAGACCAAAGGCCAAGACACAGAGTTTGCACTTTGTCTTCTGTGCACTGAAAAGAAAATCTAAACAATTCCCCACTTGTACATACTTCAATTTTTTTGTACTTGGTTGCCTCACATATTCTTTGTACCTCTTACCATATATGTGTAAGGAGCTGTGGGGCAATGGCAATATTAGCAAGGGCATATGTGTGTGTGTGTGTGTGTGTGTGAGTGCATGTGTGTATGTATGTCATTGGATTTAGAATAGTTGCACCATTGATCATTTGCCTTGTTTTCTGTTTTGGGCCTTAAAGTCCCTTTGTTATCTTCTACATCTACATTCATGCCCAAAGAATATAGTAAAAATTAAAAAAAAAAAAATTGGATTAAAAAAATAAGTTGGGCTGGGCGTGGTGGCTCACCCTGTAATCCCAGCACTTTGGGAGGCTGAGGCAGGTGGATCATGAGGTCAGGAGTTTGAGACCAGCCTGGCCAAGATGGTGAAACCCCATCTCTACTAAAAGTTAAAAAAAAAAAAAAAAGCTGGGCGTGGTGGCGGGCACCTGTAATCCCAGCTACTCGGGAGGCTGAGGCAGGAGATCACTTGAACCTGGAAGGCGGAGCTTGCAGTGAGCCAAGATCACACCACTGCACTCCAACCTGGGCGACAGAGTGAGACTCAGTCTCAAAAAAAAAAAAAAGAAAAAAAAAAAAAGTTGGGCGCAGTGGCTCACGTCTGTAATCACAGCACTTTGTGAGGCTGAGGCGGGAGGATCACTTAAAGCCAGGAGTTTGAGACCAGCCTGGGCAACACAGTGAGACCACATCTCTACAAAAAATTTGCTAGGTGGCATGTGCCTGTGGTCCCAGCTACTTGGGAGGCTGAGGTGGGAGAACTGCTTGGGCCCAGGAGTTAAAGGCTGCAGTGAGCTGTAATCGTGCCACTGCACTCCAGCCTGGATGACAGAGTGAGACCCTCTAAAAAAAAAAAAGTGAAAAGAGCCTGAGGGTCCCAAGACAGCTAAGCACTCTCCTAGCTACTGGCCTCCACCTGGCACTGCAGTGGGTATGGGAGACTAAGGCCATCCTAACAGAGTTGTCTCTGGAGTTGTTTTCTCCTCAGGACCCACAGCAACCTGGTCAGGAATGACATTTTCTCCCCCATATGCTTTCCAGTTTCCCATTTGAGTAGTGAGTACTCTTCTTTCTTGTGTGGTTGTGGCTCACTAGCTGAAGGGGTAGAAGGGCAAAAGTCTCTTTGCTATTAAAGGTAGAAAAGATAAGAGCAGTAGCTGTGTGGCCTGTGGATGGACTGTTGTTCTCTTTGGGTCTCAGGTTCACCGCCTGAAAAATGAAGTGACTGAGCCAGATGCTCTCTGAGGATTCTCCACCTTCATAATTCTAATTCTAAGGAGAACCAACATGGACAGAAGAAATGGAAAACAGAAAGTAGGGAGGTGGTATGTGGGAAGTGACAGGAGAAACATAAAAACAAAAAAGAAGAAAAGGGTAAACAAGATGAATTGAACAAATACATTTAACTATGTTCTCTCCAAAAACTCACTAAAATGAGCCAGATAAGAGAGGAGATGACAATAAAATTTAGGAAGGTAGAAAGCAGACTGGAAAGGTAGTGACTGACTCAACAGACCCAACAAAGCTGCATACCTTAAAGTAGCAGTGGGGAGTGATGAGAACCACGCTCTCATAATTTGCGAAAGGCCTAAGAACTGGCAGAGTTGGTGCCTCTGGAGGTGAGTGTGAGGTAGATCTAATAAAATAAGGATTAACTGAAGTCTTTTAAGAAACAGAATTTTCACATCTAGTAATGTGACTCTTTTACTGAAATAACTAAAAATGCAGGAACCCAGAGAGATAAGAAGAGTAGTAAACAAAAACAAGTGTCTACAAAAAGACACCTATAAGAATGTTCATAATAGTTTATTCATAATAACCCCAAACTAGAACCAACCCAAATATCCACCAAAAAGAGAAGATATACAAATTGTGGTACAGTCATACGCCACATAATGACATTTTGGTCAATGGCAGACTGCATATATGATAGTGGTCTCATAGGAGCTGAAAAATTCCTATCACCTAGTGACCTTGTAGCCAATGTAAAGTCATAGCATAGTGCATTACTCGTGTGTCTGTGAGGAAGCTGGTGTAAACAAACCTAGTGCACTACCAGGCATATAAAAAAGTATAGCATATAGGATTATGTAGAGTACATAATACTTGGTAACATAATAAATGACTATGTTACTGATTTGTGTATTTAGTATACTTCTTATCATTATTGTAGAGTGTACTCCTACTTATTAAAAAAGTTAAGTGTAAAACACCCTCAGGCAGGTCCTTCAGGAGGTATTCCAGGAGAAAGCATTGTTATCACAGGATGACAGCTCCATGCATGTTATTGTCCCTGAAGACCTTCCAGTGGGACAAGATATGGAGATAGGAAACAGTGACACTGATGATCCTGATCTTGTGTAGGCCTAGGCTAATGTGTGTGTATGTCTTGGGTTTTAACAAAAAAGTTTAAAAAGTAAAAGAATAAAATAAATCTAAAAGTTTTTTAAATAGAAAAAAGCTTATAAAAATAAAATATTTTTGTACAGCTGTAAAGTATGTATGTATTTTAAGCTAAGTGTTATTAAAAGTCAAAAAGTTAAAAAGTTTATAATGTAAAAAAGTTACAGTACGCTAAGGTTAATTTATTGTTGAAGAAAATTAAAAAAATTTAGTGTAGCCAAAGTGTACAGTGTTTATAAAGTCTACAGTAGTGTACAGTAATGTCCTAGGCCTTCACATTCACTCACCACTCATTTACCACTCACTCAGAGCAACTTCTAGTATTGCAAGCTCCATTCATGGTAAGTACCCTGTATAGGTGTACCATTCAAAAAATCTTTTAAATCATAATTTTACTGTATCCTCTTTATCTTTATGCATATGTAGATACACAAATATTTACCATTGTGCTACAACTGCCTATAGCACAGTAACATTCTGTACAGGTTTGTAGCCTAGGAGCAATAGGCTATACCATCTAGGTTTGAGTAAGTACACTATGACAGGGGTCCCCAACCCCCCAGGCTGAAGACCAATACAGGGGTCCACAGCCTGTTAGGAAAGGGGCTGCACAGCAGGAGTTGAGCAGCAGGTGAGTGAGCACTACTACCTCCTGTCAGATCAGCAGTGGCATTAAATCCTCATAGGAGCATGAACCCTATTGTAAACTGCGCATGTGAGGGATCTAGGTTGTGTGCTCCTTATGAGAATCTAATTAATGGCTGATGATATGAGATGGAACAATTTCATCCTGAAACCATCCCCCCTGCCCCTGGTTCATGGTCCATGTCTTCCACAAAACCAGTCCCTGGTGCCAAAAAGGTTGAAGATCGACGCACTATGATGTTCACAAAATGAGGATATTGACTAATGATGCATTTCTCTGCTCATATCCCCGTGATTAAGCAATATGTGAGTGTATATTCATTTAATGGAATATTGCTTGGCAGTAAAAAAGAAGGAACTACTGATAGGCACAAGAACATGGGTGCTTTTTAAAACACTGAGTGAAATAAACCAGATACAAAAGAGTACATATAGTATGATTCATTTACACTAAGTTCAAGAATAGGGAAGTCTGATCTATGGTGATAAAAATCAGAATAAAGGTGGAAGTGGAGACCAACTGTGAGGAGGCATGAGGGAACTTCACGAGTGGCAGAAATGTCTTCTGTCTTGCTTGGAGTTGTAGTTACATGGGTGCTTAAAACTCATTGAAGTGTACGGTTTTTTTTTTTTTTTTCCCCCTTGAGATGGAGTCTCTCTCTGTCGCTCAGGCTAGAGTGCAGTAGTGCGATCTTGGCTTACTGCAACCCCTGCCTCGCGGGTTTAAGTGATTCTCCTGCCTCAGCCTCCTGAGTAGTTGGGATTACAGGCATGCACCATCATGCGAGGCTAATTTTTATATTTTTAGTAGAGATGGGGTTTCACCATGTTGGTCAGGCTGGTCTTGAACTCCTGACCTCATGATCTGCCTGCCTTGGCCTCCCAAAGTGCTGGGATTACAGGCGTGAGCCAACGTGCCCAGCCAAATTGTACGCTTAAGATCTGTACATTTCACTAAATGTAGAAACTTTACCTCAGTTAAAATACACAAAAAGGAAATAATATAACTAGTCTGGTGATGATTTTAAAAAATTCTACATGGATTAAATGATGAAATATAAAAGGCAAAACTATAAAGCCTTTAGACTATGCGGAAACAACACTGTACCAGTTTCTGGGCCCAAGGATTAAGAAACTGACAACTTCTACTTCCTGTTTCTTGGGACATTTGCTTTGAGACCCCAACATGTGTGAGGAAGCAAAGCCACCCTGTAGGGAGGTCCATTTGGAGATAAATCAACAGCCAGAACCAGCTGGTTGGCCATGTGCTGAAAGTGGATCCTTCAGTCCTAGTCAAGCCACCCCAGCTGATGCTGCATGCAACAGAGACAAACTGTCTCCACCCAGGCCTGCCCACATTGTTGTTTTAAACCATGAAATTTTGTGGTGGTTTGTTACATGGCAAAAGATTATTGGGACAGATTCTGGTACCAGAAATAGGGTGCTGCAGTAACAAAAGTCTGACACACATGGCATTGGCTCTGGACCTGGGCAGCAGAAAGAAGCATAAAGGATCATAGAGAGTGTCAGTGAAAACGGAAGGAGCCTCGAGGAGAGTTTTAATGGAAGCCTAAAGGGTCTCAATGAGGCTGTCAGTGAAGGTTTAAGGGAAAGTGAAGAAAATCTTATTGGGAGATCAATGAAAGGGGAAGTGTTGAAAGTCTGATAAGATTGTTGCCTACAGTAACATGGAAATAAGAAATATACCTGATGAACTCAAGGAAATAGCTAAGGAGATTTCCAGACAAAGTAATGAAAGTATCACCTGGCTTCTCCCTGCTTATGATAAAATGCAAGACGAGAGATGAGCTTCAAAACATGTACACACACCCCTCCACATACCCCCAGGACTTGCAGAATTTACAAATAAAATTTCTTCTTATTTTCAGTCTCTCTCTAAGGCAAAAAACTATAAATTATGAAAGGGTTTTTACTCTAGAAAAGGACAGTAAAATTCTTTAAGATATAAGAAAGATGTAAGACTGTTCAGACTTTCAGGCCTAAAAGGTTCTCTAAGAATCTTAAGGGCAAGCCTCATGGGTTTTTAAGAATCTTAAGAGTATTGTCCTACAGCAGCTGAATAGGAAGCCCAAAGTAGAGAAGGGCTTTTCATTAAAAGACTTGTAGTTGTGGCTTTTGTCTAATGAAGTGAACTCTGATAGTTCAAAGAAAACCCCTCAAATTTCTTTTGTTTTAAATTAGAGACAGGGTGTTGCTCTGTCATCCAGGCTGGAGTACAGTGGCATGCATGATCATAGCTCATAGCTCATAGCTCATAGATCATAGCCACCTCAGCCTCCAGGGCTCAATCAGTCCTCCCACCTCAGCCTCCTGAGTAGCTGGTACCACAGGCGTGCATCATCATGCCCAACTAATTTTTACTTTGTTGTAGAGAAGGGTTCTCACTATGTTGCCCACGCTGGTCTTGAACACATGGGCTCAAGGAATCCTCCCACCTTGGCCTCCCAAAGTGGTGGCATTACGGGTGTGAGCCACTGCGCCTAGCTGAAAAACCTCTCAAATTTCTAAGACAATCATTCTGGCAGAAGCATTGACAGCTTGGACTAAGAGCAAGAAAGATGGTACAAAATGGAAAAAATCATTTGGATGCCCAACCTTATACAGGCAGGAAGAAAACTAAAAAGGCAATCTCAGTTTTCTTATGAAAAAGAAAAGATGATTCAGAGGATAAAACCAAGACACATGGAAAACAACTCCCAGAAAGTCACACTGGACCTAATTAAGGAGTTGGCCAACATGTGCCCAGTTGGATTTCAGAATTTCTTTTCTTTCTTTTTTTTTTTTTTTTTGAGACGGAGTCTCACTGTCACCCAG
This sequence comes from Mandrillus leucophaeus, assembly GCF_000951045.1. NCBI lineage: Eukaryota > Metazoa > Chordata > Mammalia > Primates > Cercopithecidae > Mandrillus > Mandrillus leucophaeus. The sequence continues at coordinate 54,521 of NW_012107252.1, forward strand.
GCTGGAGTGCAGTGGTGCGATTTCAGCTCACCGCAAGCTCCGCCTCCCGGGTTCACGCCATTCTCCTGCCTCAGCCTCCTGAGTACTGGGGACTACTCAGGAGTAGTCCTGCCACCACGCCTGGCTAACTTTTTGTATTTTTAGTAGAGATGGAGTTTCACCGTTTTAGCCAGACCTCATGATCTGCCTGCCTCGGCCTCCCAAAGTGCTGCAATTACAGGTGTAAGTCACCGTACCCGGCCCCAGAATTTCTATACATCAGTGACTGCTGCATGTCTTCAGGTTTCCTCCCTTTTGAAAAGAAAGTATCCATAAAAATTACCTCGTGTCTGTTGCACCACTGTGTGTTAGGTAGGTAGTGAGCAGACAACTTTTTTCTTTAGTTCACAGGTCGTCAGGACAAGAAGAACCACACTGAAGGAGGTATTCTTGACAAACCACACCTAAGAGGCCTCGTGTACTGGGACCTGATTTAGATGATGAGATCCTAGACCTTGAGCCTACTGGTGTAAAAGAATGAGACTTCTGATGGGGAATCTTGTGAAGGCAAGAATAAATTCTGCAAGTGGGAAAAATGTTAATAATCCATGTCCAGAGAATAGAGAGGTAGTTTTAAAATACGGCCCATAATTATTTGACCCTCTTCCTATTGAGAGGTGCGGTCTATTCCTCTCCCCTTGAATCTAGGCTCTGGGACTGACTGATCAACAGAATATGGTGGCAATGATGCTATGCTAAGTTTGAGGCTCAGGCCCTAAGAAAATGGTAGCTTCCACTTCCTATCTCTTGAGAAACTTGCTCTAGGAACCTAGCCACCATAGTATGGCAAGGCCCAAGCTATCCTTTGGTGAGAACCAACAGGCAGCACGAGTTTTGCTAGTTATGTGAATGGAATTATCATAAGCCCCAATTGAGCTACCCCAACTGATGCCATGTGGCGCAGATATGAGTTGTATTCATTTTAATATAGAATATATTGATCTTTTCCTTTATAGTTTATGCTTATTGTCTTATTTTAAAAATCCTTCCCAATCTTGAGGTCATAAGGATATCTGTGTATACTGTCATTTTTTTTTTTTTACTAGATCCACTAAATCAGAATTTATTTTTCTGATTTAATTGGAGGTTATTAAAAAAATTCAGAGAAGGGTCTGGCACATAAGGAGTCTGGAAGTTGCCACTCCATCCTAACAACTAGTAAAAAGCTGAATAAGCTGAAAAGTCAACAATCCTTAGATCTGTCAGAGAAGTAAGATCTCAGGGCAAACTATTAGCCCCCAAATCTGAAGAGACAGACAGGTGAATAAGCCGAAGTCTCTGGAACCAGTGCTAGGGTAGGAAAACCTAAACTGTACTTGATGACTTGTCAGAGGCTCAGTGTGAAGAAGTTTGAGGTTAAAACTCCAGGGAGTCCCAGTCACTGGGGAGGAGGGGGAAACTTTTGTGAGTTTTGCCTCCAGGAGCTCAACCAGATTCTCACAGTAAATATAAGAGAAAAATACCCTCACGCTTCTGGCAGGGAGAGGGGAAAAGGAACCATTTTGAAATATACTACAGCACTCTGTTCTCAACAAGGTCTTCCCTCAGGAGAAACTATTTTACCACAGCCTAAACTATTAGGGATTTTTCAGAGCCTAACTGATCTGGAAGAAGAGAAATAATCAACTCCAGCCAACGCTAGCCTTCCATTCCGAAGTAGAGAAATACTGCACTCCAGGCCATTCTATCCAACCCAAAGAAGTGGGGGTGGGGACCAGAAGCACTTGTTAAGTTCACAGTCCAGGGGCAAAGGCTCACTGAAAGACTGAGATTTAGTCACAGGACTGTAGAATGCTTCCCATTTCTCCACATCACTAAAGACCTATTTACCGTGGCTTTTTTTTTTTTTTTGTATTTTATTTTTGAGACAGAATCTCACTCTGTTGCCCACGCTGGAGTGCAGTGGCATGATCTCAGCTCCCTGCAACCTCCACCTCCCAAGTTCAAGTGATTCTCCTGCCTCAGCCTCCACAACCATGCCTGGCAATTTTTTTTTTTGTTTGTACTTTTAGTAGAGATGAGGTTTTGCCATGTTGCCAGGCTGGCCTCAAACTCCTAAGTGATCTGCCCGCCTTGGCCTCCCAAAGTGCTGGGATTGCAGGCATGAGCTACTGCGCCTGGCCCTACCATGGTTCCTTTTACCCAGTACATCATGTCCAGTTATCCTTGAGGTATACTCAAGGACAAAAAACACTGTTTGAAGAAAAAGCGCACACTCATATGGCAGGGATGCTGGAATTATCAGAGTGGGAATTTAAAACAACTATGATTAACATGCTGGGGGCTCTAATGAATAAAGTAGACAGCATGCAAGAACAGATGGGCAATGTAAGCAGAGAGATGGAAATTCCAAGAAAAAATAAAAAAGAAACACCAGAGATCAAAAATAATGTAACAGAAATAAAGAATGGGCTGGGTACGGTGGCTCACGCCTAGCACTTTGTGGGGGTCAAGGCCAGTGGATTGCTTGAGCCCAAGAGTTCAAGACCAGCCTGGGCAACATGGCAAAACCTCGTCTCTACTAAAATTACAAAAACTTTAGCCAGGTGTGGTGGCGTGTGCCTGTAGTCCCAGCTACTCAGGAGGCTGAGGCGGGAGGATTACCTGAGCCTGGGAAGTTGAGGCTGCAGTGAGCTGTGACTGCACACTGCCCTCCAGCCTGAGAGACAGAGGGAGACCCTGTCTCAAAAAAAAGAAAAATGAAATGAAGAATGCCTTTCATTGGCCCATTATTAGGTTAGACATGGCTAAGGGAAGAATTGCTGCATTTGAGCATGATAACTGAATGAGTGACTGAAGAAATAGTCTCAATCCATCAAGGTTTATTAAGCCAGCTCCGGAGAATGTCTGGGGAAAATACGAGTCACAGACACATCTGTGGGTGTTCCAAAGAGACTTTCAGGATTTTAGTATTTATACATTTTCTTTCGTGTTTTTGTTTTTATTGAGACAGAGTCTCGCTCTGTCACCTAGGATGGAGTGCAGTGGCACAATCTCGGCTCACTGCAACCTCTGCCTCCCAGGGTCAAGCAATTCTCCTGCTTCAGCCTCCTGAGTTGATGGGACTACAGGTGCGTGCCACCACGCCTGGCTAATTATTTGTGTATTTAGTAGAGATGGGGTTTCACCGTGTTAGCCAGGATGGTCTCGATCTCCTGACCTCGTGATCCGCCCACCTCAGCCTCCCAAAGTGCTGGGATTACAGGCATGAGCCACCATGTTCAGCCTTATTTATACATTTTCTTAAAGGAGGGCAGGTAGGTGGTAAGGGGAATGGTTACATTCTTGTGAGACTTTAGTAAGTGCTTGGCAAATCTACATTTTACACAAGATAAGGTGAATGTTTGAAGAGCAAAAACGGAGTAAAGTAAGAATCAATTATGCAGACATCTCTGGGTTGGTGGAGGAATGACTGGTCCCCTTTGTCTTTGTTCTGCACCTGAGAAGACATGATACTGACATTATCAGTGTGGAATTTAAGAGCTAGACTTAGATTGTAGACCTAAAGTTGCAGCTGGTGTGTCCTTGCTTATGGGAGACCATCAAAGAGTTTACTTGTGAATGATCTGTGCAGGCAGTCCTTCATGGATGCCTGAGGCTTTTACCTTTCCTTTGGGGATCTGGCTAATGCATAATGCTAGTAACAGCTATTCATCTGGAAGATGGTGTTACATGGCTTAGCCCCCAGGTTTACCCTTCCCTGTTGCATAAGTGATACAGACAGGAGACAGGGAAATACTGGGTAGAAGAATGCAGATCCCTGGCAAAGGCCCCACCCCCAAGCCTGGAAACCCACAGCACTAAATGGGAACAGGCATTCCTGTTTTCGTGCCCAAATGTTGCCTTTTGGCCTGCCATGCCCCCTTATCCTGTACCCATATAAACCCCATACCCCAGGATCCATGAGCAGATGAGCAGATGAGCAGAAGAGTGGCAGAATGGTACAGCAGAGAAGGAGGGAAGAGAAGGAGCATCTGAACGTCGAGAGGCATTTGGCTGGGGATGGTCAGAGAGGAGATTGGCTGCTGGACAGCCAAACTCCAGGAAGATCATCTTCCCACTCCATTCCCTTTCCAACTCCCCATCCATCCCGCTGAGAGCCACCTCCACCACTCAGTAAAACCCCCACATTCACCATTCTTCAAGTCTGTGTGTGACCTGATTCTTCCTGGATGCCAGACAAGAACCTGGGTACCAAGAGGGCACTGAGCTGGTTTACACTTAAGCCATCTGTGGATGGCAGAGCTAAAGCACAGCAGCATGCCCATGGGGACTTCAGGAGTTACAGGCACCCACCCTTAGATGCTACTGTGGGGCCAGTGCCCCAAAAGTGCACACCCAGGCTCTTGCACTTGCCCATCTACGTGTTCCCCCTCCTGTAAGGGGTTTGAGTGCACGGCACTGAAAAGACAAGCCACACCCCTATCACATGTCCTACAAGGTAGGTCAGGGAACTCTCCCGTTTCATAAAGAATTTAGGGGGTCCAGAGAATTTCTAATTTTCCTTTACAAAGGTATCTCAAGGGAAGGAAACTCCCAAAATTAAAAGCAAAGAGAAAAAAGACGGAAAAAACCCGTAACAGAATGTTCAAGAACTGTGGGATAATTATAATAGACGTAATCTATATATAATGGTGATACTAGAAGGAGAAGAAAAAGAGAAAGAAATTGAAGCAATAATAACTGAGAATTTACCCAAATTAATGCCACACACCAAATCCCAGATTCAGGAAGCTCAGAGAACACCAAGCAGGAAAAATGCCAAAAAACCCTGACATCTACACCTAGGCATATCATTTTCAAAGTACAAAAAATCAAAGATAAAAAATATTGAAAGAGACTAGAGGAAAAAAATACTTTACCTATAGAGGGGCAAAGACAAGAATTATATCCAATGTCTCGTAAGAAACCATGCAAGCAAGAAAAGAGTGAAATATTTAAAGTGCTGAGAGGAAAAAACCCACTGACTTAAAGCTCTGTACCCTGCAAAACTGTTCTTCAAATGTGAGGGAGAAAAAAAAAGACAAAGAAAAATTGAGGGAGTGTGTTGCCAGTAGACCTGCCTTGTAAGAAACGTTAAAAGAGGTTCTTCAGAAAGATGGAAAATGACAGAGATCAGAAACTTGGATCTTGGATCTATATGAAGAAAGGAAGAGCATCAAAGAAGAAATAAGTAAAGACAAAATTATAACTTTTTTTTTCTTTTTTTGAGACAGGGTCTCACTCTGTCACCTAGGTTAGAGTGCAGTGGTGCTATCATAGCTCACTGCAGCCTCAATCTCTCAGGCTCAAGTGATCCTCCTGCCTCAGTCTCCTGAGTAGCTTAGGGCTACAGGCATGCACCACTATGCTTAATTTTTTAACTTTTATTTTTAGTAGAGAAGTCTTGCTACATTGTTGCCTAGGTGCCAAGACCTTGTTGCCAAGGTCCTGCTATGTTGTTGGTGACTCCTGAGCTCAAGTGATCAATCCTCCCAACTTGGCCTCCCAAAGTACTGAGATTAAAGATGTTAGCCACTGTGCCTGGCCTATTTTTCTTAATCTTAATTCATCTGAAACCACCTTTGCAAAAATTGTAATAGTAAGAAAATATGACAGTGAAAGAGATATGATCTAATCAACTCCTATCTTATCTTTAACCTCCAAACTGCCCTTAATCATTCCTGGGCTTGGGGCAAGCTAACTTTGGGAGACATTTAGTTTATAGTTTAAACGATAATAGCCTTTCCCCAAAACTAAACTGTCTTTGTAAAGCTAATGAAAGATCACCAGGTTAGAAGGACGAGAGGAGCTTGAACTCTGCTAAGGTGTAAATGTAAATGATTATTTTAAAAAATTAAAAAAACAACAAAAACCAAGACCCAAGTTTATGCTGTCTACCAGAAACCTACTTTAAAGATAAAGACATACATAGATTAAAAGTAAATGGGTAAAGAAAGATATACCATGCTAACACTAATCAAAAGAAAGCTGTAGTAGCTATATTAACTTCAGACAGCATAGACCTCACAGCAAGGAAAATTATCAGGGAAAGACAGGGGTATTACATAATAAGAGGCCAATTCTCCAAGAAGACATATCATTCCTTAATGTGTGCATACCTAACAACAGAGTGTCAGATATATGAGGCAAAAACAGACAGACCTGCAAGGAGAAACAGAGAAATCCACTATTATAGTTGGAGACTATAACACCCCCCCCATCAGAAATGGACACATCAAACAGGCATAAAATCATAAGGACATAATTGAACTCAATAGCCCCTCAATCAACTGAAATATAGTTGGCATCTACTGACTACTTCATCCAGCAACAGCAGGATACATATTCTTTTCAAGCTCACATAGAACATTCAGCAAGATAGATCACATGCTGGACCAAAAAACACACCTGAGTATTTTTTTTTTAATTTTAAAAATTTTCTCATTTTTATTATTATTATTTTTTGAGACAGGGTCTCACTCTTTCACACAGGTTGGAGTACAGTTGTGTGATTTTGGCTCACTGCAACTTCTGTCTCCCAGGTTCAAGCGATCCTCACACTTCAGCCTCCTGAGTAGCTAGGACCACAGGTGCGTGCCACCACACCCGGCTAATTGTTTGAATTTTTGGTAGAGACAGGGTTTCACCACGTTGCCCAAGCTGGTCTCAACTCCTGAGCTCAAGTGATCCACTGGCCTCAGCCTCCCAAAGTGCTGGGATTACAGGCGTGAGCCACTGCACCCAGCCTGAACAAATTTTAAAAGAATAATCATATGATGTCTTCTTTCAGAACACAACAGAATGATACATGAAAAAAATCACCAAATAGTTAAGAGATTAAACAATGCACTTCTAAATAACACACAGGTTAAAGAAGAAATAACAGGAGAAATTTAAAAAATATTTGGAAATGGCCAAGCGCGGTGGTTCATGCCTGTAATCCTAGCAATTTGGGAGGCCAAGGTGGGTGGATCACTTGAGGTAAGGAGTTTGAATCCAGCCTGACCAACATGTTAAAACCCTGTCTCTACTAAAAGTATTTTAAAATTAGGCTGGGCATGTTGGCTTACGCCTGTAATCCCAGCACTTTGGGAGGCCTAGGAGGGTAGATCACGAGGTCAGGAGTTCGAGACCAGCCTGGCCAACATGGTGAAACCCCATCTCTACTAAAAATACAAAAATTAGCTGGGCATGGTGGTGCATGCCTGTAATCCTAGCTACTCAGGAGGTTGAAGAAGGAGAATTGCTTGAACCCGGGAGGCAGAGGTTGCAGTGAGCTGAGATTGGGCCACTGCACTCCAGCCTGAGGGACAGAGCGAGACTCCATCTCAGGAAAAAAAAAGAAAAAAAGAAAAAATTAGCCAGGTGTGGTGGCATGCGCCCAGCTACTTGAGAGGCTGAGGCAGGAGAATTGCTTGAAGACGGGAGGTGGAAGTTGCAGTGAGCCGAGATCACACCACTGCACTCCAGCCTGGGCGACAGTGTGAGACTCCATCTCGGAAAAAAAAAAAATGGAACTAAATGAAAATGAAAATAAAACATCAAAATTTGTGGGACAGAGCAGAAGCAGTGTTTAAGGGGTGACTTACAACACTGAATGCAGATATTAGAAAAGAAGATCTAAAAGCAGCAATCTGAGCTTCCGTCTTAGGAAACTAGAAAAAGAAGAGCAAATTAAATCCAAAGTAAGCAGAAAATAAAAAAGTATAAAGATTACAGAGCAGAAATCAATGAAATCAAAAACAGGAAATCAATAGAGAAAAATCAATGAAGCGGGCCAGGCGCGGTGGCTCACGCCTGTAATCCCAGCACTTTGGGAGGCTGAGGCGGGCGGATCACGAGGTCAGGAGGTCGAGACCATCCTGGCTAACTCAATGAAATCCCGTCTCTCCTAAAAATACAAAAAATTAGCCGGGTGTGGTGGTGCACGTTTGTAGCCCCAGCTACTCAGGAGGCTGAGGCAGGAGAATCACTTGAACCTGGGAAGTGGAGGTTGCAGTGAGCCGAGATCGCACCACTGCACTCCGGCCTGTGTGACAGAGTGAGACACTGTCTAAAAAATAATAATAATAATAAAAATCAATGAAACCAAAAGCTGGTTTGATGAAAAGATAAATAAAATCAATTATACTCTAGCCAGGCTAACTAAATAAACAAACAAAAAACAAAACAAGCAACCAGAGGGATGACACAAATTACTAAATCAGAAATGATAAAGGGGATATCACTATAGATCCTATTGTCATTAAACAGATAATAAAGGAATACTATGAACAACTCTATGTCCACCAATTTGATAACCTAGATGAAATGAACTAATTCCTTCAAAGACAATCTGCCAAAACTCAAACAAGAATAGACAATCTGAATACGTTTATATCTATTAAAAATTTGAATTAATTAAACCCAAACTTTCCAAAAAAGAAAGTACCACGTCTAGATAGGTTCATTCGTGAATTTTACCAACATTTAAGGAAGAAATTATACCAATTCTTCAAAATCTCTTTTAGAAGTTATTAACAGAAGCAGAAGGAGTATTTTCTAACTTATTTTATGAGGCTATCACTGTCCTCAACAAAATATTATCAAATCAAATTGAACAATATAAAAAAGAATTATATACTATGACCAAGTGAGATTTATCCAAAGTATGCAAGGCTGACTCAACATTCAAAAATCAATTAATATGATCTATCATATCAACAGGCAAAGTAAGAAAAATCAGATAATCATATCGATAGATGCAGAAAAAGGATGTGACAATATCCAACACTCATTCATAATAAAAAACGATTGGAAACTAGAAATAGAGTGAAACTTTCTCAATAAATAACATCTACAAAAACCTACAGCTAACATTATACTTAATGGTTAGAAACTAGAGGCTTTCCTACCAAAATCAGGAACAAGACAAGGACGTTCTCTCTTACCACTCCTCTTCAACATCATACTGGAAGTCCTAGCTAATGCAGTAAGACAAAAAGTAAGATGAAAAGAATGCAGTTTGGGAAGGATGAAATAAAACTTTGTTCTCAGGTGACATCATTGTCTATGCAGAGAATATGAAATCCTTAATAACCAAAAAAATCCTGGAATTAATAAGTGATTATAATAAGAATGCAGGATACAAAGCTAATATATAAAAAGTCAATCACTTTCCTATATAGCGGCAATGAACAAGTGAATTTTAAAATTAAAAAAACACAATACAGGCCAGGCACAATTGCTCACTGTAATCCCAGTGCTTTGTGAGGCTAAAGCAGGAGGATTGTTTGAGGCCAGGAATTCAAGACCAGCCTGGGCAACATAGCCCAGGCTTTTTTTTTTTTTTTTTTTTTTTAAATAGAGAAACCATCTCTATAAAAAATAAAAAAATAAAAAAATTAGCCAGGCATGGTGGCATGCCTGTAGTTCCAGCTACCCAGGAGGGTGAGGCAGGAAGATTGCTTCTGCCCAGGAGTTTGAGGCTGCGGAGAGCTATGATCACACCACTGCAATCCAGCCTGGGCAACACAGCAAGACCCTATTTCAAAAAACAAAACAAAACAAAATCCCACAATACCATTTATGTTAGCACCAAAAAATGAAATACCTAGGTATAAGTTAAACAAAATATATATAACATTTATATGAGGAAAACTAGAAAACTTTTTTGAAAGAAATGTAAAAAGAACTAAGTAGTAAACAGATATTTTGTGTTCATGGATAAGAGACTTAATATTGTCAGGATGTCACTTCTTTCCAACTCAATGTAGAGATTCACTGCACTCCTAATCAAAATCCCAGAATTTATTTTGTAGACAGCAACAAATTGAATCAGCTGCGGGTGGTGGCTCACACCTGTAATCTCAGCACTTTGGGAGATCAAGGTAGGAAGACTGCATGAGCCCAGGAGTTTGAGACCTGGGCAACATAGTGAGACCCTGTCTCTACAAAATTAGCTAGGTATAGTGGCATGTACCTGTAGTCCCAGCTACTCTGGAGGCTGAGGTGGGAGGACAGCTTGAGCCCAGGAAGACTGAAGCTGCAGTGAGCTGTAACTGCACCACTGCACTCCAGCTGGGCAACAGAGTGCACCTCTGTATCCACAACAACAGCAAACCAAACTGAATCTAAACTTTATATGAAGAGGCAAAACACCCAGAACAAAGTCAGGAGGGCTGATGTTACCTGACTTCGAGACTTACTGTAAAGCGACCATAATTAAGACAGTGTGGTATTGCCTAAAGAACAGACAGATCAATGGAACAGAATAGAAAGTCCAGAAATAAATCCACATAAATACAATCAGCTTATCTTTGACAAAGGAGTAAAGGCAATACAATAAAAAATAAAGATAGTCTTTTCAACAAACGGTTCTCGAACAACTGAACATTCACATGTAAAAAAGTGAACCTAGACACAGAACCTACACTCTTGAAAAAAAAGTAACCCCAAAAGGATAATAGACCTAAATGTAAAATGCAAACTATAAAACTCCTAGACAATCGCATAGGAGAAAATCTAGATGACCTTGGGTTTGGCAATGACATTTTAGATAAGCCCCAGCAGCACCTTGCACCCTGTTCACATCCCAGTTTCAGTCCTGGTGGTACTAGCTTCACAGAACTAGCAGGTGCAGCCCACGCCTCACTTATGAGTCCTACCTATGGGAGCCCATTTCCAGTTTTTGCCTTAGTCCAAGCAGTAACAGCACAATTTTCCCTAAAACCTCATTCCTGGTGCTGCTAGGCCCCAGGACAGAATGCAGTCTGCCAATGGCTAGGATTGAAAATGGTGCGTCACTGCAGCTGCTTATGGCTCAGAAAGGGTGTGTGACCCAGTACAAGCTCCTCTCCTGGAACAGTTCCCTCTCCTGGTCTTCTGGCAGCTCCCTATATCAGTTTCAGGGATTGGGAAGGTCAAGGGCTCTTTCGTTGCCAGGCATGCATGATTCCATACATGGGGATGTGGGCTGCTAGAAGTCTCTCGCTTAGCCTTGGGAAGTCACTTGCTGATTCCTAGCCAATCTCAGCCAGGTAGGCTGCTTCTCTTCTTTCTCCTTGCTTGCTTTCTGTGTTTCCTGTCACTTTCCTGTTGAATTCCAGTGTTCTATTTTAGAAAATATATCAGAAGTATGATTGTCTATACACTCTTTTGGTTCTTCTAAGTGGAGGAGGTTAGCATATGAAATGCTTCTAGTCAGCCATCTTTTTGTTGTTGTTGTTTTGGAGACAGGGTCTAGCTCTGTCGCCCAGGCTGGAGTGCAGTGGTGTGATTTTGGCTCACTGCAACCTCTGCCATGCCCCATCCCTGGAATCAAGTGATCCTCCCAACTCAGCCTTCCGACTAGCTGGGACCACAGGTGCACATCAGCATGCTCAGCTGGCTATTGTTTTTTTGTACTTTTAGTAGAGATGGGGGTCTCATGATGTTGCCCAGGCTGGTCTCAAACTCCTGAGCTCAAGTGATACACCTGCCTTAGCCTCCCAAAGTGCTGGGATTATAGGTGTGAGCCACCGTGCCCAGCCCTAGTCAGCCATCTTGAAGCCCCTTTGGTTTCCTGCAAAACAAAACATACTCTTACTATTCAATCTAGCAGTTGTGCTCCTTGGTATTTATCCAAAGTAGTTGAAACCGTATGTCCACATAAAAACCTGCACACAGATATTTACAGCAGCTTTATTTATAATTGCACAAACTTTGAAGCAACCAACATTCCCATAAGTAGGTGAGTGGATAAATAAACTGTGAAATATCTGGACAATGAAATATTTTTCAGTGCTAAAAAAAAAATGAGCTATCAAGCCATGAAAATACATGGAATAAATTTCAATGCATAATACTAAGCGAAAGAAGCCAATCTGAAAAGGTGGCATACTGTATGATTTCAACTATGTGACATTCTGGAAAAGACAAATCTATGGAGACAATAAACAGATAGTGGTTGTCAGGGATTAGTGGGGAGGGAGGATGAATAGGCAGAGACCAGAGGGTTTTTAGGGCAGTGAAACTATTTTATATTATACATGATGGTGGATGTATGTCATTATACATTTGTCAAAACCCATAGAAAGTAAAACACCAAGAGTAAACCCAAATGCAAACTATGGACATGGGTGATAATAACGAGCCAATGTAAATTCATCAATTGTAAGAAATGTACCACTCTGGTGGAGGATGTTGATGAATGGGAGACAATGTATGTGTAGGAGCAGCAAGTATATAGGAAATCTCTGTATTTACCACTCAATTTTGTTGTGAATCTAAAACCGCTCTAAAAAATAAAAGTCTATTAAAAAATTTCAAAGAACAACAAAAAGAGCTCTTGATAACAAGATGCAAATCTCCAACCATGGGGAAGTAGAGTATAAGCATTTCCTAAATGTATATAACTAAATATCCTAAATGTGTGTAAAATCCTTTTATGTAGAGCATTTTGCAGGTCTGGTGTTTCTACCAAACAGACTTTGGAAAATGCCACTGGAGTACTAAATAATTATAATTTAAAAAGCAAGATGGCAGAAATGAAAAACTCAATACAAAGTTTGGAAGATATAGTTGAGGAAAACTTGATGAAAGTTGACCAAAAGGCAAAGAATAGGGATAAGAACAGAGATATGACTATTACAGAACCAGGTCAAGAGATTCAACAACTGAACAAACAGGTATGATGGGAGTGAATAGAGAAAAGGAAGTGAAAGAAAATAATTAATGATGATCATTATTTATTTATTTTTTTTTTGAGACAGAGTCTCGCACTATCATCCAGGCTGGAGTGCAGTGGTGCGATCTTGGCTCACTGCAAACTCCACCTCCCTGGTTCAAGCAGTTCTCATGCCACAGCCTCCCGAGTAGCTAGGACTACAGGCATGCACCACCATGTCTGGCAAAAATAAAAATTTTTTTTATTTTTGGTAGAGATGGGGTTTCGCCATGTTGATCAAGCTGGTCTTGAATTCCTGGCCTCAAGCAATCCATCTGTCTTAGCCTCCTAAAGTGCTGGGATTACAGACGTGAGCCACCATACTCAGCCAATTTTTAAAAATTTTATAAAATGAAAGTGTCCAGTATGGTAGGTGAAAATACATCCAAGGTGAAATTTTAGGGTACTGGGAATTAAGAGAAACTTCCAAGAGAATGAAGAGATTTCATACAAAACTAAATATGTAAATCTAAGAATGATTTACAGAAAACAAAGACCTTGGAAAGAGCAAACTGAGACCCTCACCAAAAAAGACAGGTGAACAGAATCTCAAGAAACTAAGAAGGATCCAGGAGAGATTTCTTCTAGAGTATGACATGGATAGAATATATAATGTACTTGGATATAAAGAGAGATGTACACAGTAGGAAGAGAGTTTAAGGTTGAATTAATAATAAGTACACAGAAAAATAAACACATAACAAGAAAATCAACAAGATTTCCCCTGAAAATGAAATGTTGAGCAACAAAGGAAAAGTAATCATCGTATACTATATGGCTCAATTGATAACAGCATTTAACTAGTTATAATAACAAAACACTCAATTTTGATCTAATTAAAATTATAGTATCGTAGAATTGGGGTAGGGAAATATGTGTGGGTAGATAAGGGCAAGGAAATAAAGAAGAGTTAAATTCTCATCTTCTAGAGTGGGTAGTCAGTGGAAAAATAACTAAAAAAGATAGCAATATAGACATGCTATTTAGATACAGAGGTAAATAAAAACATCAGTTAAATTGAAAGTGACTGCCTCTGGGGAATAGTAATTGACAGGGGAATACGAGGTGTGTTTGTCTTGTTTTCGTAATAAGTTGTATAGACCCTTCATTCCTTTAAACTATGAATGTGTATAACTGATACAAATCAAAATACCTTTTAAAAAGTTCTCTACAGTTAAAAAAATGAAAGGTAGGTAAAAGATATAAATGTGGAATATCACATTCAGTCTGTGACAGCTTTTACTGTTAACATTTGAATGGACTGTAAAGGTTATTTGGACTAATCCTATCATTGTATAGATTATAAACTGAGGCTCAGATAGGGAAGTGATATCAAGGTCACACAAAGTGAATCAAGGCCCACTCAAGAGATGGCGACACAATGATCAGTGAAGACTATTACAGCCTGACCATGGCAGGTTCTGTCACCTTCTATAGGTTATTGGAAAGGAAACTATGGCTGAGCCTTCCCTTCAGGCTCCTACATTCTAGGATTTGATTAGAGACATACTCAACTCCTAAGAGAAAGATAACCCTAACTTCCATGGGGATCATGCCAATTGCTTAGACTTCCTAGAAGAAGATGGAGTGTCTGCCGAGTAACAGAATAGGGTTTCACACATTTATCTTAACTTACACAGTAAAAAAATGAGTATTTTTATTTATAGTTACCCCCTTGGAAGGTTGTATATCTGCAGATAGTTATTTTAGTTACTGTCATAGACAGTTTATGAAATAGGAACAGATATGCATAACTCAGGATGATTACCCACCCAGTTCATCCACTAGATTTTGCAACGAGTCAACCACTCATTGGTTGATCTCTAACATCAAGTTTACTTTCATTGTACCAAAGTTTGTCCCTATCAATGATTGTTTAAAAAAAAAAATCAGAGAAATTTCATACATATTTTAAGGGTGGCACCATTACTGAAATGCTGGGAGGATTCTGGAAGGTAGAAGGGATCACTCAGAAGGGAACACCCCTAACTGGGAAGGAAAGTTATTATTCTAAACTAGGCCAGGGAGCTCTTGGTGCTGTCCCTGCATTAGTTCCCCATCCCTGAGTTCATAGAAAACTTACCTAAGTTTGACTGTCTAACATTATTTCAAATGCCAAAGATAAAAATTGTTTAAAAGATTTTACTTAGGTTTACAAGTGGAAAGGCGCTAATGGTGTAAGACAAAAGCAAGTGCAGACACTAGGTCTGGGGCTTGTGCACAGGTAGTCCTGTCATCTGCTCTTACCTGTGGGGGCCTGCATGGCTGAGCTGGGGATGGTGGCAGCATCTTGGGGTACAGTGCTGGTATCCGGTTCAGGAGTGCTGGTTGTTGGTGAGGCAGGTGGTGGGTTCAGCAAAGTTCGAGGTTTCCTCTGTCAAAATGAATGGGGAAAAAATTGCTACCCATGACAGGTCTTTTCATTCTCTATTCTTGGCACTTAATTCACTCATGAAGCAAAAATATATTTATGGATGGAATAGTGTTTTATCTTTGTTTTCTACACAGCATCTGGCTTAAAGCTATACATATACCTGTAGCAGATGCTTAGTAGACATTTTCTGAATCTATATACAAGCCTCTGGTCTTTTGTAGGATCAAAGCTTAATGTATTATCTTTTATACTAGATTCAATATTATCATATGAAGTTCCAGATCCCTTATTAGTTGGGCAGACAAAAGCAAAATATGCTATAGTTTAAGTCTGCTTTGACATTACTTTGTACTTTGTCTCTTTAAAAATGGAAACAAATAAAAAATAGAAATGACCCTTCTAACTCTACAAACAACTTTACTCTGTGTGCCTCTCTCTTCACGTCATTACCTGCCCTTCTTTCCCTTAAATGTCTTACTCTAGTAAATCTCTACTGCTTCTTTAAAAACTGCAATTTTACCTGGTCCACACCTTTACAATGATAAGATGTCTCTTCCACTTGAAATGCTCTCTCTTTTAAAATTTATTTTACAAATTTGTTTATCTAGGAAGCTTTTCTAGTTTTTCTCTAATCATTGTCTCTTTTATGTTACCTCTGTTTTTTGAACTGTTGCATTTGTCAATATATTGTCATGATATGTTTACATACCAGTATCCCTGTTCACTGGGAACTCTTTGAAAGTCTGGTTCTAAGTACAATTCTTAGCATGGTACTTAGCATAAAATAAGTGTAAATAAAATTTTTTATGAAGCATGCAGTATAATAAAGGAAATAATAGAGGAAATAATAAAGATGATTTGAGAAATCTATTATTTCCCCTACACTGTTCAGGGCAGTTTTTGGGAGAGAAGGATCTCAGGTTTTCTTCTAAGAAACAGTTTTCTAAAAAGCTTTTTTTTTTTTTTTTGAGATAGAGTCTTGCTCTGTTGTCCAGGCTGGCATGCAGTGGCATGGTTCTGGCTCACTGCAACCTCCACCTCCCATGCTCAAGTGATCCTCCCACCTCAGCCTCCTGAGTAGCTGGGACTACAGTTGTGTGCCAGCACGCATGGCTTACTTTTATAATTTTTTTGTAGAGATGAGGTCTCATATTGCCAAGGCTGGTCTCAAACTTCCTCCTGCTCAAGCGATTCTCCTACCTTGGCCTCCCAAAGTGTTGGGATTATAGGCAGGAGCCACTACGTCTGGCTAAAAGCCTTTCTGAATGCAAGGCAAACATAACCATCACGGAGATCCAAAAATCCACTTTTACTAAATGCTTCATGTAGGGGTAACTGCTGGGAGCCATATCAACCTGTCTGCCTTCTGGGAGTATGTTCTCTAAAGAGATAGCTCTGATGACAGCAGGCATATATAAGATGGCTTTGCCTGTGAAAGCAATCATGAAACTCTCATGAAGCATTTAAAACACGCATTGAAAGTGAACATCTGCTCATGTTTTTTTACTGCTAAAAGTGAAAATCCAAAAAAGTAACGAATGAGTCAGGGAAGGAAGGAAATACCACCTCAACTTCAATGAGTTGATGGTAGGATTTCATTGGGTCCCTAAACGAACAAGCCTGGTAGGTTCGGTGCCTGAATAATGTAAACCTATTTGAGATAGGTACATGTACAATATTATATGTACTCATACATTATCTCGTTTCCATTTTACAGGTGATAAAATGGGCTCAGGACTTTACCCAGAGAAGTCTTCCCAAAGTCATACAGGTGGTAACATATGGAGATAAGATCTAAACCTAAGTATGTCTGGCTTTAAAGCTTATGCTCTATCCACAAGACTACTCTGCTTCAAAAAGAGATATAAAGCCAGCCATGGTGGCTCACGCTTGTAATCCCAGCACTATGGGAGGTCTAGGTGGGAAAATTGCTTGGGCCCAAGAGTTTGAGACCAGCCTGGGCAACATAGCAAGGCCTCATGTCTACAAAAAATTTTTAAAAAATTAGCTGGGCATGATGGCACATGCCTATAGTCCCAGCTACTTGGGAGGTTGAGGTGGGAGGATTGCTTGAGCCCAGGAAGTCAAGGCTGCAGTGAACAATGATTGTGTCACTACACTCAGCCTGGGTGACAGAGTGAGACCCTGCCTCAAAAATCAAAGCAAAACAAACAAAAAGGGATATAAGGCTCACAGGTGAAGTGGAAGGCATATACACTTGTAGGGGTTGGCAAAAGAACACAAAGGAGAATTAAGAGTATCAAATGCTAGGACATAAAATACAGGAAAAGATGAGAATGACTGCTTTCAAGACGGCTGGAAAGAAAAAGGACTTTGGTTACTACGTTCAAGACTTCCTGAGGGAGCAGAGCAGAGGCAATCACAGAATCAGTTTTTGAGTTCTGAATGATCTTAAAGGCCATTTAACCCAACCATCTACCCAATACTTCTAATTCCCTCTCCCTAAAAGATCCCTCCTACAGAGTCATCCAGTCCCTGATGAAATACCTCTAGTTATAGGGGCTCATTACTTCCATTTGGGGATAGATTTAACTGTTCCTTTTATGTTGAGATAAAGCTTCTCTGCTTGAGTTTCCATTTATTGGTTCTGGTTATATCTTTGGAGCCCCCCAGATAAGTTTTCTCCCTCTTCTGACTGTCCTCAAGATGTCATCATCAAAAGCCATCATCAAAAGCATGGCTTCTCTGGCCTTTGCATCCTTAGGGCCTTCAGCCTCTCCTCTACAACATGAGAATGAGAGGTGGGTAATGAAGGCAAAAATGAATTAGGACCTGGGTTAGTGGTAACAGATCAAGAGGAGCATTATGTGTTACACAGGAAGATCAGGAGGTGATATTGAGAATTCGAAACCAAAAATAAGAGACAACTGAGATTAGTAACATCACTAAAATCATCCATCCATCCATCCATCCATCCATCCACGCACCCACCCACCTACCCTCCTACCCATCTTGCATATTCTGAATATTTCCCAAAAGGCTGACTATGATATAAGGCACCACAGGAGGGGAAAAAAAGAAAAAGATTAGGTTCTTGACCTTGAGGAGCTTATATTCTACAAGGACTGAAGTCAGTGGAAGCTAATAAACAAGCAAAACAAACCAACAGACAAACAAACTAGCCCTAGGGAGGAATTAATGAGATTGAGATGGAATGCCCAGGGAGAACTGGGTATCATCTGTATACTGGAACTCAGGGAGGAGAATCAGAGAAATCTCCTGACAGTTAAGAAATGAGTGGAGGTGGTGATGCTAAAAGGGGCCCTAGAGAAGCTGCTGACAGAAGTCTTTTTTTTTTTTTTTTTTTTTTTTCTTCATATCAATGCCTTCCTTAGGGAAGATACCCATGAAAAACAGGCCATGACTAAGAGGTAGTATTTTCAGTAACAGTGCTCAGTGAAGCTGACTCAGCTGTCTTTTCCAATACTAGAATACTAGAAGTGTTGTGTCCCCCAGGAAATGTGGGAAAGAGTGAATATATGCTAGGGAACCAGTGACCTTGGAAGTAGATCTAAGGACCAATCTCTGTAGGTTTTGCCATTTACTAGCCATGTGATCTTAGAAAAATCATTTTACATCTGTAAGTCTCAATTTACTATAAAATAACATTAACACTATTTATCGCTTAGGGTTTTGTGAAAATCATGGGATATGTATGTATTGGCATTTAATACAGAGTCTGATAGTTAGTGGGTATTCAATTTTTTTTGAAGAGGTACAGATAGCAGAAAATACATTCAACCTGAAAAAGCTGATTAAAAGAAAAAAAAAACACATTTACAGAGTTAATTTGTGCTTTCTGTCCACATGATGGACATCTACTTTGGAAAGGTTAACAAAGAGCAGTTTCTTCCATGTACACTAGACCAGAATCTCCTCAAATATGAGTAACTTTCAAAGTTAAAATTTGTTTCCTATCCTCCACAATCCTATCTTTAACGTTACCAACTCTCAGGTAAGTAGCAAGTAGGGATGATGATCTAGGAAATTCCTCTTACAAGCATATACAAGATAGAGAAGAGGGCCAGATATGCCCCTTTCCAAGAGAGATGGGTATGGATGAATGACCGCCCCCGCCCCCCTCCCCCCACCCGCCTTATTTTTTTGAGATGGAGTCTTATTCTGTTGCCCAGTCTGGAGTAGAGTAGTGTGATCTCCGCTCACTGCAAGCTCTCCCTGCCAGGTTCACGCCATTCTCCTACCTCAGCCTCCAGAGTAGCTGGAACTACAGGCGCCCGCCACCACGCCTGGATAATTTTTTGTATTTTTAGTAGAGATGGGGTTTCACCCTGTTAGCCAGGATGGTTTCAATCTCCTGACCTTGTGATCCACCCGCCTCGGCCTCCCAAAGTGCTGGGATTACAGGTATGAGCCACCGCGCCTGGCCGAATGACCCCTTTATAATCCCCTATCCCTTTCTGGGAAATCCACATTTTACCTACCTTGCTGCCAGGTTTGGGACCTCTCTTCTTTGGGAATTTCAAAGGTTCAGCTGTCTTGGATGGGGCAGAGATGGGATGGGAAATTAGGGTCTTGGGTGTCCGGCCCCGCTTCTTTCCTGGTTTACGCCCCCTCTGCCCTGGTTGATGTTCCAAGACAGTTTTGGTGCTGCTGTGGATGCTGGGCTTCTCAGTATTCACATCCGAGGCAGGATAGGGATTCTTTGGAATCACAACTGCAAGAAAAAGACTCATTCTATCACCCTCCCTCCCCCATGCATTCTCATCCCAGCCAGAAGGAAAAAAGGACTTGCCACTTCTGCTTAGGTAGTTTTGTTCCAAGAAGCTGGTTTCCTGGCATTTGACCTAAACGTTTAGGAAATCTCTGAAGAAAACTGCATTTAGATTGGCTGGAATTGGAGGTTTTAAATTATTTCTGGCAGATGCAAAAATATATTAAATTTTTCTTCCTAAGGCATCTTAGACAAGTATTGTGACCTAAGTCAAAGCTGAAGTATATAAATATTAACAGAATCATAGGCTCACAGTTGAAAAGGCTCTTAGAAACCTATAATTCTCTCCTGCTAAGAATGAAGGTCTAAGGCTCAGAACAGGACACAATGCCCTCCCCAAGTTACATAGTGAGTTGAGGATAAGAACTGTTTTGAAATTGAGCCCTGATAACTATGCCAGGGATTTTCTACATCAATCTACTTGAAGTTTTAGTTTGACTATTGCAGTGAGGAGTAGAGGAACATGTGGAAATATAAATCTGATAGCATCTCTCCTTAAAATCCTTTGCTCTTAAAAACCTTTATTCCTCATTACCTTTAAGGTAAGGTCTAAATTCTTTATCCTGATTTCTAAGGACTTTTCTGACTCTGCCCATCTTGCTCTCCCATTATGACTAATGTCATTTCCTATCATCCCACCCCATGTTCTAGTAGCCCTATATGTTGAGCTATTATTTTTTATCAGACACATGTCAATACTAAATTTTCAGCACTCGATCCAGGGCCACCTCCTTATTGAGGCCTTCTCTCACCATGTCCCAACTAAGTCAGTGCCCTCTCTTTACTCCCAAAGCATTCTGTAGACATCTATGTTACAGTACTTCTTAATTTTACTCCAGTTATTCATTTTTTCCTTAAACTGAGAATTTTTTGAGGTAAGAGATATCTAATTCATCCTACAAATAGTGAGCACTTACTGTAAGTTATACACTGTGCTAAGCCCTGGGGATAGAACAGTGAACAAACCAGACTTCCACTCTCATGGAGCTTACCTCCTAGTGAGAGAGACAGAAAATTAAAAAAATAGCACAATATACAGTAAAATGTCAGGTAGTGCTAAGTGTTGTGATTAAAACTAACGCAGGGTAAGGAAACAGAATTTTAAGGGAAGTCCTCTTTGAGAAGATGACATTTACACAGAGCTCCCGAAAGAGGTAAAGGCACAATGCCTTATGAAGATGTGAGAGGGTATAACAAGTGCAAAGATTATGAGACAGGAACATGTTAGTGTGTTTGAGAAATGGAAAGGAGGTCAGTAGAGCTGTAATTGAGTGAGCAAAGGGGAGGGTAGAGAGAAATTAGGTTAAAGAGTGAGTAGCAGTAAAATTGTGTAGGACTGTAGCCTGTGAAAATGAACTGAACTTATTCTAAATATAAAGGGAAGCCACTGGAAGGTTTTGAGCAGGGGAGGGACAAGATATACTTAAATGGACCACTCCGACTGCTTTGTGAGAGGGACAAGAGTAGAATTAGGAAGACCAGTTAATAAACTATTATATAGGGCAGGTAGAAGATAATACTTCCTAGGCCTCCAGGTAGGAAGTGATAGTTGTGGTAGTACAATGTTAACGACGTAACAACTAGAAAAAGTCAGAGTAATTATTTAAAGACAGCACAGAGCTGTCATGAGGATTAGATGAACTGGAATTCCAGGGGATGGCCTCTGAGGTAGCTGATACTGTTTTCTTTCCTGAGGGCATCTGCTAATTTTGGCATAAACTAAGGATCAGGCTTGGCATGTGGTGAGGGGCTCCACTGGAAGAAAGAGAAATGAGAGCTGCTGTGACAAACTGGAAACTTAAGGAGCCCCTTCATGTGGCCAGTTTTTCTCACTGGGTATTTGCTGAATTTTGGGTCAGCACACTGGAACTTTAAAGCTTTTAAAAGGCAGAATAAAACCTCCTATAATCTTGTGGTTTTAGGAGACAAGGTTCCACTAGAAGTAGGTGGTATACCCCAAACACATGGCTGATCTCCTCTTAAAGATATTTTAAAACTATAAGGGGTAAAAGGTAATAAAACTAAGCCCCAGACCTCTCAAGGGTAGGACAATCTCCTGCAGTGTTTCAGGGCTAAGAAGATATAAATTAGGTTCTCAATCCATGTCCAAAAAACAAGGATAAACCATAGGCACAATCCAGACGTAGTCTAACTCAATCCATAATTAGATTGAGGTGATCAGGTCCTATCCTATTAGAGTCTACCAGAGGAAAGGAAGAATTCTTTCTCATGGAAGATACCAGTTGGAGCCTCAACAGTTCTTTTAATATAAAATGTTTGGCATACTACAAAAATTATTAGACACAACAGAGTCAAAACAGTGTGATGAGTAATCAAGAGAAAATATAGGCAATAGAAAGAGACCCATATATTATCCAAATAATGGAACAAACACACAGATTTTTAAAAAAATCATAATTAAGATGTTAAAATGTAAAAAGATGAACAAAATATAAGATAGTACCCACAGAAATATCTATAGAAAAATTAAATGGACATATTATAACTGAAAAATACAGTATTAGGAAGAACTCATTGCATAGATTTAAGGGCAGACAAGAGCCAACAGAAAGGATTGATAAACTTGATGAAAAAATAGAAAACATCCAAAATAAAGTACAGTGAGAAAATATGAAAAAACATTTTAGAGCATTAGAGATAAGTAGACACAGTCAATAGGTCCAAAATATGAGTGGCTGCAACCCCAGAGGGAGAAGACAGATAGAATGAAGAAAAAGCAATACATGAAAAGATAGCAGCAGAGACTTTATCTCTAACTAATGAAAGACATCAACCCACAGATTCAGTATGCTTATGGATTCAGCAATCCATAGTAGGAAAAATGCAAAGAAAACTATGCCAAAACACATAATTGTCAAACTGCTGAAAATACAAAAGATGAAATACAGATGAAATAAAAGACAGGGAGGAAATACAAAGATACATTTTAAAAAGCAGTCAGAGAGAAAAACAGCATTACAGGAGCAACAATAAGAGTGATAGCTGTCTCTTCAATAAAACTGTGTAAGCAAGAAGCAGTAGAATAGTATCTTTAAAGGGCTAAAAGAAACAGACTACCAAAGATAGAATTATACACCCAGTGAAAATATCCTTCAGAAATAAAGGTAAAATAACGAGATTTTTCAGATAATCAAAGCTGAGAGAATCTCACCAGCAGACCTAACTAGGGAAAATGAAAAGGAAGTTCTTCAGGCTGAAGGAAAGTAATTCCAGATGGAAACATGAAACTACAGGAAGGATAAAGAACATAAGAAAGGGTAAACATTTAAGTTGATACAAAAGGATACTGATTATTTAAAACAATAAAAATGGCTTGTGCCATTTATAACATATGTATTAATAAGTTATATGACAGCAATAGCACAGAGGATGAAAGTGAAGAGTAAATGGAGCCAAATTTTGGTATGAATTTTGCATTATTTGGGAGTGTTTAGAGCACTTAAGGTAGATTTTAATAAGTCCAATATGCATATTTGCATAGGGCAATTAATTAAAGAATTATCAGTGATAAGAATGTATTACTAAAAAGCTAAGGGGAGAGAAGTAGAATAATAAAACATGCTTGATTAATCCAAAAGAAGGCAAGAACAGAGGAATAAAGAAATAAGGAAGAACTTGGACAAATAGAAAACAAAAAAGCAAAATGCAAAATGTTGACTTAAACCCAAATAAATAATTATATTAAATAAAGGTGGATTAAGTAAAACAATCGGTAGGAATAAATGAACAAACCAGACCAAAAAAAGAAACCTCAGAACTAGTTTTATTTGTTTATAAGAGGGCCCCGAGATACAAAGACACTCAAAATATAAAAACGCAGGAAGATAAAAGCAAACAGATGAAAATAATATACTCTATAAACACTAACCAAAAGAAAACTAATAACATGAATAACCAATTAACCAACCAATCTACCTGATACATATACCTAATAAATATAGAATATGCAGAGACAGTTTCATCATAGATCCATCAGACATTGGTAAGAGAACAGGATAGTATAAATAACTTTATGCCAATAAATACGAAAATTGAGATAAAACGCCACGCAAGACCAGCCTGGGCAACACTGTGAGACCCCATCTCTACAAAAACAAATGGTTACTCGAGAGGATCACTTGAGCCCAGTTCGAGGTTGCAGTGAGCTATATTGCACCACTGCACTTGAGCCTGGATTATAGAGTGGATACCTCATCTCTTAAAAAACAAAATAAAGCAAAAAATACCACTGACACAAGTAAAAACAGAATATGAAAAGCCTCATATATAATTAAAAAATTGCAACTGCAATTAAAAATCTTTCCACAAAGAAAATCCCAGGCCTAAATGGCTTCACTGGTGAATTCTGGCAAATATTTAAAGAAGAAATAATAACAAATCTTGCAAAGTCTCTTTTGAAAAATAGAAGAGGGAACACTTCCCATTTCATTTTATAAGGCCAGCATAACCCCCATACCAAAACATGACAAAGATGTTACAAGAAAAAAAAAAAAAAAAACTAGACTAATATCCCTCATGAACATAGATGCAAAATCTTTAACCAAGTATTTGTAAATTAAATCTAGCTCTCTCTATATATGTATATCAGATATATAATCCTATATATATATCATATCATAACATGTAGGATAATATATCATAACTAAGTGGGATTTATTCCAGAAATACAAAGGTTGTTTAACAATGGAAAATACAATCAGCTGAACACATACATTCACTAAATGAAAGAGAAAGCCCATATATCATCTCAATAGATGAAGAAAAAGCATTTGACAAAATTCAACACCCATTCATGATAAAAATTATCAATAAACTAGGAATAAAAGAGAATTTCCTTAGTCTAGATAAAGCAATCTATAAAAAAACTATAACCAATAGCATTCTTAATGGTGAAATACTGAACACTTCTTATTGAACTATGGGATAAAACAAAATAACTACTATCACCACTTCTATTCGACATTGTATTGGAGGTCAATGCAATAAGGAAACGAAAAGAAATAAAATATATAAATATAGATTGTAAGGGAAGAAGTGTTACTTGTACACAACATGATTGTTTATGTAAATATTCCTCCCTACAAGTCTACAAATCTATTAAAATAAAAAAATGAATTTGGAAAGGTCACTAGATACAAATCTAATATGTAAAAATCTAATGTATTTCTCTAAATAGCAACAATTTGAAAATTATTTAAAAATCCACAAAATACTTGATGTTATTTGAACATCAAGTATTCAGTGAAAGATGGGCAAGACATCTGCACTGAAAACTATAAAACATTGATAGGAGAAATTAAAGAAGATCTAGATACCACATGGCCATGAAGGGATGTTACATTCATAGATTGAAAGCATTACCACTGTTAGGTGTCAACTCTCATCAAACTGATCTAGAGTCAATGCAATTCCAATCAAAATCTCAGCAGTTTCTAAAAAATGTGTGGTGTATGTATACAAATTGACAATTTAATTCTAAATTTTAATAGGAAATGCAAAGTCAATCTTCATGAATAACAGCAAAGCTGGAGAATGTGAATCATCAAATTGCAAGATTCATTATAAAGTTACAGTAATTTACACATATATTATTGGTTGGGCTTGGTGTCTCATGCCTATAACCCCAGCACTCTGGGAGACTGAGGCAGGAGGACTGCTTGAGGCCAGGAGTTTGAGACCAGCCTTGCAACATAGCATGACCCAGTCTCTACAAAATTTTTTTAAAAAATTAGCTGGGCATGGTGGCGCACACCTGTAGTCCCAGTGACTCTGGATGCTGAGGTGGGAGGATTACTTAAGCCCTGGAGGTTACGGCTGCATCGAGCCATGATGGTGTCACTGCACTCTAGTGTACGTGACAGAACAGGACTGTCTTAAAAAAAAAAAAAAGACATATATTATTGGTGCAAGGGTAGATGAATGAATCAACAGAGCAAAATAGAGAGTTCCAAAATTAACTACACATATATAGTCATCTGATTTATGATAAATGTGCCCTTGCAATTCTGTGGAGAGAAAAAATAGTCTTTTCTATAAAATTGTGGTGAGTCAAATAGGTATCCATATGGAAAAAAATTAAACTTGAATTCTGTTTCACACCAGATACGAACATTAATGTGAAGGCTAAAACATCTAATTTCTAGAAGAAGACAAATGAGAATACCTTCAAAACTATGGGGGCAGACAAAGATTTATTAAAACAGGACACAAAAAGCATTAATTATCAAAGACTGAAGATTGATATATATGACCTCATTAAAACAAAATATTTCTCTTAATCAAAGGACAATATTAAGAAAATGAAAAAAATCCAGGAAGTGGGAAAAGATACACAAAACACATACATAAGAAAAATAATATCCAGAATATATAAAGAATGCCCAAAAATCAATAATGAGGACTGGGCAATTTAAAAAATGGATAAGACTTGATGAAGCACTTCACAAAAATGAGTATAATGGCAAATAAGCATACAAAAAGTTGTTGAATACTATTAGTAATACAGAAATGTAAATTAAAACTATGGGACACTATATCCCACCAAAACTACTAAAATTTAAAGGACTGACAATATTGGTGAGGATGTGAAGCAACTAGAATTCAACATTGCTGGTGGGAACGTAAATCATTTTGACAAATTGCTTAGCTGTATATCCTATGACCCAACAATTCCACATCTCAGTATATACCCAAGAGAAGTGAGTGATATGACCACCAAAAGCCATGTGCTAGAATATTCACCATTGCATTTTTCATAAGAGGCAAAACTAGAAACAACCAAAGGTCCAACAGATTTTTAAAATGTGGTATATTCATAAACGGGAATATTACAGAGAAATTAAAAAGAACAATTATTGTATGCAGCAATATGAATCTCACAGAAATAATGTTAGACAAAAGAAGCCAGAGTATGTATTTTATAATTATCTTTATATGAAGTCTGAAAACAGAAAAACTAATCTGTAGTGATAGTTTGAGGGGTTGGGCAGGTGGGGTTTCAACCAAAAGGGAGAATAAGTGAGTCTTCTGGGGGTGTTGGAAATGAATCCAGCACCCTCTTATATCAATATAAAATAAACACAAACAAAAAAGACAAAAGATAGTGATGAACTGAAATCTTTGAAGAGAGTAATATTATTGGAGAAGATGAGAATTAGTTAGATTCAGAATACACTGGAAGAAAGAGCTGACATGACTGGATGTCAGTGAAAGAAAATTAGCAAAGACAAAACACAAAAGTATAAAATCATATCCAATGAAATAGAGGAGGGCTGGGCATGGTGGCTCACATCTGTAATACCAGTACCCTGGGAGACAGGAGGATCACTTGAGGCCAGGAGTTCAAGACCAGCTCGGGCAACATAGCGAGATCCTGTCTCTAGAAATTTTTTTTTTTTAATTAGCCAGAAGTGATGGCATGCACCTGTGTTCCCAGGTACTCAGAAGGCTGAGGTGGGAGGATCACTTGAGCCCAGGAGTTCAAGGCTGCAGCGAGCTGTGATCACACCACTGCATTACAGCCTGGGTGACAGTGAGACCCTGTTTGTATTAAAAAAAATTTTTTTTAAAAGAAAGAGAGGCATCATAGATGATCCAATATTATTTGCTTAAGCTATTTGGAGGAAAATGATGCCATTTACTGGGATGTTAAACATTGGGGAAGAGAACCAACAGTTCAGTTTTTAAACATGTTTCTTATGAGATACCTGTTAGATATGGTATTAATCCATTTTCACACTGCTATAAAGACATACCTGAGACTTGTTAATTTATAAAGAGGTTTAATTGACTCACAGTTCCGTAATTGACTCACAGTTCTGCAGGGCTGGGGAGGTCTCAAGTAACTTACAATCATGGTGGAAGGGGAAGAAGCATGTCTTACGGTAGGTGAGAGAGAGAGTGGCGAGTGAAGGGGGAAGAGCCCCTTATAAAACCATCAGATCTTGTGAGAACTCACTATCACGAGACCAGCATGGGGGAACTGCCCCCATGATCTAATTACTTCCTACCAGATCTTTCTCTTTTTTTAAATGGCTTTATGCAGTTATCTTTAATCAGTTAAAATAAAAGTGTAAACATGTATATTATCTTTTATTTACCTATGTGATGACCTTAAATCAGTGCTCATTATTTCTTTGTGTGCATTCAAGCTACAATCTGGTGTCACTTTTCAGCCTAAAGAACTTTAGTATTAGGAAAGTCTGCTAGCAATACATGCTTTCAGTCTTTACCTGCATTTGTCTTTTTTCACCTGTACTTTGAGAGAGAATATGTTGGATATAAAATTCTCTGTTGACTGGTGTTCTTTGTTGTTCTTGTTTTTTGTTTTCTTTTAGTACTTTGAATGTCATCCCACTGCCTTCTGGCCTTGTTTCTGATCATAAGTAAGCCAGTAGTCATGTTGAGTATCTCATTTATATGATGAATCATTTTTCTCTTGCTGTTTTCAAGGTTTTCTCTTTGTTCTTGGCTTCTGACAATTTGACTATGGGGTAGCTCTCTGAGACATGTTTAATAATTTTTTTTTTTTTAAATTTCTATAGGCTATTGGGGAACAGGTGGTGTTTGGTTACATAAGTAAGTTCTTTAGTGGTGATTTACAATGTTTTGGTGCAACCATTACCCAAGCAGTATACGCTGCACTGTATTTGTACAATCTTTTATCCCTCATCCTCTTCCCACCCTTTACCCCTGAGTCTCCAAAGTCCATTGTGTTATTCTTATGCCTTTGCATCCTCATAGCTTAGCTCCCACTTATAAGTGAGAAATGATGTCTAGTTTTCCATTCCTGAGTTACTCCACTCAGAGTAATAGTCTCCAATCTCATCCAGGTCTCTGCAAATGCCATTAATTCCATTTTATGGCTGAGTAGTATTCCATCGTGTGTATATATATATCTCTCACAGTTTCTTTTCTTTTCTTTTTTTTTAGATAGAGTCTTGCTCTGACACCAGGCTGGAGTGCAGTGGCGTGATCTTGGCTCATGGCAACCTCCACCTCCTGGGTTCAAGCGATTCTCCTGCCTCGGCCTCCCAAGTAGCTGGGACTACAGGTGTGTGCCACCATGCCTGGCTAATTTTTTGTATTTTTAGTACAGATGGGGTTTCACCATATTAGCCAGGATGGTCTTGATCTCCTGACCTCGTGATCCACCTGCCTCGGCCTCCCAAGTGCTGGGATTACAGGCGTGAGCCACGGCGCCCGGCCCTATATCACAGTTTCTTTATTCGCTCATTGATTGATGGGCATTTGGGTTGGTTCCACGTTTTTGCAACTTTGAACTGGGTTGCTATAAACATGTGTGTGCCAGTATCTTTCTTGTATAATGACTTCTATTCCTCTGGGTAGATATCCAGTAGTGGGATTGCTGCATTAAATGGTAGTTCTACTTATAGTTCTTTAAGGAATCTCCACACTGTTTTCCATAGTGGTTGTACTAGTTTACATTCCCACCAGCAGTGTAGAAGTGTTCCCTGTTCACTGCATCCATGCCAACATCTACTATTTTTTGATTATGCCCATTCTTGCAGGAGTAAGGTGGTATCGCATTGTAGTTTTGATTTGCATTTCCCTGATCATTAGTGATGTTGAACATTTTTTCATGTATTTGTTGCCTATTTGTATATCTTCTTTTGAGAATTGTGTATTTATGTCCTTAGCCCACTTTTTGATGGTATTGTTTGCTTTTTTCTTTTTGATTTGAGTTCACTGTGGATTTTGGATATTAGTCCTCTGTCAGATGTACAGATTGTGAAGATTTTTTCCCACTCTGTGGGTTGTCTGTTTACTCTGCTGACTGTTCCTTTTGCCATGCAAAAGCTTGTTAGTTTAAGAAGTCCCAGCAATTTATCTTTGTTTTTATTGCATTGGCTTTTGGTTCTTAGTCATGAACTTCCTGCCTAAGCCAATGTCTAGAAGGGGTTTTCGAATGTTATCTTCTAAAATTTTCATAGTTTCAGGTCTTAGATTTAAGTCCTTAATCCATTTTGAGTTGATTTTTGTATAAGGTGAGAGATGAGGATCTGGTTTCATTCTCCTACATGTGGCTAGCCAATTATCCCAGCACCATATGTTGAAAAGGGTGTCCTTTCCCCATTTTATGTTTTTGTTTGCTTTGTCAAAGATCAGTTGGCTCTAAGTATTTGGATTTATTTCTGGGTTCCCTATTCTGTTCCATTGGTCTATGTCCCTATTTTTATACCAGTACCATGCTGTTTTGGTGACTATGGCCTTATAGTATAGTTTGAAATTAGGTAATGTAATGCCTCCAGATTTGTTATTTTTGCTTAGTCTTGCTTGGATATGTGGGCTCTTTTTTGGTTCCATATGAATTTTAGAATTGTTTTTTCTAATTCTGTGAAGAATGATGGTGGTATTTTGATGGGAATTGCATTGTGTATTTGTAGATTGCTTTTGGCAGTATGGTCATTTTCACAATATTGACTCTACCCATCCATCAGCATGGGATGTGTTTCCATTTGTGTCGTCAATGCTTTCTTTCAGCAGTGCTTTGTAGTTTTCCTTGTAGAGGTCTTTCACCTCCTTGTTAGGTATATTCCTAAGTATTTTATTTTATTTTGCAGCTATTGTAAAAGGGGTTGAGTACTTGATTTGATTCTCAACTTGGTCGCTGTTGGTGTACAGAAGAGCTACTGATTTGTGTACATTAATTTTGTACCTGGAAACTTTGCTGAATTCTTTTATCAGTTGTAGGAGCTTTCTGGAGGAGTCTTTAGGGTTTTTGAGGTAAACGATCCTATAGTCAGTAAACAGTGACAGTCTGACTTCCTCTTTACTGATATGGATGCCCTTTATTGCTTTCTCTTGTCTGATTGCTCTGCCTAGGACTTCCATTGCTATGTTGAAGAGAAGTGGTGAGAGTGGGCATCCTTTTCTTGTTTCAGTTCTCAGCGGGAATGTTTTCAACTTTTCCCTATTCAGTATTATGTTGGCTGTGGGCTTGTCATAGATGGCTTTTATTACATACATCTCTTGTATGCCAATTTTGCTGGGAGTTTTAATCATAAAAAGATACT
This sequence comes from Mandrillus leucophaeus, assembly GCF_000951045.1. Lineage (NCBI taxonomy): Eukaryota > Metazoa > Chordata > Mammalia > Primates > Cercopithecidae > Mandrillus > Mandrillus leucophaeus. The sequence goes on from NW_012107252.1 coordinate 85,411, forward strand.
AGATTTGTCAAATGCTTTTCCTGCATCTATTGAGATGATCATGTGATTTTTGTTAATTCTGTTTATGTGGCGTATCACATTTATTGACTCACATATGTTAAACCATCCCTGCATTACTGTTATGAAACCTACTTGATCATGGTGGACTATCTTTTTGATATGTTGTTGGATTTGGTTAGCTAGTGCTTTGTTAAGAATTTTAGCATTTATGTTCATCAGGGATACTGGTTGGTCTGTAGTTTTCTTTTTTAGTTATATCCTTTCCTGGTTTTGGTATTAGGATGATTTTGGCTTCACAGAATGAATTAGGGAGGGTTCCCTCTTCCATCTTGTGGAGTAGTGTCAATAGGATTCACACCAATTCTGAACATCTGGTAGAATTCTGCTGTGAATCCGTCTGGTCGTGGACTTTTTTTGGCTGGTAATTTTTAAATTACCATTTTAATCTTGCTGCTTGTTACTGGTCTGTTCAGGGTACCTAATTCTTCCTGATTTAAGCTTGGAGGGTTGTATCTAACCAGGAATTTATCCATCTCTTCTAGGTTTTCTAGTTTATGTATGTAAAGGTGTTCATAGTAGCCTTGAATGATCTTTTGTATTTCTGTGGTGTCAGCTGTAATATCTCCCGTTTTGTTTCTTACTGAACTTATTTGGATTTTCTCTCTTCTTGCTAATGGTCTATCAATTTTATTTATCTTTTCAAACAACCAGCTTTTTGTTTCATTTATTTATTTTTTTGCAACACAATCTGGTTTATTCTGCCTTGGCAGGGTGGTCCTGAGAGTGGTGGATGCCACCCTGTCCTGGGCTGAGGGAGGCCCCAAGGGCCAGTTAAGGCCAATAGTGGGAGAAGTCGGGGGCTGCAGCCCCTGGAATGTGGTGAAGCCGGGTCGAGGCCTGGAGGCAGTTGTGGTATGCTGGGGCAGGGTGAAAGGCAGTGGACTGGGACCAGGCCAGTGATATAGGGCTGAGGACCTAGGCCACATGGTCACATGACACAGAACATGAAACACAGGCACAGGGCTCACAGTAAGCACATGGACAAGTGGGCACAGGGTCACAGGCCAGATGCACACCCAGCCATGGCTGGGCCAGACATTGGGACACAGTGGTGGTGTCACACAGAGACCACAGGGAGGACACAGCACTATGGAACACATGGATTTGACAGCCACAATGCAGAGACCAGGCCACAGAGCTTGAGGGACATGGCAAGGGGCCTTTTGGCACTACTGCACTGAAATCATGTGAGACAAGGGTGGTGGGGCACTCTGGAGGTGCCTGGGGTGGTTCCTTTGAGGGCCTCTAGGCTTAGTATGTCTTCCACACTTTGTTGAGCAGTTTTACCACCTCATCATAGATGATAAACACTATGGCCACATTCAGGACAACCCAGCCCAGGCAGGAACAGTGCCCTTGTAGAATGCCTTGAGCCCTCCTTCCTCAGGATCTGCAAGCCACAGTCCCATGTGTTCCAGTATTTGTGCACCTCCAGGCCCTGCATCTGGGTCTTAATCACGTCCAGAGGAGTGTTTCCAAAGACACTGGCTGCACTCACAATAGCTCTGAAGACCCCAGTGATCAGCAGGTTCATGGGCTTGTTGAGGTTGTTCCCTCGGTACCAGTTGCACAGGGAGATCATGACAAAGAAGCAGATAGCCTGGTTCGAGCCCTGCTTCAGCATGGTGGCCGTGAGGTCTTGGTACGTTCCCTTCAGCCCTTGTTCCCACACAATCTCCCTAACCGCATGGAAGAATCCTGTGTACTTGGGGTTTGGGGAGGTCTGGTTGTGGTTGAACTTCACCTTGATGGTCTCCGTGGGGCACACGACTTCCATGGCCCCTGGCCATGCTGGCTCCTGGGCCACAGAGCAGCTCGTGCGTGCTGTCCAGCTGTCCCTGGGCATCCTGCATGCGGTTGCTGAGGAACGCAAACATTCCAAACCTGACGGCTCCCTTGGGGATGGAGCTGCAGAGGTGGGAGCTGAGGCCACAGTATAGGCCCAGGGCACCATGGCTGTGGACCATCTGCTGCACGCAGTCCCCAGTGCCCCGGTACTGTGGCAGGTGCAAGTGTTCATCCAGATGCAGCTGCGTCTTCACGTATTGGTGGGGAAGGTGATGCAGATGTCAATGCCGCCCGCCAGGCCAACTGCCAGGATCGCCTCCCCTGGGTGTGTCAGTTTGGCCTTCCCGGACACAGGCTCAGCGGCCACCAGAGCATGCAGGGTGTGGCCATGGCGGGTGGGAGGTAGGGGCTCATTTATCTTTTGTACAGTTTATTTTGTTTCAACTTGATTTAGTTCTGCTCTGATCTTGGTTATTTCCTTTCTTCTGCTGGGTTTGGGTTTGTTCTTGTTTCTCTAGTTCCTTGAGGTATGACCTTAGATTGTCTGTGCTCTTCAGACTTTTTGCTGTAGGCGTTTAGGGCTATGAACTTTCCTCTTAGCATCACCTTTGCTGTGTCCAGAGGTTTTGACAGGTTGTGTCACTATTGTCATTCAGTTCAAAGAATTATTTAATTTTCATCTTGATTTCATTTTTAACTCAATGATCATTCAAGAGCAGGTTATTGAATTTCCATGTATTTGTGTGGTTTTGAAGGTTCCTTTTGGAATTGATTTCCTGTTTTATTTAACTGTGGTCTGCGAGAGTGCTTGATATAATTTCAATTTTCTTAAATTTATTGAGGCTCGTTTTGTGGCCTCCCATATGCTCTATCTTGGAGAAAGTTCCATGTGCTGTATTCTGTGGCTATTGGATGGAATGTTCCATATATATTTGTTAAATCCATTTGTTTCAGGGTATAGTTTAAATCCATTGTTTCTTTCTTGACTTTCTGTCTTGATGACCCGTCTAGTGCTGTCAGTGGAGTACTGAAGTCCCCCACTATTACTGTATTGCTGTCTATCTTATTTCTTAGGTCTATTAGTATTAGGCTGTTTTCACGCTGCTGATAAAGACATACCCAAGACTGGGAAGATAAAGAGGTTTCATTGGACGCACAGATCCTCATGGCTGGGGAGGCCTCAGAATCGTGGTGGAGGCGAAAGGCACTTCTTACATGGTGGCGCAAGAGAAAATGAGGAAGATGCAAAAGCGAAAACCCCTGATAAAACCATTAGATCTTGTGAGACTTATTCACTACCACAAGAACAGTATGGGGAAACCGCCCCCATGATTCAAATTATCTCCCACTGGGCCCCTCCCACAACACACGGGAATTATGGGAGTACAATTCAGGATGAGATTTGGGTGGGGACACAGATCCAAACTATATCATCCCACCCGAGGCCCTCCAAATCTCATGTCCTCACATTTCAAAACCAATCATGCCTTCCCAACAATCCCCCAAAGGCTTATCTCATTTCAGCATTAACCCAAAAGTCCACAGTCCAAAGTCTCATCTGAGACAAGGCAAGTCTATTCCACCTATGAGCCTATAAAATCAACAGCAAGCTAGTTACTTCCTAGATACAATGGGGTACAGGTATTGGATAAACACAGCCATTCCAAATGGGAGAAACTGACCAAAACAAAGGGGTTACGGGGCCAATGCAAGTCTGAAATCCAGCAGGGCAGTCAAATTTTAAAGCTCCAAAATGATCTCCTTTGACTCCAGGTCTCACATCCAGGTCATGCTGATGCAAGAGGTGGGTTCCCATGGTCTTGAGCAGCTCCACCTCTGTAGTTTTGCAGGGTACAGCCTCCCTCCCAGCTGCGTTCATGGGCTGGCATTGAGTGTCTGTGTCTTTTCCAGGCAAATAGTGCGAGCTGTCGGTGGATCTACCATTCTGGAGTCTGGAGGACAGTGGTCCTCTTCTCACAGCTCCACTAGGCGGTACCCCAGTAGGGACTCTGTGGCAGCTCTGACCCCACATTTCTCTTCTGCACTTCTCTAGCAGAAGTTATCTATGAGTGCCCCACCCCTGCAGCAAACTTCTGTGTGGGCATTCAGGTGTTTCCATACATCTTCTGAAATCTAGGTGGAGGTTCCCATACCCCGATTCTTGACTTTTCTGTCCTTGCAGGCTCAACACCATGTGGAAGCTGCCAAAGCTTGGGGCTTGCACTTCTGAAGTCATGGCTTGAGCTCTACATTGGCTCCTTTCAGCCATGGCTGGAGCAGCTAACACAGGGCACCAAGTCCCTAGGCTGCACACAGCATGGGGACCCTGGGCTTGGGCCAGGAAACCATTTTCTCCTAGGCCTCTGGGCCTGTGAAGGGGAGGGGCTGGGATGAAGGGAGGGGAGGGGCTGGGATGGGAGGGGCTGTTTTAAAGACCTCTGACATGGCCTGGAGACATTTTCCCCATTGTCTTGGGGATTAACATTTGGCTTCTCGTTACTTATGCAAATTTCTGCAGCAAGCTTGAATTTCTCCTCAAAAATGGGTTTTTCTTTTCTATCACATTGTCAAGCTGCAAATTTTCCAAACTTTTATGCTCTTCTTCCTTTATAAAGTGGAATGCCTTTAACAGCACCCGTCACCTCTTTTTTTTTTTTTGAGACAGAGTCTTGCTCTGTCACCCGGGCTGGATTGCAATGGCATGATCTTGGATCACTGCAACCTCTGCCTCCTGGGTTCAAGTGATTCTCCTGCCTCAGCCTCCCAAGTAGCTGGGACTACAGGCACATGCCACCACGCCCAGCTTTGTATTTTTATTAGAGACAGGGTTTCACCATATCTGAGACCACCATATTGGCCAAGCTAGTCTCAAACCCCTGACCTTGTGGTCCGCCCGTCTCAGCCTCCCCAAAATGCTGGGATTACAGGAGCAAGTCACTGTGCCCAGCCTCCAGGTCACCTCTTCCAAAGTGCTGGGATTACAGGCATAAGCCACTGTGCCCGGCCTCCAGGTCACCTCTTGGAATGCTTTGCCGCTTAGAAATTTTTCCACCAGATACCCTAAATCATCTCTCTCAAGTTCAAATTTCCACAAATCTCTAGGGCAGGGGCAAATTGCTGCCAGTCTCTTTGCTAAAACATAACAAGAGTCACCTTTGCTCCAGTTCCCAACAAGTTTCTCATTTTTATCTGAGACCACCTCAGCCTGGACCTTATTGTCCATATTGCTATCAGGTTTTTGGTCAAAGCCATTTAAGTTTCTAGGAAGTTCCAAAATTCCCCACATTTTCCTGTCTTCTTCTGAGCCCTTCAAACTGTTCCAACCGCTGCCTGTTACCCAGTTCCAAAGTTGCTTCCATATTTTTGGGTATCTTTTCAGCAGCACCCCACACTACTGGTGCCAATTTACTGTATTAGTCCATCTTCACAGTGGTGATAAAGACATACCCGAGACTGGGAAGAAAAAGAGGTTTACCGGCACTGACAGTTCCACATAGCTGGGGAGGCCTCAGAATCATGGTGGGAAGCAAAAGGCACTTATTACATGGCAGCAGCAAGAGACAATAAGGAAGATGCAAAAGTGGAAACCACTGATAAAATCATCAGCTCTTGTGAGACTTGTTCACTACCATGAGAACAATATGGCGGAACCACCCCATGATTCAAATTATCTCCCACCAGGTCCCTCCCACAACATGTGGGAGTTATGGGAGTATAATTAAAGATGAGATTTGGGTGGAGGATATAGCCAAACCATATTAATTAGTAATTGTTTTATAAATTTGGAAGCTCCAAGTGTTAGGTACATGTATGTTTAGGATTATGATATTTTCCTGTTGGACAAGGCCTTTTATCATTATATAATGTCCCTCTTTGTCTTTTTTAACTGCTGTTGCTTTAAAGTTTGTTTTGTCTGATATGAGAATAGCTACTCCTGCTTGCTTTTGATGTCCATTTGCATGAAATGTCTTTTACAACCCTTTTACCTTAAGTTTGTTCAAGTCCTTATGTGTTAGGTGGGTCTCTTGAGGGCAGCACATGTTTGGTTGGTGAATTCTTATCCATTCTGCAATTCTGTATATTTTAAGTAGAGCATTTAGGCCATTTACATTCAATGTTAGTATTGAAATGTGAGGTACTATTCCATTGATAGTGCTATTTGTTGCCTGTATACCTTAGTTGTTTTGTTTTTATTTTTTAAATTGTATTTTTGTTTTATAGGTCCTGTGAAATTTGTGCTTTAAAGAGGTTGTTTTGATGTGTTTCCAGGATTTGTTTCAAGATTTAGAGCTCCTTTTAGCATTCTTGTAGTGGTGGCTTGGTAGTGGCAAATTCAGCATTTGTTTGTCTGAAAAAGACTGCATCTTTCCTTCATATATGAAGCTTTGTTTCACTGGATACACAGTTCTTGGCTGATAATTGTTTTGTTTGAGGAGGCTGAAGATAGGGCCCCAATCCCTTCTAACTTGTAGGGTTTCTGCTGAGAAATCTGCTGTTAATCTGATAGGTTCTCCTTTATAGGTTACCTGGTGCTTTTGTTTCACAGCTTTTAAGATTCTTTCCTTCATCCTAACTGTAGATTACATGATGACAATGTGCGTAGGTGATGATCGTTTTGCGATGAATTTCCAAGGTGTTCTTTGTGCTTCTTGTACTTGGCTGCCTAAGTCTCTAGCAAGGCTGGGAAAGTTTTCCTCGATTATTCCCCCAAATATGTTTTCCAAAATTTTAGATTTCTCTTCTTCCTCAGGAACTCCAATTATTCTTAGGTTTGGTCATTTAACATAATCCTAGACTTCTTGGAGGCCTTGTTCATATTTTCTTTTTTCTCTTTGTTGGACCGGGTGAATTCGAAGACCTTGTCTTTGAGCTCTAAATTTCTTTCTTCTACTTGTTCAATTCTATTGCTGAGACTTCCCAGAGCATTTTGCATTTCTATAAGTGTGTCCATTGCTTACCCAAGTTTTGATTGTTTTTTCTTTATCTATTTCCTTGAATACTTATCCCTTCACTTTTTGTATCATTTTTTGGATTTCCTTGTATTGGGCTTTGCCTTTCTCTGGTGCCTCCCTGATTATCTTAATAACTAACCTCCTGGATTCTTTTTCAGGTAAATCAGGGATTTCTTCTTGGTTTGGGTCCATTGCTGGTGAGCTAGTGTGATTTTTTGGGGGTGTTAAAGAACCTTGTTTTGTCAAATTACCAGAGTTGGTTTTCTGGTTCCTTCTCATTTGGGTAGGCTGTTAGAGGGAAGGTCTAGGGCTAAAGACTGTTGTTCAGATTATTTTGTCCCATGGAGTGTTCCCTTGTATGTAGTAATACCCCCCTTTTCCTATGTATGTGGCTTCCTGAGAGCCAAGCTGTAGTGATTGTTGTCTCTCTTCTAGATCTAGTCACCCAGCAAGTCTACCAGGCTCTGGGCTGGTACTGAGCGTTGTCTGCACAGTCCAGTGATGAGAACCATCTGAGGGTCCGTCAGTCATGGATACCAGCACAGTATTTGGGTTGTCTCCCAGGTCCTGCAGGAGCAATCCGTTTCCTTCAGTGCATCTGTGGGTCCTCTCACAGGTTTCTGATTTATTACTGCAGTTGTTCTGGAGCAAAAATTCATGATGCGAGCCTCCATATGCTGCTCTGTCCATCTGAGTTGAAGTGCAATCTAGTCCTGCCTCCTGCCCACCATGATCCCCCCTCCACCACCAGGTCTCTCTCTTGACATGTGGGGATTACAATTTGAGATGAGATTTGGGTGCAAACACAAAGCCAAAACGTATCAGATATCAAATATGGAGATGTTAATTAGGCAGCTGTATATATGAGCCTGGAATTCAAGGGAGAAGCTGGGACTGAAGACAAACAGAGAATTATCAGTATATAACTGGTATGTAAAGCCATCAGGCTAGATGACAGCTCCTGGAGTTTGAGGACATAGTCAAGAAAAAAGTTGTTCTTGAGATGTCTTACCATTCAGAAGTTGTAGAGAAGAGGATGATTCAGTAAAGGAGACTAAAAGGTGGCTCATAAATCCAGAAGAAAAAAAGAGTATGAGATTCTCGAAGTCAAGTGAAAAAAGTGTTTGAAGAAAGGTGGAAAGGCAGCATTTCAACTAAATGATCAAAGGTAACATTACCCAAAATGGGACATACTGACATGTATCTCCTGATGTGATATACCAAGAATAGCATAGCTTTTTAATTAAAAACTTTTTTTTTTGGAGACAAGGTCTTGCAGTGTTGCCCAGGCTAGAGTGTACTGGCAAGAACACAGCTCACTGCAACTTCTGAACTCTTGGGCTCAAGCAATGCTCTTGCCTCAGCCTCCCAAGCAGCAGGCACTACGACTGTGTGCCACTATGCCTAGCTAATTAAATTTTTTTTTTTTTT
>NW_012107252.1:98766-99923 GCF_000951045.1 Mandrillus leucophaeus
ATCCTCCCACCTTGGTCTCCCAAAGTGTGAGGATTACAGGCATGAGCCACCTCACCCAGCCTGCACACTTTGTTGGTACCTAAACAGGCATATATATCTCAGAGGGAAGAGACACAGTTACAACTTAGCAGAAAGAAAGAAATGTGATGATATGTTTTTTTTTTTTTTTTTTTTTTTTTTTTGGTGTGTGTGGGGTAAGAATACTTCACGGGACATCTGCTCTCTTGACAACAATTTACATGGACAATATCATATTGTTAACTATAGGCACTATGTTGTACAGCAGATCTCTAGAAATTACTCACCTTGCAAAACTGAAACTTTATATCCATTAACAACTTCCTATCCACCCTGCCTCCACTCACGGCAACCACCATTCTATTCTCTGCTTCTATGAATTTGACCATTTTAGATAGCTCATGTTAAGTGGAATCATGCAGTGTTTTTTTTTTGACTGGCTTATTTTCCAGGTTCATCCATGTTGTCACAAATGATAGGATTCCTTTCTTTAATAAGGCTAAGTAACATTCCATTGTATATATATGCCACATTTTCTTAATCCATTTATCTGACAATGGATATTTGCCTTGTTTCCATGGAATGAATGCTTGTATATTCCTGCTCTAAAAAGTTCTAAATTTTTGTTTTTATTTTTGAGTTGGGGGTCTTGTTCTGTTGCCCAGGCTAGAGTGCAGTAGCATGATCATAGCTCGGTGAAATCTTGACTTCCTGGGCTCAAGTGATCCTCCTGCATCAGCCTCCCAAATAGTTGGACTACAAGCATCCACCACCATTCTTGGCTGATTTTCAGTTTTTTTTGGAGATATGGGGTCTTGCTATGTTGCCCAGGGTGGTCTTAAACCCATGGCTTCAAGTGATTCTCCCAACTTGGTCTCCCAAAGTGCTACAATTACAGGTATGAACCACTATGCCTGACTCTAAGTTTTATTTTCCAATATGGTGAGATAAATATATACATATATATATATACATATCTCCCACATAAATAAAAGCTCTTTGAAGTCTTTAAAGACGTAAAAGCTTCCTGAGACTAGAAGGTTTGAGAACCACTGACCTACAATTATAATCACTTCCTTGTCCTTCTCTTTTTCCAACACACTTGCCTAGAAAAAACTCCAACCCTCGTTAAAGTCAAC
>NW_012107252.1:99973-101699 GCF_000951045.1 Mandrillus leucophaeus
TTGGGCTCAAGCAATGCTCTTGCCTCAGCCTCCCAAGCAGCAGGCACTACGACTGTGTGCCACTATGCCTAGCTAATTAAATTTTTTTTTTTTTTTCCAGAGATGGGGGTGTCGCTTTGTTGCCCAGGCTGGTCTTAAATTCCTGGATTCAAGCAATCCTCCTCCTGCCTCGGTCTCCCAAAGTGCTGAGATTACAGGCATAAGCCACCATGCCCAGCTGAGAATACCATATTAGTTATGTCGTACCTCTGTCAAAAATCAATAATCCTGAATCAGACAAACCAAAATTCAGGCACATTTAATATAACAACTGGCCTGTTGTGCTTCAAAAGTGTCAGTATCATGAAAAATAAAAAAGAGGAACTTTCCAGATTCAGAAGACTAAAATAACACAACTAATGCAACATATAATCTGTATTGGAGTCTGAAGTTAAAAAAAAATTACTTTGAAATTAGAATAATTGGCAAAATCTGAATAGTATTAGGTAATATGTGATGTCCAAGTGTTTGAGTTCAGAAAGACTCTCACACATTATCTAATAAATCTGAAGATGTATACACCCTATGACTTAGTAATTCCAATCTTAGGTGTAAACTCCAAAGAAATTCTTGCACATGTACACCACAGTATGTGTAAAAGAATGCTCATAGCAATGTTATTTGTAGTAACTGGAAACTTGGAATGACCCATATGTTCACTGTTGATAAAATAGATTTTTAATGGCTGGGCGTGGTGGCTCACATCTGTAATCCGAGCACTTTGGGAGGCCGAGGTGGGTCTATCACCTGAGGCCAGGAGTTCGAGACCAGCCTGACCAATATAGTGAAACCCCATCTCTACTAAAAATACAAAAATTAGCCGGGTGTGGTGGCAAGTGCTTGTAGTCCTAGCTACTTGGGAGGCTGAGACAAGAGAATTGCTTGAAATTGGGAGGTGGAAGTTGCAGTGAGCCGAGGTCGCGCCACTGCACTCCAGCCTGGGTGACAGAGCAAGACTCTGTCTCAAAAAAAAACAAAAGATTTTTAAAATGTTATATAGTAACCTGCTCTCAGAGTGTGTTCTGGGTACTCCTGGGGGTCCTCAAAGTCCTTCTCAGGGTCTGTAAGGTCAAAACTATACACCTAATGATAATAGAACATTGTTTGCCTTTTCCACATTCATTCTCTTATAGTGGAGTTTTCCAGAAGCTACATGTAATGGCATCACTCTAACAAATAATGGGATGTACACTTGTATATATATTTTTTACTTGAAATATACTTATTCATTACTACTTTTTTTTTTTTTTTTTTACAAAAAAGTTTTTTGCATACTTTGAGACAGGGTCTTGCTCTGTCATCCGGGCTAGAGTGTAGTGGTATGATCACAGCTCATTGCAGCCTCAACCTCCTGGCTCAAGTGAACCTCCTGGGCTCAAATGAACCTCCTGACTCAGCATCCCGAGTAGTGGGGACTACAGTTGCATGCCACCATGTCAGGCTAATTTACAGGGTCTCACTATGTTGTTAAGGCTGGTCTCAAACTCCTGGCCTCAAGTGATCCTCCCACCTTGGTCTCCCAAAGTGTGAGGATTACAGGCATGAGCCACCTCACCCAGCCTGCACACTTTGTTGGTACCTAAACAGGCATATATTTAATGTATACAATTTGACGAGTTTGGACATATGCAAAGCGTTCCACTGTGGTTTTTTTTTTTTTTTTTTTTTTTTTTTGGTGTGTGTGGGG
>NW_012107252.1:102829-113004 GCF_000951045.1 Mandrillus leucophaeus
GCTCACTGCAAGCTCTGCCTCCCGGGTTAACACCATTCTCCTGCCTCAGCCTCCCAAGTAGCTGGGACTACAGGCGCCCGCCACCTCGCCCAGCTAGTTTTTTGTATTTTTTAGAAATTCAACTCTTTACCTATTCCACACCCAAGCCTAAGATGCTGAATGGTTTTACTTTAAGTTGATTATTATAAACCCCAAGACTGCCCATATTTCTCTAGTAACCTACCACAGATCTAAGCTGGGTAGGGAGATAAGTGATTCACTTTGGAATTCCTGCCATCACACGACAAGGCACTAAATTCTTACCCAGTCAGATATAAGAGAAGAACAGAACAGTGCTTTACTTGAGTCGTTTAACAGTCAGAAAATAGTTTTTCTTCTCTTTTTCCTTAAGGCTAGACATAAAACTCCATAGTGCCAACTGGCGAAGAGGTTGCCCTCTCTGGCTTGAAAGATCTGGACAGAAGAAACCAACCAATTATACTGAACAGTTCTAAAAAATCAGCTTACAAATGTCATGTGTGAGTAGCTAGCACTGAGATTAGACTTCATGCTAATTTAAAAGCTGCTTAATAAATGGATTTTCTTAAGCTATCCTGAGGGACTCCAGGATTTGGACGTTCTTTTTATCAGGAAGCCCTGCCCTGCCACAATCTAATCTAATTATCCTAGTTGGAAAAAAAACTGGGGTGATGTCAGGAGACAGGGATCTAATTTTAATTCAGACTCTTATGATGTGATCCTGAGTTTGTTATTTAAACACAATCTTTTCTTATTTTTCCAAATGTAAATAATTAAGTTAATGACTGCCTTACTTAAGAGAAAGATGAAGGATAGGAATATTGTCCAACACATTTCGATGCTACTGAGGTTGACAGAATTAGACCCTTAATCAATAAAAATACTTTAGACAAAATTCTTGTACATCTGTGGTTTCATTTGACCTTCAGGACAATCTTGTGAAGGGTGACATTTATCACGTCCTTTGACAAATGAGGAAAGTGAGACTGAGAGAAGTAAAAGTGGCAGAGCCAGGCATGATTCTAGTCTTTGGAGTCTTCATTGTACACACTCTAGCAAATAGCCTAGGTGGAAGGAATAAACCTTTCTGGATTGGCAGGAGCCCAGGAAGTGGCAATTTATGTGTTAATTAATCTGACTACATCAATTTAAGATTAAATAAATGCTAAGCATCAAGGTTTGCCAAGTGTCTAAAGTGAAAAAAACCTCAACATGATTCTTGCCCTAGAGGAATACAATCTTGAGAAGATTGGGGGTAGATATTTGTAAAATCAATCATGATTCAGTGGGTATGGACTGGGGTAGGAAAGGTACAAGATAAGCCTAGAACACCCTGGTCAGAAAGTAATGGGATACTCAAAGAGCAATGAGGCTATGTCAAAAGGATGCAGAAGCCAATTTTAAGAAGCTTCTACTGTCCAAATCTTGGACAATTTGAGCAGAAAAATAATGACAGAAACAAATTATAACTCACTTAATAAAATAAGAATCCATGAGTCCATACTCATGTAACTGAGTGAATAAACAGGGAAGAAGAGAAATCTCTTGCTTACAGTAGAATTCCAATTAATGAACATGTAAGGAATGAGGACATTAGGAAATAATTTGTCAATAACTGATGCAGGCAAGCCTCATCAAAGAATGGTGAAACTACTGGGTCAAAGTTTGATGAGAAACAGGACATTTATAGTTTCAAAGTTCTCCACAAGATAATTAATGACAAAGAAAAAAATAGTAACACTACAGTGAAGACACCTGACACACACAGCCTGAACCAAGTAATTAAGGTTACTATCTGCACTAATGAGACAAGTAGGTATCGTGTACCTCCAATATGATGCTTTGAGAAGAACGTCATAACCTGTACCACCTGAATCAAATAATAACATAACATCAGACAAACCCAGATTGAGAGCTAATCTATAACTGGACAAATATTTATAAAGATATATTAAAGTTATCAAACATAAGGAAAAACAGAAGAATGATTTTAGACTAAAGGAGATTAAAGAGATATGATGATTAAATGCAACTTGTGATGCAGAATTTTCTTTTCCTAAAAGATATTATTGGGTCAATTGGCAAAATACAAGTAAGTTTCATAGATTAGCCCCTGGTAAAATATCAATATTAATTTTCTGGTTTTAATAACTGTGTAAGGTATACAGAATAGGTTTTCATATTATATAAATATTACTCTTTTGATTTTTAAAATTATTATTTTTTAACATGGGGTCTCACTATATTTTCCAGGCTGGTTTTGAACTCCTGGGCTCAAGTGATCCTCCTGCCTTGGCCTCTAGAAGTGCTAGGATTACAGGCGCGAGCCACTGCACCTGGCCCAATTTTCTGATTTTGAAAATAGTACTATGCCTGTAAGAGAAGGCCCTGGTTTTTAGAAATACATACTAAAGTCGGCTGGCTATGGTGGCTCACATCTGTAATCCCAGCACTTAGGGAGGCTGAGGTGGGTGGATTACCTGAGGTCAGGAGTTTGAGACCAGCCTGACCAACATGGCGAAACTCCATCTCTACTAAAAATACAAAAATTAGCTGGGCGTGGTGGCAGGCTTCTGTAATCCCAGCTACTCAGGAGGCTGAGACAGGAGAATCGTTTGAACTCAGGAAGTGGAGGAGGATGCAGTGAGCTGAGATCATGCCACTGCACCCCAGCCTGGGCAACAAGAGTGAAATTCTGTCACACCACCACCACCACCACCACCACCACCACAAAGAAAAATAAGAAATACTAAAGTCTTTAGTAGTAAAGGGATATTATGTTTAAAAAATGCAAATTGTGTGTGTGTGTGTGTTTTTGTTTTTTGGAGACAGGGTCTGGCTCTGTTGCCCAGGCTGGAGTAGAGTGGCACAATCTCAGCTCACTGCAACCTCTGCCTCCTACCTCAGCCTCCCAAGTAGCTGGGACTACAGGTGCATGCCACCATGCCCGGCTAATTTTTGCATTTTTTGTAGAGATGGGTTTCACCATGTTTCTCAGGCTGGTTCTGAATTCCTGAGCTCAAGTGATCTGCCTGCCTTGGCCTCCCAAAGTGCTGGGATTATAGGTGGTAAGCCACCATGCCGGGCCAGGGAATTCTTTATATTACTGTTGCAACTTTTCTGTAAAGCTGAAATTATGTCAAAACAAAAACTCTTTAAAAAGGTTCATTGGGCATAGTGCCCAAATGTGCATATATACAGGGTTATAAGAACCCAGAGGAGGGAATGACTAACTCCGCAAGGGAAGGAGAAGGGATAAGGGAGATAGGCAAGTGGGACTTATCAGGGAAGATTCCAGAGTAAGTGGCATTTTAACTAATCTTTGAAGAATAAATAGGCTTTTCATTAGGAAGAGGACAAGGATAGAGGGTAGGTAACGGTACTTTAGACAGAGGAGGCAGCATGGAGAGAGGCATGGGGTTGCAAAAAGTATGGTTATATGAGGACTTGTGGATAGTGCTGTGTGGTTTCAGTCCATAAGAAGGAGAAGCAAGTGGGGTTAGAAAGAAACGCTATAGCCAGCTTGAGAAGAGTCCACATGATATTTAAGGAATTTTTTAGCTCTAACACACAAAGACTGCCACGATACACAAAGTGGATCCTACAGCCCTATAGATGGAAAAGGTAATGGTGAGGTCCATTGTAAAGGCAGAAGCACATCTAAGGCAGATAGTAGCACAGAAAGATGTGTAGAACTGGTCTCCCACCCCTGACAAATTTCTTCTGATTTGTGCATTTATGTATTTATCTAATCCTTATTGCCTTGGCCATACAGTGACCAATAAGGCCACGAAAAGGAAGATATCAACTGTTAAGACCAAGAATGGAGGGAGAAGATAGTTTGCACATAGGTGTCCCCAGTGATGGAGTTAATTTTGCTTAAAAGGAACTGACATTTATTGGGCACCTTCTATGAAAGAAGTGTCATACTACATGCAACGGCAGTATGGATAATCATCACTGCCACTAAAATGTACTAGGTTGCATAAAAAGCAGTTTATATTGGCAGCTAAGGGAATGGTTTAAGTCATGCCTATGAAGCATGTATTATCTCTATTTAACAGATGAGGAAATGGGAATTTGAGAAAGTTGGCCACAGTCACATAGTAAAGAGGCAGGGCTGGAATATACATCTAGGATGTCTTACTCCAAGTCTTTGCTCTTTCCATCATACCATACAGCTTTTCTCTTACTAATTCAAGATTCATTCATTCACTCATTTGTTTACTCATTCATCCAACAATCATTCTGTACTGAGAATATATTATGTGGTAGGTCCTACTGCATACACTACAGTTCAATATTAATTTTCAGTGGAAATAAAAGTTTCTGCTGGGCTGGGGCTGGCTTGATAAGCAGGAATCAGGCACGTGAGGATTTAGGGCAGAGTACTCCAGGCAGAGGAAATAGCAGGTATAAAGGTCTTAAGGAAATAATGAACTTGACTTGTTTAAGAAACAGAAAGCCAGAGAGATTGCATCTGGGTAAATAAAGGAAATAATGGTAAAAGATAGAATCAGAAAAGTAGATGTGGTCAGATCATGCAGGGCCTTCTGTGTCATGGTAAAGAAATGCTCTAATTACTATTGAAAAATATCAGCCTAGATGCTCTGTGGATGAAGAATGGATAATAGAGAGGTAAGAATGGAAGCAGAGACATCAGTTAAAAGGCTAACTGTAGAAGTCCATCCAAGAGATGATGGTGGGCTGAGATTAAAGTGATGATAGCCATGAGGGTACAAAGAAGTAGATTAATACAAGGCACATTTTATAAGCAGAGCTGATGGCACTGCAAACCTCGATGAAAGAGAGGGAGGGAAAGTGCAATTCAGGGTGAATTTTAAGTTTCTGGTCATTACTATGACAGGGAAAATGACAAGAACTATAGATTTTGGAGGAGGCTGTTTAGGAATCAAAAATCTATTTTAGCTATCTTATGTTCTAAATGACCTTTAGATATCTAGAGATGACAGGTAGTCAAATAAATGAGTCCAGAGTTCCACAGAAAGTTCAAGGATAGAGATATAATCCTGGTAGTCATTAGTACGTAGACAGTATATAAAGACATAGCACCAGACTTAGAGAAACTCTGTGTACAGTAGAATAGGAGAAGGCCTGGGACTCAGCCCTGGAGCACTCCAACAACTAGAGGCTGAGAAGTGGAGAATGCCAGCCAGAGGAGACAGAGTTAAGAATTGAAAATGTAGAAACTGTCATGTTCTAGAAGCCAAGAGGTGGTGATGTTTTAAGAAGGAAATAGTGATCAGTTGTACTGAAAAGTTACCGAGAGGCTGAGCAAGATGAAGGCAGAAAAGTTCTGTCAACAGGAAAGTCAAATGTGTTCTTACTAAGAGCAGCTTCACTGGAACAGTGGGGGTTGAAGAATAACTCAAGAAAGCTGAGAAAATAATAGAATGGAAGACAGAAACAGAAATAGTGACAACAGATGAGTTATTTTTAGAAGTTTTACTGTGTTTAGCAGGAAGAATGGCCATTCCAAAGATGTCCACACAAAAACTCTATTTTCAGTATGGCAAGCCTTATCTCTCCAACTAGCTATAAAATTTAACCAGAGCATATTTATTCAGTGTTAGGAATATTGCCACATGGTTCAAACCTGTAATAGCAGGCTCACTGGACCTATACTAGCAAGGCAATGTCTAGGAAACATCATCTGGACTTCCTCCATATGCTTTATATGCTCCCTGAAATTTGTCACTAGCCCTTGGTGGTTCTCATCTCAGACTGATTCTTGGGCTCTAGGCCTTGCTAATGTCTGCTTCATGAACTTGGTTTGCTCTCTGATTATACTCTCCAGTATTTAGTTTTTGATGACCAGCTGAAGGTCCCTAGGATTTGATTTTGACTTACATTTTGCTGATACCATTCCCTTGTTTATGTTAATATCCTAAAGGGAGCCTATGCTCAAAGTTACATAGCATATATCCTAGCACCCTAAGTTATTCCAGGCACATAGGAGTTTGTTAAAACATATCAAATTGGTGGTAGTGCAGAGGAAGCAGGTATGGCATAGGTGTTAAAGGGCAGGTTCTCCAGCCTCTAAAAAACAGGACAATGTGTAAAGTCAGTGTGTAAAGTCAGCCTAAATTTCGTCCAGAAACAGGGAAGGTAATCACAAATACTTTCTTAAGGAATAAGACACAAGGAATGAAAGCTTATAGCTGTTTCCATGAAAACATATGACAGTTGTCTTTGGTATTTTGATAATTTGTATCACTAAAAACAAGTTAAATAAAGTCAAATGTATTTGAGAGGCAGCTGGGGTCTCAGGCAAATTAACATGTAAAGCTAGCATTCTGGAAGATCCCAATCCAAAAGATGAGAAGAACTCAGGGAAGGAAGGAACAAAACAAATCCCTAGCATTCATATTCCAATGAACCACGGCAAAATACAAATAACAGTGGCCCAGAACACAGTAAACTGTTCTGTTTCAGAAACTAAATTGTTATGTTACTTTGAAAAATTTCTCCGTGCTTCATTTTTGGGGCCTGCTATTCCTTCAACACGCATCTGTTTAGAATAAGGATATTCTTCTACCTAATCATGATACCTTTGCCATGTTTAGTTATAAATGCTTCTGTACTAAGACAATTGTATCACTTACAGTAGAAAGTATAAGAGATGCAAGGAGAAAAAGAAACATATGACTAATACAATACTTTAAGACACTACTCCCAGAATAAGACAGGTCAAGTGGACAAAAGATAAGTAAGGGATTAGAATATCTAAGCAAAATAATCATGTTACATTGATCTTATGGATATATAGGATACTACACTCTGATATTAGTGAACATGAAACATTCACAAAACTCATCATACATTAGCACAAAGAAAATCGTAAGTTTCAAATCTCTGTAATCTGTAGTCTGAGGTCTGAGATGGGAGGATCACATGATCCCAGGAGTTTGAGGCTGCAGTGAGCTATAATTATGCCATTCCACTCCAATCTGGGTGATGGAGTGAGACTTCATCTTAAAAAACAAAACAAAACAAAACAAAACAAAACCTAAAGATGCAAACAAAAACTTCTTAGATCTGATAAACAAATTCATTAAAGTTGTAGGATACAAAATCAACATACAAAAATCAGTCGCATTTCTATATACCAATAATGAAATAGTTGAAAAAGAAATCAAGAAAGCAATCCCATTTACAATAGCTACTGAAAAATTAAAATACCTAGGAATAAAATGAACCAAGGAGGTGAAAGCCCTTTACGAGGAAAACTACAAATACTCAGGAAAGAAACAAAAAATACTGCACGTTTTCACTTATAAGTGTAAGCTAAACATGGTTACATATGGACATAAAGGTAGGAACAACAGACACTGGGGAATACAAGAGGGGAGAGGGAAGTAGCGGGGCAAGAATTGAAAAACTACCTATTGAGTACTATGGTCACTACCTGGGTGACGTGTTCAATCTCAGGATCACACAATATATCTCTATAACAAACCTGCAAATGTACTCCCTGACTCTAAAATAAAAGTTAAAAAAAAAAAAAAGAAATGAAACAGGACATGAACAAAACAGAAAGACATCTCATGTTCATGGATTAGAAGAACTAATATGGTTAAAATGATCATACTACCAAAAGCAATCTACAGATTCAACGAAATACCTGTCAAAATGCCAATGACATTTTTCGCAGAAATAGGAAAAAATCCTATAATTTGTATGAGACCAAAAAAGAGCCTAAATAGTCAAAGCAATTTTGAGCAAAAAGAACAAAGCTGGAGGCATCACATTATCTGACTTCAAAATATCTTCTACGGCTATGGTAGTGGTATAAAGATGGACACATAGAACAACAGAACAGAATAAACCCAGAAATAAATCCACAATATTATAGCCAAAAGACTTTTAACAAAGGTGCCAAGAATATACATTAGAGAAAGAATACCCTCTTTGATAAATGGTTCTGGGAAAACTGGATATCCATGTGTAGAATAATGAAACTAGATCCCTATTTATTTATTTATTTACTTATTTATTTGAGACAGAGTTTCACTCTGGTTGCCCAGGTTGGAGTGCAATGGCGCAATCTTGGCTCAATGCAACCTCTACCTCCCGGGTTCAAGCGGGTAGCTGGGATTACAGGCGCCCGCCACCATGCCTGGCTCATTTTTTGTATTTTTAGTGGAAACAGGGTTTCACCATGTTGGTCAGGCTGGTCTCAAGCTCCTGACCTCAGGTGATCAACCCGCCTCAGCTTTCCAAAGTGCTGGGATTAAAGGCGTGAGCCACTGCACCCAGCTAGATCCCTACTTTTTACCATATACAAAAATCAACTCAAAAGTGATTAAAGACATAAACTTAAGACCTGAGACTATATATTTAATAGAAGAAAATACAGGGAAAACCCTTCAGGACACTGATCTAGGCAAAGTTTTTATGGCTAGGCACTCAAAAGTACAGACAACAAAAAGAAAAATAGACAAATGGGACTACATCAAACTAAAAAGTTTCTGCACAACAAAGGAAACAATAAACAGATAAACTGCAGAATGGGAGAAAATATTTTAAACTATTCACCTGACAAGGGACTAATATTCAGAATATACAAGGAACTCAACAGCAAAAAACCAAATAATCCCATTAAAAGGTGGGACAGGATAAACATTTCTCAAAGAAGACATAAAAATGGCATAAAAATATATGGTATTTCTTCATAAGCAGGTATATGAAAAAGTGCATAACATCACTAACCATCAGGTAAATGCAAATCAAAATCATATATATCTACACACACACACACACACACAGACACACACACACACCAGAATACTACCTGGCCATAAAAAAGAATGAAATTTTGTCGTTTGTAGCAACATGGATGGAACTGGAGCTCACTATGTTAAGTGAAATAAGTCAGGCACAGAAAGACAAATGTTGCATGTTCTCACTCATATGTGGGAGCTAAAAAAGTTGATCTCATGGAGGTAGAAAGTAGAATGATAGTTACCAGAGGCTGGGAAGAGTATGTGTGTGGTGGGATGTAGAGGGATGAAAAGAGGTTTGTTAATGGGCACAAACATACAGTTGGATAGAAGGAATAAGTTCTAATGTTCAATAGCAGAGCAGGGTGACTATAGTTAACAACAATGTATGGCATATTTCAAAATAACTAGAAGAGAGGACTTGAAATATTCCCAAAACACAGAAGTGATAAATATTCAAGGTGATGGATACCCTCAATACCTTGACCTGATCATTATACATTCTATGCATGTAACAAAATATCGTATGTACTCCATAAAAATGAATATTATGTATCAATACATTTTTTTAAAGACAGCACAAATATAAAAACAGTAAGTGAAAACGGGCAAAATTGATAGAACCAAAGTCAACGAAACAACTCATAAAACCCATAAACAACCCCTTTTATTTTTATATAGGTAAATTTAAACACCAATATGGAATAGGTAATTTCCTAGGAAAACAAAGTTTACTGAAACTGACCCCAGTAAAACTAGACAGCTTAAACAGATTAACTTTGATAAAAGCAGTAAAAGTTATCAAGGAACTACCCTACAAAAAAGCAGCAGGCCCAGATGGGTTCACAGGGGAAATTTTAAGCTTATACACACAAACTCTGATACAATATATATAGAGAATTATTAAAAAACTATCCCACAAAGAAGTAGCAGACCGAGAGGGTTTCAGGAGAATTCTAGCAAGACTTTAGTGACTACATAGTCTCAATGCTACCTAAATAGTTTCAGTGCATAGAAAATAAAAGAAAATTTCCAAATTATTTTTATGAAGCAAAGATAAACTGATACCTATATGTGAAAAAGATGGCACAAAAAATTACAAATATCACATATGAATACTGGTACAAAAATCCCAAATATTAGTGATCAGATTCCAACACCACCTTAAGAAAATAATACACATTGAGTGAACTGACAAAATAGGAATATGGATAGATTAAAATATTGTATCAATGTTAAAAATGTATATATAAAGAGAATAAATGATAGAACAAATAGGGCAAATTGTTAATAAGTGGTAAATTTAGATAAGAGATTCTTTATACTCTTTTTTTTTTTTTTTTTGAGACAGAGTCGCGCTCTGTTGCCCAGGCTGGAGTGCAGTGGCACAATCTCAGTTCACTGCAACCTTCA
>NW_012107252.1:114239-119256 GCF_000951045.1 Mandrillus leucophaeus
AGTCTTGCTCTGTGGCCCAGGCTGGAGTGCAGTGGCACGATCTCGGCTCACTGCAACTCTGCCTCCCAGGTTCAAGCGATTCTCCTGCCTCAGTCTCCCGAGTAGTTGGGATTACAGGTGCCCACCACCACGCCCAGCTAATTTTTGTATTTTTAGTAGAGACGGGGTTTCACCACATTGGCCAAGATGGTCTCAATCTCCTGACCTCGTGATCTGCCCGCCTTGGCCTCCCAATGTGCTGGGATTATAGGCGTGAGCCACCACGCCCGGCCTTCTTTTTAAAATGTACTATAAAAGTTTTAATTATGTATATAGCTCAAATTACATTTCTATTGGACAGTGCTTCCCTACAAAATCAGTGATGAAGCTAGTTGAAACAGTAAAAGAATTGAGCAAGTAACAGAATATGTAACTGACATACAAAACTCCACAGCCTTCACATACGCAAATCAGTTAGATGATAACAGAGGCAGAAATACTCAGGAACAAAGTTAACAGGAAATATGAAAAATCCATATGAAAATAATTACAAAACACTGCTGAAAGACACAGAAGTAGACTTGACAAAAAGATAACTCTTATCCTTGTTCTTTTATTTTTCAATATCATCAAGTTGTTAGTTCTCACTAAGTTAACTTACAAATTTAATGCAACCTCAATAAAAATACAAAGAAACCTTTCCCCACTGCCCCTTCCCTGCCCTGCCCCTGGAGCTGGACAAGTTGACATTAAACTTTATATATATTTTAAAAAACCACAACCAGGCACTGTAGCTCACACCGCTAGCCCCAGCTACTCGGGAGGCTGAGGTGGGAGGATCACTTGAGGCCAGGAATTCGAGACCAGCCTATGCAACATAGTGAGGTGCTGTCTCTAAACAACAACAACAACAACAAACTAGCTGGGTACAGCAGTGCATACCTGTAGTACCACATACTTGGGAAGCTGATCGTTTGAGCTCAGGAGTTGGAGACCAGTCTGAGAAATATGATGAGACCCTTGTTTCTAAAAACAAAACAAAACATAAAAAAAACCCCAAACACACAAAGCAGAAACCACAAGAATAACTAAGAAAACAATAGAACGTGAGAGCTGAGGGAATTAGCCTTAGCAGACATTAAAATACAAAGCTTACATTATGAAAACTGGGGTACTGGTACACCAATGGACAGGCACACCAATGGAACAGAAAAAGAGACCCAACTATACACATAAATCTGGGATATGATAAAAGCAGTATCTCAAATTACTAGGGCAAAGATGAAGACATTAATAAATGATAGTGGAACAATGGATAGCCACTGGAAAAACACAAAATTAGATCTATTTATTACACCAAATACAAGAATAAATTCCAAATGGATCAGAGATGTAACTATAAAAAAGAAAAAAACTATATAAGTAGTAGAGGAAAATATAGGTGAATTCCTATAATGAAAGGTTAATAAATTTAACTGTAAAATTGAAACTTTTGCATGGGAAACAAATGAAAAACTACCATAAGCAAAGTACAAATTGGGAGAAAATATTTACAATATATATTACAATAAAAGGGTGTATCTAACATACAAAGGACTTTTAAAATTGAGAGGGAAAATGACCTAAAATCACATGGGTAAATGAGCAAAAGAAATGACAACCTGTAAAAGAAAAAAAAAAAAAAGATAAAATGGCACCCTAGACATATGAAAAGATGTCAAACTTCACTTTTTATAAAAAGAGAAATGCAAATTAAAATTACATTGAGAAACCAGTTCTCACCCATCAGAGTGGCAAAAAAAGTCAAAAGCTTAATATACTCTGTTGGTGAGGCTACGGGAAAACAGGCACATTGCTGGTGAGAATGAAAACTGGTAACATCTCTGTGGAGGGGAATTTGGCAGTATCTAACAAAACTATATTTGCCTGGACACAAGAATACCACTTCTGGTAATTTACCCTGAAAATACACCTCCAAATATGAAAATACATGTATACAAGTTTATTAAGCAATACATATACAATATATTATTGTACAATATATATTACATATAATAAACTATAAACAATATATATAGTTTCTGGTGTATGTGTATATATATTTATGCAATGGTATATTGATTGTATACACACACACATACACATATAAAATGGAATATTCTACAGCTTAGAATAAGGGAGTTCTTTGTGAACCTGCAATGGAGTGACTCCCAGGTATACTGTTAAGTAAAACAAGAAAGCAAAGTACAAAAGAGAATATAGAGTGTGCTACCTTTTGTGTAAGAAGGGTAGGAAAACACACAAAAATTTGCTTACTGTTGTAAAATGAAACATTGCAGGATAAATCAGAAAACAGTGAAACTGATTGCTTACAGAGGGTAGTAGTGGTGGAAGGAATAAGGCAGAAGAGCAAGGGTAGATGATACTTCTCTTAGTAAATTTTTTGTATGATTTTTGACTCTTGGAAGCAAGTTAATTTTCTATATATTCAAAAAATAAAATTAAATCCATGAAGATAAGGAAAAAACTGAACCTAAAACTGAATGCAAATGGAAACAAATAAACTCAACTATATTTTATTTTTTTAGGGATAGGGTCTGACTCTGTCACCCAGGCTGGTGTGCAATCGCTCAATCATAACTCATTGTAGCCTCGGACTCCTGGGCTCAAGCAATCCTCCCAGCTCAGTATCCTGAGTAGCTAGCTGGGACTACAGATGTGTGTCCCCATGCCTGGCGAATTCACAACTGTGTTTTAAATGAATAACATAATTACATTGAAGGAAAAAAAGTAATTCAAGTAATTTTTGAACAGAGTACTTTAACTGTAAGTACTTTAACCATCTAAGGAGGAAAAAAATGTAAACAAATCTTGAACTCTTTAAAGAGTTTTTCCATAGTGGCACGAGTACAGAATTCTGCAACTGTTTTATGTGTATTATAGGATTGATGTTGGTGGGAACTAAGATTCATACTGTAGAAAAAGGGAGATGTAAAATATTTACCAACCTGTAAATGATGAGCATGTCCCAGGACTGTCACTGAACAGATTATCTTCTCTGTCTACATTCTAGTCCTTAAGTAAGTGGTTCTTAAACGTTAGTCTGCATGGCTTGTTAAAACTCAGATTGCTGAGCACCAGCCTCTGAGTTTCTGCTTCTGGGAATTTGCTTTTCTGGGCAGTGTTGATACTGCTGGTCTGGGGACCACATTTTCAGAACATGACCCTAGAATCTCCTCTAGCCTCATGGCTTTAAATTCTACCTATAATTAAAACTTCCAAGTTTATATTACCAGCTTAGAAATTTCCCTTAAACTTCTTGCTTTTAATACAATTTCCCACTCGAAAATCTATTAGACATTCTAAGCATAGTATATCTGCAATTGAACTTCTGACTCACCTATCTCAGTCCATAGACTTATTCTTCCCAAGACTTTTCTATCTCCTTTCAAATGGCACAAGCTAAAAACCTCGGAGTTGTCCTTGACTCCTCTCTTCTTCTTATATTCCTGTCCTATTAGCAGTCCATGAGCTATAATTTGAAAATGTATCGAGAATCTGATCGTTTTTCATCACTCCCCTTCATACTTCTTTGGCCTAAGCCGCCATCATCACTCATCTGGGTTATTACAATAAGCCTTTTGAATGGTTTGTCTCTGCTCCTCTAGTCTAATTTCAACACAGCTAGCAGAGTGAGCCTGTTAAAACATGCTTCAGATCTCACCATTCCTTTGCTCAAAACCTTCAATAGCTTCCCCTTTCACCCAGAACTAAAGCCAAGGTCCTTATGCTGAACTTCAGAGCCCTATATGATCTGATTCCTCATTACTTTTCTGACCTACTTCCTACCACCCTCCCTTGATTATTCTACTCTAACCATATTGTCTTTTTTTTTTTCTTTCTTTCTTTTTTTTTTAAAGACAGTCTTGCTCTGTTGCCTAGGCTGGAGTGCAGTGGTACAATCTCAGATCACTGCAACCTCTGCCTCCCAGGTTCAAGTTAAGTCTCATGCCTCAGCCTCTCAAGTAGCTGGAACTACAGGCATGTGCCACCATGCCTGGCTAATTTTTGTATTTTTAGTAGAGATGAAGTTTGGCCATGTTGGCCAGGCTAATCTCAAGCTCCTGGCCTCAACTAATCCACCTGCCTCACTCTCCCAAAATGCTGGGATTAAAGGTGTAAGCCACCATGCCGGGCCAATATTGTCCTTTTTGTTAGTACTTCTCAAACTCTTTGGTGTCAAGAAAACTTTACACTCTTAAAATGTATGGAGGTCCACAAAGAGTTTTTATGTGTTGTATCTATCAACATTTATCATATTAGAAATTAAAACTTAGATACAAGTTTTAAGTTAACAAAAACATGTTAACACCTTATTATGAAATTATATTTTTCAAAACAATAAAAGTTTAGTGAGAAGAATATTATTTTATATTTTTACAAATCTCTTCATGTCTGATCTAACAGAAGGCAGTTAGATGCTCCTACCTGCTTCTGCATTCAATCTGTTGCCATATGTAATTTTTGGTTGAAGTATACAAAGAAACTCGAGACTCATGGGATATGTAGCTGGAAAAGGGAAGAGTAATCAAATAGCCTTTTCAGGTAATTGTGGATATTCTCCTTTGATACTAAACCAAAAAAATATATAAATGCTTGAGGTGATGGATATCCCAATAACCCTCATTTAATCCTTACACACTGTATGCTTATATCAAAATATTACATATATTCCATAAATATGTATAACAATTACATACCTATAATTAAAAATAACAATTTTTAAAATTGAAAATTAAAAAAATTAAAAAGCTCACTCCCAAACTCAGCAAGTGGTAGTTTCTTTAAAAATGTCAGTTGAGAGACACAACAAAAAAAGAGAATTCTAGACCAGTATCCCTGATGAACATCCATGAAAAAATCCTCAATAAAATACTGGCAAACCAAATCCAGCAGCACATCAAAAAGCTTATCCACCATGATCAAGTGGGCTTCATCCCTGGGATGCAAGGCTGGTTCAACATATGCAAATCAATAA
>NW_012107252.1:120911-128510 GCF_000951045.1 Mandrillus leucophaeus
TGATAAATCATGCTGCTATAAAGACACATATACACGTATGTTTATTGCAGCACACAATAGCAAAGACTTGGAACCAACCCAAATGTCCATCAGTGATAGACTGGATTAAGAAAATGTGGCACATATACACCATGGAATACTATGCAGCTGTAAAAAAGGATGAGTTCGTGTCCTTTGTAGGGACATGGATGAAGCTGGAAACCATCATTCTGAGCAAACTATTGCAAGGACAGAAAACCAAACACTGCATGTTCTTACTCATAGGTGGGAACTGATCAATGAGATCACCTGGACACAGGGTGGGGAACATCATGGGATGTTCTGGGAACTGTCATGGGATGGGCACAGGGTGGGGAACTGTCATGGGATGGGGGTAAGGAGGAGGGATAGCATTAGGAGATATACCTAATGTAACTGACCAGTTAACGGGTGCAGCACACCAACATGGCATATGTATACATAAGTAACAAACCTGCATGTTGTGCACATGTATCCTAGAACTTAAAGTACAATAATAATAAAAAAGTTAGTTGAAATGTGAAATGTGAAATAATACTAATAAACTTTTCATATTTTGTTAATATTAAAATCTTTTAATCTATCTTTTACTTTGAATGAATTTTTAATCCATGCCTGATTTTGTAACATCATGCATTGGTCATTTGTAAAACACTGTTTCACTGAGTTATACAGATTTACCAAATATCAGCATATTTTATTATTCAATATCAAAATACACATTAGTTGGTATCACCACAATCTCATCAGAAAAGTCTTTAAGTACAGGGAAGCTGTCAAGATTATGATGGCAGGCACAGGGTTTCCTAAATTCTAATTTTCATTTGAAAGCTTGAATTTTATCATTACCAACAAATGCTATTAGTTGTTTTCTCTAAAGTGACAGGCTCACTTAGTTCATCTTTGAGAAAATGTCTGCCAAACACCCAAATCTGAATAATGAATTTGTTGTTTGTCGTTCTTTCACGTAAAAATGGAGTTTCATAAAAAAGTAGCTAGTTCAGATGACAACTCAATTATATAAGTGTTTTTTCTTCAGGCAACCACAGTACATCAGTATGCACCAGAACTGTGCTAGTCATACTTCTCATTTCATCGCAAAGAATGTTAAGATATGTCCTCAAAGGCTGGGATTTAATAAGCTTAATAAATTTTACTGCTTCATCAAGGACACTGTTAAATGAACTTGGCTTATGCCTGAGTTGCTTTTTGGTTTTGTTTTGGTCCCCATGCAACATGTGGCAATGAAGTATATCATTACTGTTACTATTACTATAGTTGGTGCTTTGATTTGTGTCAAGGTGCCAGCAGTTTTACTTACCACTGCTTTTATACCATACAATGCAAATATTAAACCTAGCAAAAAAGGCAAGTAGAGTTAACATTATGAAAACAGTCTTGACCTCGAAGATGCTGTGAAAGGGTCTTGTGGATCCCAAGGATCCAAGGAGCACAGTTTGAGAACTGTTAAACTAAATAAACTATTGCTTTGGTGCACTTAAACTTGCAACTCTCTTTACTAGGGAAGAATTTCTTTCTCCTTCTTAGTGGTAGATAAAATAATTTTTTTTTTTTTTTTTTTTTTTAAAAGAAAAAAAGAGCTGGGCATCGTGGCTCAGGCCTGTAATCCAGCGTTTTGGGAGGCTGAGACTGGTAGATCACCTGAGGTCAGGAGCTCGAGACCAGCCTGGTCAACATGATGAAACCCTGTCTCTACTAAAAATACAAAAATTAGCTGGATGTGGTGGCGGGTGCCTGTAATCCCAGCTATTCATGTGGCTGAGGCAGGAGAATTGCTAGAACCCGGAAGGTAGAGGTTGCAGTGAGCTGAGATCGCACCACTGCACTCCAGCCTGAGGGGCAGAGCGAGACTCTGCCTCAAAAAAAAAAACAAAAAAAAATTTATTTTTCCTAGACAGCCACATCTCTGCTCAAATGTTACCTTTCAGTGAAGCTTTCCCTCATCATCCTATATAAAATAATACCTCCAACCCATCACCCCAAACCCCTGACACTTTCTATTCCCCTCTTGTCCTTTACCTGTCTTTATTTTTCTCCAGATAAATTGTCGCTACCAGTTTACCGGTTGATGTCTCTCTCAACTAGAATACAACTTCTTAAAGACTATGTTGTTATGTCCACATCTTATAATTATGCTTTACACATGGTGGGTGCTCAATAAATGTTAGTTGAGTGAATAAATGTGACCCATACTCTAGCATTTGATTCTAGAATTCTGCTTTGCTTTGACTACTTTTTCAGTGGTTTTTGTTTTATTTCCCTAGCAGACTGCAAATTCTCAGAACAGAGGCTAACCTATATTTCATGTAGTCCCCAAAGCTTTAGGCCTTGGATCTACTATGTGCAGTCTTTTTCCTAGGGAATATTTGCAGTCCCACAGTCACAATTCTGAGTAAAACCTATTCCCAAGTGACAGCATGCATATTGAGCGGTAGAAAATTGGGGAAAAAATTTGACCTATTTCCTCTCGTTTGTATTAAGTTCTATTGTAGTTATGAATGCTGTAATTGGTATATGACAGTGCTGACCTCTTAGCTCCTGGGGTCTGTGTTTTCTGTATAAAAATATGCTGGAAGCATGAAAACATGCCATTCTGATGCTATATTCCGGTCGATTTTAAGCAGATGATTCTTGGTTGAACATGCGAATATATATATTTTAAATGAGCAGATTTGGCTGTGTGCAGCCAAGATTCTTAAAAATATTCTTTCTTTGACACCATCTTGTATTTCTGGGAAACTAAGGATATGTTCCTTGGCATTGAGAAAAATGCTTAAGTATGTTTATCATATCATTATTAAAAAAGAAAATTTGGACCATTAAACTAGGGGAATAATTAAGCAAACAATTGCATATCCATTCAATCAACTCTTACATAGTAACTTGAAAATGATGGTTATAAAGACTGTATAACAACATAGAACAAGGTAGACGATATATTTAGTGAAAAACAGAATATGATAGCATACAGTAAAATATACAGTGTGATTAAACTGCATTTTAAAAAACTGTAAAAATAAAAACCAGAATAGAATATACAAAATGTTAACAATAGCAAAAGAGGTTAGGAAGGTAGGAAGCTCACGTTAACACTAGATTCAATAACACTAGCAATAATGTGAAAAACAGACACTGAACTTTTATGACTTATTACAATTATTAACTGAATGATTTACCCAACACAGAGTCTTAGAATACTGAGTTGGAAGCAACCTTATGTCATCTAGTTTAACCTTTCTAAAAAACAGATGGAGAAACTAAACAATACAGAGGAAAAATACTTGCTTAAGATATCCCAGGAAATTAATAGCAAAGGTGGAGCTGGACATTTGAATATGGTGTGTGATTTTGAGGAAGTTACTTCATTTCTCTGCATTGTAGTTTCTTCATTTGTAAAATAGATAATAGTACTTACCTATGGATTATTGTCAAGATTACATGAAATAACAATTGAAGGGACCAATTCGGCACTGGCTACATAGTGAACGCTCAATAAACCTTAGCCTTGTTCTCATCTGACTGTAGTGAACTTTCTGCTACTATGTTGTTATGTGGGAGGTGAAGAGCAGGGTAGATTGGAGAGGAAAAGAAAGAAAACAGTCATCAGGCAACTAGGGCAAAATGATACTCTTGACCCTAATTGTTCTAGGACCCTGAAACTCTGCTCCTGTAGAGGGTACAGTCAATGGGAATCCTGTTCTATGGCTAAAGTGGACCACCATGAGACTATACAAAGTGCAGACAGGGCAGTATCTTTCTCTTTCTCCTTTCCCTACCTTATTGCTCATTCTTCTCATGCTAATAATTAGTATGAAACAATCCTAATGTTTACCACTTCACAGGCAGTAACTAGGCTATTAGCTGGGACCAGCTGCTAAAGGGATTACACACATTAGCAGCAATTTCCAGTCTTTCAAACTAGTTCAAAGAACATGCTAGTTTTTAATCACTCTAGGACCCTTCAATTCTGCTCGAGCTTTGGCAATGTGCAATATGTCTAAGTATACAAAAGGGCAAAAATACTTTACCTAAAATAATAAATGGATAATTAGTTTAGTGTTCTTGAAGTAAAACGTATATCTAGAAATCAAGTTAGTTTGTCAGATACTGGCTCAGAGTATTGGCCTTTAAGGTTAGGAGAAATTGCATCTTTTACTGGAAACTCATCTGGACAACTAGACTTCTTAATTTGCAACTCTGCTGACTGATTTCAGACTTAGCTTTCTGGTTGTTCATGTTTAGATCTGGCATATTCTGCTAATGACATGGTCTACCTCCAACTCAGCATTTACTCCTTTTGCTTAGTTTGGCATTGAGTCCATTGTTTCCCTAGCATTTGATCTTAGTCTGCGTCTAGTTTTAGGATTCTCTAGCACTGAAAGCTTAAAGGAATGTGGTTCAAAAAAGAATAAGTCTTTTCCAGAGAAACTGTCTCAAATTCATTTCTTTTCTTTTTTAGAAACGGGGTCTCACTCTGAAACCCAGGCTGGAGTGCAGTGGCACGATCATAGTTCATTGTAGCCTCGAACTTCTGGGCTCAAGCAATCCTCCTGCCTCAGTCTCCCAAGTAGTTGGGACTACAGGCATGTGCCACCACAGCCAGCTAATCAAATTCGTTTCTTTCACTCCAATCCCATCGCCTCAACTTTAATATACATCCTCAAAATCCCTTGTCTTAATCACCAAAATGGTGAACTAACCAGGCTCTCTCCCTCTAACTTATTCTAACCCATCATTCCCTCTATCCCTTATCTAACAGGTCATAAAGATCTGTCTAAAACACAAACGTGATCATGTCACTCCTTTGGTTAAAATTCTTCAATGGTTTCTTTGTAATATTTTCTGTGTGAATTCAGAAAAAGCCGTGCTATTCTTTCACCCTGTCTGATTTCAGTTTCTTGATAAAGTCCCTGTGCTTAAGTTTTTGGAATGATTCTTTTTCTTAGCTGGTGCCTTGCACATTAGCCCCCTGGAATTAACTGCCTCTCGAACTGGTTATCAACTCTAAACATCCTTCAGCAAATGACACAAATCCCAATAAGTTCTCCCCAGTCTTCTGTCTTTTTTCACCTATTCAGTCTCTATGGTATTATTTTGAGCTTTATATATTTATATATTTCTGGGTAACTCTTAAATATTTCATGCTATTTTGACAACTATTTCACAAGCACCTGCTTCTGTAATACACATAAACTGAACCTTTTATATACTACTCATGAAAGACTCACCTTATTATCATATAAACAATATATATCATCTGGTAGCTAATTCAAATAAAACTTGAGAAAGTGACCTTTTACCAGGCTTCAATTTCCTTATTTACAAGATAACAGCATTAGAATGGAAAATAACTCACAGTTTTTAAATGCTTAGTATGTGCCAGGTGTTCTAATATGTTCTTAACTCCTTACAACAACACTGTGAGTAGGTACTGTTATTACTGCCTCAACTTAGAGATGAAGAAACAAAGACTAATGGAAGTTAAATCATTTGCTAAGGGAGGTTAAGTGAAGTGACAGAAAATTGCTAAAAAGGTCCTTTCATTTTGAAAATTCTGTGAGAATTTTATGGTTCTGAAAAAATATACAAATGTAGCTCTTTTTTCACAAGATGGCACTGAAGACAAAGAAGGAAGCTCCTGTCCCTCCCAAAGCCAAAGCCAAAGCAAAGCCTTTGAGGGCCAAGAAGGCAGTACTGAAAAGTGACCACAGGCACTCCCTCCCTCCCCACTCCAACCCCCCCACCGCTCCCCACAAATCTACATGTCACCAACCTTCTGGTAGCCCAAGACACTGTAGCTCTGGAGGCAGCCCAAATATCCTTGGAAGAGCACCCACAGGAGAAAGAAATAAGCGTGATCACTATGCCATTATTAATTCCCCCCTGACCACTGGGTCAGTCATGAAGATAGAAGACAACACCACACTTGTGGATGTCAAAGCCAACAAGTATCAGATCAAACAGGTTGTGAAGAAGCTCTATGACACTGATGTGGTCAACACCCTGATCAGGCCTGAGGGAAAGAAGGCGGCAGATGTTTGACTGGCTCCTTATTATGATGCTCTGGATGTTGCCAACAAAACTGGGACTATCTTAAACACAGTCCAGCTGGCTAATTCTAACTGTATAAATTTTCACTATAAAAATATAGCAAATCTAAACAGGATGCAGAATAAAATCAAATCAGCAACAGTTCTTTCTATCTTGTTACATTGGTGCTTTGAAGGATCTCTCTTCCACTCCTAGGTCTTCTCATTCCACTCCCAACACACATTTCAAATGCATCCAAACTACCAGCTGCTGGTTTAAAAAAGGGCCCTGGAGTTTCCTGTAGGTCTCAGTATGCACTTCCAAATTCACAGATGGAAACCTATCATATGAGACTTACACTTCATAATTCTCAAAGGACTTTAACATTCATTAATTCACTCCATATTCACAATTATCTCAGCCTGATCTACCTAATGGTTATCTCTAAACCTCCTTTGAGGCACAGAGAAGTGAAGTATGGTATAGGAGAAAGGACACAGACTTTGCAGTCAGAAACCCATGCAGTCAGGTTCAAGTCCTTGCAGATAACCTCTTTAAGTTATGGGTTATTATGAAGTTTAACTGAGATAAAGTTTGAGAATATGGATATGAGCACTGTGTCTGACATGACCTAGGGACTCCATAAATCTTAGTTTCTTATTCTTCCCCTCAGCCTTTCTGAACACCAGTTTCCTTACGTAAAACAAGGGCAAATACTATAAATCCCACAGGAGGTTTGTGAAGTTTACTCAGGTAATGTATCAAAGTGTCTTTAGGACCTTGTATGGGCTTGCTAAATGTTAACTTCCTTTCTTCTTAAGATGATGCTCAATAAATATCCTCTAAACAACATTAGAAAAGGTGATTACTTTAGTACTAAATAGGAGAAAAACAAAAGTTTAAACATACTTTTATGGTCTAGCCTGGTGACCTACATTCTTTTCCATGGAAAGTTCAAAATAAGACAGTGTCTACAGGTATACTCTGATTATTGATTACATATAAATGAGCGAATTCAACTCTAAGGTAGGCTTCTATGTTTTTATACAGCAAATATCGGTTTTCCCTACTGATTTGAGTGAAGAAAAGTTATCGCAAGAGAAAGAAGAGGAAGTATCTGATGAAAACTTTTACTAAGGAAAATACTAAGTTTATCACAACCTGGGTATTGTGGTAAAAGAGAATTGTAAAAGCACTTTCCACTTAGCCTGGGCAACATAGTGAGATCTCATCTCTAACAAAAAACAAAAAGGTACTTTCCAAGTCTTGTGAATTACCATTTCTACCCCTTAGGTAGCAAAAAAAATTAACTACCAGAAAATCCCATCATCTAACATAGCCATTATGTCTCGAAGTTTGGTTCAACTTGCGCTGAGACTAGAAAAGGAGTAACACAAAACATCTACCATGACCATTATAGAATATAAAAATAAAAAAACACAATCCCTTATCTTTAACATGTGAGGTCATAGTACAGTCTTCTTTCTTTCTTTCCTTCCTTCTTTCCTTCCTTCTTCCCTCCCTCCCTCC
>NW_012107252.1:128773-133069 GCF_000951045.1 Mandrillus leucophaeus
GGCCTCCCAAAGTGTTGGGATTACGGGCATGAGCCACTGCGCCCAGCCAGTATAGTCCTTTTTAAAGGGAAATGAGAATGCCTCTCCATTTCACACTAATGAGGCTATCCCTGCAGTCTAGTTTATTCTAGACACAGCATTTTAAACTTAAATGGATCAAGAAAAGAAAACTCTAAAATCAAGCTGAACCTGGGGTTGGGTAGGGGGGAGAAAAAAAAGAGAAGAGAGCTCAAGATGATGAGGGGCTTAGAAACTATCCAATCTCAAAAATAGCGGGGAAAAAAAGCCCTAGTGAAACAAGAGTATGTGAAAACGTTTCAGATGAAACAAAAACCAAATTAGAGCCAATGGATAGATACTGGGGAAAGCATATTTCAGCTTAAAGTAAAAAACAGTATTTTTAGACATTCAAGCTATCACAAATTAAAAGTGCTCCTTTGGGAGGTTATAGTCTCTGTCTGTGGAAGCATTTAAGTAAGAGCAAATGAGCATTTATACGGATGGTTTCAAGATGAGTCTTAAATTAGGTGGGAGGTTGAATTTGATTTCCTCTAGTCTCAGCACTCTAAGATTCTATATTTTACTTTCCTCACATCTCACATTTAATAGTAGCGCAAATAACTGATTCTTAACCAATGTAACTTTTAGATGGGAGAGAAATGGTAAAGAGTAACTCTGAAGTCTGTATTTATTGATAAGAAGTAATACTCATGCTGGTGGATACACATTTTTTCAAAATTTTAATTTTCATTTGAAACCTTAAATTTATAATTGACAGAAAATGCTTACAGGTTGTCTTCCTTGAAGTGACCAGATCATTTCATTTTGGAGAAAATGTCTGCTAAATATCCAAGTCAGCTGTTTTTTTCAAGCAAAGATAATATTCCATGAAAAAAGTAGCTAGTTGAGCTTACAACTCAAACAATTACACAAATGCTTTTTCCTGAGTCAACTATCATACTTGGATATCTTTAAAATGAAGAAACTGAACTCAGAGAAGTTAAAAGACTGGCCAAAGGCCACATAGCTAAAGCTAGGAGTTGAACCTAGATCTTTTGGTCTCCAAAGTCTATGTTCTTTCCACTGTTACTCTGAAACCAATGAATAAAACAAGAGTGTATACCTGAATAAAAGAGAGAATATAAAGAACTAAACATGCCTAGTTATAATAATGAAGGACAGTAGGCCTCTGCTGCCTTCTAGGTTTCTCTAAATAATCCTTAGGAGTCTTAACTGCCCAAAAGAATTTACCATCAGATTTATCTTCTCTATAGCAACAACAGAGCATAGGGAATTGGGAATAAATTAATAAAATGTAAAATAGGCTATCGCGCGCGCACACGCGTGTGTGTGTGTCCAGATGGCACAGGAGAGGATGAACAATGGAAAAGAAAAAAGAGCTGGGGAAAATCCATTTGGTTTATCAGTTTCCTGGACTGGAATCTTATTTTTCATTCACAGCAGTGTATCACTGGCCTTGGTACAGTAATTTAGAGGATATGTTCTTTATTAGCTTTGCTCAACTTGGCTGGGTTCAGCTATGTGCTGCCAGCTGGGCTGATGCCAAGGCTGAAACTCCAGTCTTCTAAATTCCAGTTCACTTAAACAGCATGGGTTGTCTCCTGCTCCGATCCAGCCCAGTTTAACACTTTTGGTACTCCATATCCAGCTCCTTTTTTCCCTCCTGACTCATTCCTACAACATGGGTAGAGGACCTCTGCAACTACAAAGACATGTCACATTTTCCTGGGGACTTCAGGCTGATAAATCTGCAGAGAGTGGGGGAAAACATAACTAAAATCATGCATGATAGGATCACAGACTTCAAAAGCCTCATATGACTGAAACTAAAAGGTGCAACTGACCTTAGTTTTCTAGGGCAGTAAGTAAGATGATTCAGGAGCAGTTTCAGCAAGTGGAGGGCTATATCTTAGAAGATGGTCTGCTAATGGCTAGTCAAGCTTAGGCCACTCAGAAAAGTGGCATGAAAGCACATGGTGAGAAAGCACCTGCTAGTCAGCCAAACAGTCAAAAACATTCCAGCTTTCCTTAGCACAAGATAATAAATTTTAACAGCTTACAACCATGATCCTGCCTTCTTGCCATATCACTCCCATAACCTCCCCTTTTTTCTTTGCTTGGTTTGAGTTTGCCAGGTTTTTCTCATCTTCTTAACATATATAAATGCTTATGTTTTGTTTTTCTTCTAGTAAGTCATTATTGAGATTAAGAAATTCTCATTTATAACTGTAATATATCCTCAAAAATGATCTAGGGAATCAAGGGAAGAATTTTTTTTTTTTTTTTTTTAAAGATAGAGTTTCACTCTGTCACCCAGGTTGGAGTGCAGTGGTATGATCTCGGCTCACTGAAACCTCCACCTCCCAGGTTCAAGTGATTCTCCTGTGTCAGTCTCTTGAGTAGCTAGGATTACAGGCATGAGCCACCACTCCTGGCTAATTTATTTTATGTTTTTATTTTTAGTAGAGATGAGGTTTCACCATGTTGGCCAGGCTGGTCTTGAACTCCTGACCTCCTGTGATCCATCCACCTTGGCCTCCCAAAGTTCTGGGATTATAGGCATGAGCCACTGTACCCGGTCCAAGGGAAGAAATTTAGTAACACAATTTATCACTGGTTTTCAGTAAGATTTTCCTGAAAATCATCAACACTTATTTAAAATTGGGGATTTTGTAAATTGACATGTATTGATGCTGGCACAATAGGTGTTACAATAAAAGCTTGCCAAAAAAACCCTATATGGGTTCTATGTATTCCCAAGAAAACAGTAAATGTGGTCAAATTTATGAACTGCGTAAATCACATCTCACTATTTCAAACAGCTTCAGAGATGCCAATTGCTTCATTACACAGGTCAAAAACTGCTACCATTCTCAGGCATCTGGAGTTTGTGAGAGCAAGAGAGAGAAAGAATGGGCAGAGTCAAAGGGGCAGCTTAAGGATTCTGGAAGAGAGGTATGGAATGGGAGTTTTTTATCTGGTCCCTTGGGGAGACCTAATTACAATCAGTGGGAGAACCCAGATTCTCTGCTTCATAATCTACTGCCACCCATCTCACTTCCCCATTTTCCTATTTCTATTTGTGTACCACAAGCATATAATCAAGAAAAAATCAGTTATGAGAGTACTGGTTGACTGCACAAGCCTCATCTCATATTTATTCTTCCTGACCAAAATAGAGCACTTTCCTGGCGCTGTGTGCAGTTCCCTATTCTTGAGAAGCCTGGGCATCTTGATTCAGATGCAAGTAACACACAGTGGGCATCTATTATGTGCTACATGGTGCTATGCATTTGCCACCAATTTTCTCATTTCGATCATTCAATCAACTGGGGAGGTAGACACTTGTCTATCACCTCCACTAAACCTAGCACTGCTTACATGAGCCTACAACTATGGATAGATAGGTGAATAAAGGACAGATTTACCAGATGTGATGAGATCACAAGGCCAAAGCTGAAATAAGGACAGAGACTATATGTGTACGTGTGTTTATGGAAGGAGGAAATAATATATATAAATAAGGGCAAGGTCTGGACACAATATACCTGAGAGGATATAAGGGAAAATAGTAGCTGAGTGGCTATTCTCATTAAAGGCACCAAAAAGTTAGCTTTGATTTGGAATCTTTCAACACAAATAAATGATAAATGTTTGTGGTGACAGATATCCCAATTACCCTGATTTGATCATTAAGCATTATATGCATGTATCAAAATATCACAGGTACTCCACCAAAATGTACATTACATATCAATAAAAACAAACAAAAAAAGGATTTGCTTCACTTATTAACCAACATGCTCATATCTTTTCTGACAGTCAACTAGTGGCTAGTGAACACACCTTCTCAGAAGACAAGAGGGGTATATTAGCTGCCAAACCTGTAGAGACCACACCCTCCTGGTCATTGTGGCTTTTTAGAAAAAAAAGTTAGGTGGAAGGGCAGAGGGTAGTTGAGGTATAGAGGTGTACATGTGTTTAGTAACTGAGATGTGAGTGAATGTGGCCTCTGGAAACAAATCTTAGTGCTCTGAGCCACTCTTACTTTGGGCCATCAGGTTTCCAAAATTTAAAAACCGTAACATTAGTTTAAATAGCTTTTTTTTTTTTTCCAGACGCAGTTTCACTCTTGTTGCCCAGGCTGGAGTGCAGTGGCGCAATCTCGGTTCACTGCACCCTCTGCCTCCTGGGTTCAAGTGATTCTCCTGCTTCAGCCTCCAAAGTAGCTGGGATTACAGGTGCCTGCCACCACGCCCAGCTAATTTTTAATTT
>NW_012107252.1:133119-156868 GCF_000951045.1 Mandrillus leucophaeus
AGCTGGGATTACAGGTGCCTGCCACCACGCCCAGCTAATTTTTAATTTTTTTTTGTATTTCTGTAGAGATGGGGTTTCACCACGTTGGCCAAGCTGGTCTTGAACTCCTGACCTCAGGTGATCCACCCATCTCAGCCTCCCAAAGTGCTGGGATTACAGGCATGAGCCACTGTGCCTGGCCGTAAATAGCTTTTAATCTATCCAAATTGTCATAGATGTGAGTAGTCGTCTTATTTTTTGTAATTAAGTGAATATCTGAATACCGGCTTTAGATGAGGATGAATAGAAATGGAATCAGAAAATATAGTATAACCTATTTCAGTTAACAGATATTATGTAATAATTGGCATGTTCCAAGTGTTGGGGACATAAAGAGGCAGTTAATAAATTAGTTCCATTTAACATGGCCTCCAGGTAGAAAAGAATCCCAATTTCCTAGGCATGACAGAAAGGAGAATTTCAGCTACTCATAAATGCTTAAACTGAAAACTTGGTTTATTTTACATTGTACCGGGCTTGTTAAATAAATAAAATAGTCACAATAGGTGATACACTTTAAGAACTTGCATTTTGTCTTCTTTATTCAAAGAATATGCCCCCACCCCGACTCCGATCTTATCCTCACCACAATGTCACTGCTTCAGTTTTCTCTCTCACCTGGAATATTATAACAGCTTGTTAACGGACATCCCTGACTCCAGCATCTAGAAGCCACCCGTCCTTTCATTGTTGCCAAAATGGTCCTTCTAAAACACAAATCTGGGCTGTAACTCTATTACTTAAAAGCTCATTCAACAGGTCTGTGTTTTTTTTTTTTTTTTTTTTTTTTGAGACAGAGTCTTACTCTGTCACCCAGGCTGGAGTACAGATACAGTGGCACAATCTTGGCTCACTGCAACCTCCACCTCCTGGGTTTAAGCGATTCTCCTGCCTCAGCCTCCCTAGTAGCTGGGATTACAAGGGCACGCCACCATGCCCAGCTAATTTTTGTATTTTTAGTAGAGACAGGGTTTTGCCATCTTGGCCAGGCTGGTCTCGAACCCCTGACCTCAGGTGATCTGCCCGCTTCAGCCTGCTAAAGTGCCGGCATTACAAGCATGAGCCACCATGCCCAGTCAATAGTTCTTGATTTAGTTTGGATATTTTGTCCCTACCCAAATCTCATGTCAAACTGTAAGCCCCAACATCGGAGGTGGGGCCTGGTGGGAGGTGTTTAAGTCATGGGGGTGGATTCCTCCTGGTGTGGTTCTGTCCTTGAGATAGTGAGTTCTGGTTGTCATAAAAGTGTGACATCCCCCTCCCCACACTGCCATGTGCCCGCTGTGGCTTTGCCTTCCACCATGAGTACAAGCTCCCTGAGGCCTCCCCAGAAGCCAAGCTATGCAGCAACATGTTTATACAGCCCGCAGAACTGTGAGCCAATGAAACCTCTTTTCTTTATAAATTACCCAGTCTTAGGTATTTCTTTATGGCAATGCAAAAATGGCCTAATACAGTTCTCAATGCTCATAAGGTAAAAATCCAGATCCTTAAGACAGTCTATAAGAGAGAAGCATTCTGTGTCTTCCTCTGCTGTGCCTTATCTCTTTCTGCTCCTCTCCTTACACCCTACAATCTAGCCATTTAACTTTTTTTGTTTGTTTGTTTTTGTTCTTTTTTGAGATGGAGTCTCGTCCGTCGCCCAGGCTGGAGTGCAGTGGCGCGATCTTGGTTCACTGCAACCTCTCCCTCCCAGGTTCAAGTGATTCTCCTGCCTCAGCCTCCTGAGTAGCTGGCACTACAAGCGCCAGCCACCACACCCAGCTAATTTTTGTATTTTTAGTAGAGACGGGGTTTCACCATATTGGCCAGGCTGGTCTCTAACTCCTGACCTGATAATCCACCCACCTCTGCCTCCCAAAGTGCTGGGATTATAGGCGTGAGTCACTATGCCTGGCCTTAACTATTTTTTAATTCCTTGACCATACTTTTTTTTTTTCCCCTTAACTTCTGGCCCTACACTAATCAGTTTTCACTGCTAGCCATTCTTAAGGTTTCAGCTTAGACATCACTTCATTTGGAAGCCTTCGTTTGGAAGTCTTGTCCTTTATTCATCCATTTACCCAATAGCTATAGAGCAGCCCATGTTAGGCATGTTAGGCTCAAGGGAGGTTATAGAGATTTCCAACCTCCAATCCCCTCAGTCTAGGTTGGGGTCCCTCTGTACTTTATTCCTCCAAAGTCGTAATTCTTTATTGGTCTATATGTTCACAAAACTGTAACACTCAACGGTAGAATCCCCATCAACTGAACCAATGACTAGTGCTTAATCATGACTTGATAGTTAGAATTTGAATAAATGGATGGATAAAGAAGATCAGTCTATCAGGTGACCTCATGTTGAGACCTACAAGTTAGCCTTAGTTGTATTATTCTTGCCTCTATCCTCATTTTTCTCTCTGTAGTCTACGATTACAATTTTTTCTTTTTTCTTTTTTTTGAGATAAGAGTCTCGCTCTGTCACCAGGCTGGAGTGCAGTGGCACGATCTTGGCTCACTGCAACCTCTGCCTCCCAAGTTCAAGTGATTCTCCTGCCTCAGCCTCCTGAGTAGCTGGGACTACAGGTGCGCACCACCACACCCAGCTAATTTTTGTATTTTTAGTAGAGATGGGGTTTCACCATGTTGGCCAGGATGGTCTCCATCTCTTGAACTCATGATCCGCCTGCCTCGGCCTCCCAAAGTGCTGGGATTACAGGCGTGAGCCACTGCGCCTAGCCTAGGATT
This sequence comes from Mandrillus leucophaeus, assembly GCF_000951045.1. Lineage (NCBI taxonomy): Eukaryota > Metazoa > Chordata > Mammalia > Primates > Cercopithecidae > Mandrillus > Mandrillus leucophaeus. Next base: position 135,886 of record NW_012107252.1, read on the forward strand.
ACAATTTTAACTGTTTCTGCCCCAGAATCCCAAAGTGATTGTGGCGTAATTTCCTACGTGGTTTTACAACAAAAAGAGAACTTTCTTTAAGTATGGAAAGCACTTTCCAAAGAAAAAAAGGAAGAGATATTCTGGAAGTTTTGTTTTTAAGCATCAAATTATTACCCTCCAGACCAGGGTAAGAATTCTGTACATGAGCCACAATGTTGAGTCTGATTTTGAAATTTTTGCTTTGTACAAAGAAACCTGTCACAGGCAGAAAGGGTAGACTGAGAGGGTAAAAGAGGCCTGGCTGACCATGTACTCTAACAGGTATGCTAAAGTGCAGCACCTCCACTAGACTCCTGTATTTGGATTAGCATATAGAGAGCAGACAGATCCAGTTTAACAACACATGAAGTCACAAGAAACAAATGTACTAATCCAGAATAGCACTATATTAATTTATAATAAAAATATAAAGTAGCTTGGGTCTCATGTTCTCTTGCTGCTGTCGATCTACATAGGAAGCTAAGGTATAATCTGAAACTGGCTTTCCCAGCCTGAAATCAGAGCAAGAGGAAGTCAAGTGGATTATTATGATGGCTAAAGGTATGATTAGCATCATAGTCATGACATATATACTGAATACTTCATTTTGCTTTTTAAATTTAAAAAGTAAAGCATGTATCTGTTTCACTTTTATTTTAAGTCACAAATAAGCTAAAAGTAAAAAGCTTCTGCCTTTTATAACCAAGTACTCTGGATTAATTGGAAGCTTGGTAGTTATTACCCATCAGAGTTCACTTGGTCACAGGAGTTTAGCAGCTAAAAGGGATACTACTTGGCTTAGAAAAGGAGAAAAAGAGAGGCAGCAGACAGCTGGCACATGGGAATTACTTCAAAAAGGCAGAGATAGGTGAGCTGATGAATCTAAAATCATGTAGGAGACACAGGCACAGGAGTCACCTGCTACCTATTCCCAAGATCATTAAATCATACAGTATTACAGAGGTAAAAGTGCCCACTAGGGATCATGTAGTTCAGTCTCTCACATGTAAGAATGACTTGTTCAATGACGTAAACAAGTTTGCGGTCTGGTTGGGACTAGAACCCAGTTTAGTGCTCTGATATTACACCATATTTCTTCTTTCCTATTTTTTATCAGGATTTGGAAGCCAAAATACAGGGTCTCAGATGAAGCTTTGAAGAAGGGCCAAAGGAGAATGGGGAGAGTATCAGCGAGACAAGTGTGAAAACAATATGCCTCAGTGATATTGGTCCTGATAGGTGGCTCTACTAAAAGATCTCCATGGTCTCACTCTCTAGACTCAGATATTAACAGAGCCAAGTCATTTAATTATCTGAGCTTCAGTTTTCTCATAAATAAAATGTATCTGAAAATAATTATACCTTGTTCAGAGTTACCAGAAGATAAAATGAAAATCTGTGTGTAAAGGAACATTAAATAAATATTGGTTTTTCCTATTTGCCATGAGTAAGAAACATTATCTTAGTCTGAATTTTTAACATTTGCATACTAATGACCAGAAGGTAGGAAAGGAGGAGGAAACAGTATGATTAGAAAGAGAACAGGCTTACACACAGAGAACAACTTGTTTTGTGAAATGAATTGAGTAACCACATTTTTTCCACATTGCATCACTTGCTCCTTAGCCAGGACACTGAGACTGCCGGCCAACCTCTGCTGTTATAGAAAGCACTTTTGTAGGACTTACTGAGGGTGTAAAGTGTGGGAGGCAACAGTTGTTAGAGGGAACCACCTAACTGCTGGAATGATGACTGAAGCACCTAATCTGGAAATGTCACCTGGAAGGCCTCTCTGTACCTTCTGAGCCTGGTCCTCTGACCATCTTCTGTTGAAAATCTAAGGACTCCAGAGACACACAGAAGAGAGGAAAACAGCAAACTTCTCTGGAAGCATCAGCCACAGAGTGAGTCATATTTCTTATCAGCAAGGTTTGCTGCCAGAAAGGAATGCATATCCAGCAACCTGGACACAAAGACCGTCAGCTCTGTTGGCTCTGGAGAACTACCTAACTGCTCTAGATTTATTAGTCAAAAGAACAGTGAATTCCCTGGGCATGAAAATGAGAAAATCAACCTATTAACTGAATAAAGCTCAGAGCACCAAGGCTTATCCTGTTTTAGCCTCAAGTAACAAAAATGACTCTGCTATCAGTTCCAACGAACCTCTCTTCTTGCTGCTTCCATAGAACTATTACCTCACAGTGCTTCCTCACAATGGATTTACCATACTGACCCCAGGGTACTTGTTTCTTGCATCATAGAGAGGAGTGGCACTTTCCTGAGCCAAGAAAAGTGTGTTTCCCTTTCATTCTGCCCCAGGATCTCTCCACCTCAGTGCGACTATCCTAATCCAAGCAACCTCATTTCTTCCTTGTCCACAATTACCACTGTACAACTCATTCTCCACAGACCAGCTCAAGTGATTTTTTTTAGATAATAGCTTTATTAAGTTACATACCACAAATTCACCCTACATTTTAGTGTTTTCTAAGATATTCACAGAGTTGTGCAAACATCACCCCTATCTAATTTTAAAACATTTTCATTATCCTCAAAATAAATCCCAATAGCAGTCATTTCCCTTTTTCCCTCCCCTAGCCACTGGCAACCACGAATCTACTTCTGTCTATATGTTTTTGCCAGTTCTGGACATTTCATATAAATGTAATCATCAGTGATTATATTTTGTGACTGGCTTTTTCATTTAGCATAATGTTATCAAGATACATCTATATTGTAGAATGTATTAGTACTTTATTCCTTTTTTATTGCCAATTAGTATTTTGTCCTATAGTTATGCCACATTTTATTTATCCATTTATCAGATGATGAACATTTCGGTTGTTTTATCTTTTTGGCTACTACAAATAATGCTGCCATGAATGTTCATTATGTGTTTTATGTGTGGACATATGTTTTCTATTCTCTTGGGTATATATCTATGAATGGAATTACTCGGTCACATGGTAACTCTTTAACGTTTTGAGTAACATCCAAACTGTTTTCTAAAGTGGTTGTAGCATTTTCCAATCTCACCAGTAATGTTAGAGGGTTCCAGTTTTTCCACATCCTCAGCAACATTTGTTATTATCCGTCTTTTGCTTATAGCTGTATCCATGGGTGTGAAGTGGTATTTCACTGTGGCTTTGATTTGCCTTTCCCTAATGACAAATGATATTGAGCATCTTAAGTGCTTATTGGCTATTTGTGTATGTTATCTGTTGAAATATCTATCCAAATCCTTTGCTTGGGTTGTCTTTTTTATTGAGTTATAAGTGTTCTTTTATATTCTGGATACAAGTTCAAGTGATTTTTTTAAAGCAAATCAAATCTTGTCACTTCCCTGGCTTAGTACCTTCTAATGGTTCCCTAACATGTTTAGAATAAAATCCAATATTCCCACTCTGGTTTACAAGGTCCTACATGATTTGGCGCCTGCCCACTTCTCCAACATCATCTTGTACTGCTTGCTTTTGTTTGAGATAGAGTCTTTCTCTGTCGCCTGGGCTGCAGTGTATTGGTGCGATCTTGGCTCACTGCAACCTCTGCCTCTCGGGTTCAAGTGATTTTCCTGCCTCAGCCTCCTGAGCAGCTGAGATTACAGGCACGTACCACCACACCCTGCTAATTTTTGTATTTTTAGTAGAGATGGGGCTTCACCATGTTGGCCAGGGTGGTCTCAAACTCCTGACTTAGGTGATCCACCTGCCTCAGCCTCCCAAAGTGCTGGGATTACAGATGTGAGCCACTGCACCCAGCCCCTTGTACCACTTTCTTGCTCAGGCAATGCATTCTAGCCAGAGCAGTCTGCTTTCTGCCCTTGGGACAGAGCAAACTCACTCATGTCTCAGCATCATTATATGAGTTGTTCCTTCTGCCTGCTTGGAAGTCTCTTTCCTTGGATGACTCCTTCTCATCATTCAGGTCTCAATTCAAGTATCAACTTTTCAGACAAATTTCTTGAAAAGAAATTCTACTTAAACAAGTTTCCCCTCTACAAACAACTTTTGTGAATGATAAATATGTTCATTACCTTCATTGTGGTAATGGTTTCATGGATGTATACACATGTCAAAACTTTTCAAATTGTATACTTTAAATACATGCCATTTATCTTATGTCAATTATATTTCAATAGAGCTGTTAAACAAAAAAAAAAACCCTTTACAATTATACCTTATCACTATCCCATCATACTTTATTTCCTTAGAAGAAATTATTTTATTTCTGTCTATAAAAATTATCTATATGAAATTATCTTATTTCTTGATTTAAATGTTTACCACCTGTTTCAGCCAACTAGAATGGAAACGTCATGAGCACAGCAATGTTGTTTATTTTTGTCACTTGTGTATTCTCAGCTTGGCTTACAATTAGGTGCTCAATAAATATTTGGCTAATTGAATGAATGAATTCAACAGAGGTTTAGAAAAGAGATCCTCAGACAATAAGAAGGGAGATTTTTCATTCCCTCAGATTCACCAGTACTTTTTAGACTTAAGAGGATGAGATTATTATTATTATCTTTACTAAAAGCAGCTACCTCGAAATCTATTCTGGATCTTCTCCACTGTCATCATCTGTATCATTTTACTGTTCATTTAGTCTCTGGCACTATTCTAGTACTTTATATATACTCTCTCATTGGTAGTGGTTAGTTTTATAATAATAGTATTATAATAATGATAATATAGCATATTGTAATAATCATATATGTTATAGTTATAATATAGAATATAACTATAATGGCAACAGTAATACAATAAAAATTTGTTTAGCACTTGCTAGTCATCAGATGTAAGCATTTTACCCATGTAATCTCATTTATTCCTCACAATAACTTCATGAAGTAGGTTTTCTACTTCATGATGTGGAATTTGTAGTTTAAGGAACTACACAACTGATAAAAGGCAGAGATGGACCTCAAGCCCATGTCTATCTTACTTCAAAGCTTGTTCTTTTTATCATCCTGCTACAGTGCTTCTCAACTATTTTCACAATACAGTGTTACTCCAGCTCTTATCCAAAGCCCCTAGGGTCAGAGGAAGGTGTGTGCCTTGGGAATACTAGTACTCAAACTTTGAAATGGGTTAGGGACAAAAGTAAGAGAGATGAAAAGCTAGTTGCCTGAGAATAAACCAGGATATGTAGAGCAAGGAATTATTACTTTATCCCAAATGCCACATGTGGCTTCATTTGACACTTAATACTTACTGTTTCTAATTGCTCCCTGGTAGACCTGGGTTGTTACCTAAGCTGCTGGCCCTTTCTCCTCCCCTGCATACTAGTGAAGTACACTGGTGAAGACATGATCATGACAGACCTGGGTAATCTCCCTTATCATCTGGGTCATGATTTCAAGAGCATGTAGATGGGCCTTTACCTTTGGTGCCAGGAGGCTGTAGGTTGTCTCCGGTCAAGGAACACCAGCCCACAGGGAAGATGTCCCGGGAGTCGAAGCGGCACCAGTAGTCAAAGGCCCCTCGCCACCCATCAAAAGTGACAAGCACCTCTGAGCCCCGAACCTCCCCAATAGTGGCTGGGCAAATGAAATGAGGGTTCTTCCTGTCCACAGCTTCTAGCTTCATTCCCATTTTGAAGAAGTTGTGGGAAGGTGATGGTGGCTCCTAGATAAGAAACAGAAATATACACACCTAGACACAAAAAGAGGCCATTATGCCAATAGACTACTATCTCATTTGGATGATTAAAAAGTGACTGCTATATAAGATTTATAATGGATATATAGCCTTTCTTTTAAATTACAGTATTACTTTATTTAAAGTATTTAAAATATTTAAATACTTAAAATATTTAAAATATTTAAATATTTAAAGTATTACTTTATTAATCCTAACATTTTGACAACTTTGCTTCAGCTTTTTAAAAAAGGAAATAAAAGGTTGCAGATAAAGTTGAATCTCCCTTTGTGCCCTTCCCATATTCCATTCCCCCTCCACCTACCATGGAGGTAACAGCTACTCATGCATGTTTTATATTTTACTATATACGTACATACCTATTTGCCTGCTTTTAAATTTTATATAAATTGTAGTATACTGCATATATCATTGTACAATTTGCTTTTTTGTTCCACAGTATGCTTTTGAAATTTGCCCATGTTGATAAATTTTAACTCATAATAGTATTTTGAGTCCATTTTAACTCGTAATAGTATTTCATTGTATGTATATATCAAAATTTATTCATTCTCCTTTGGACACTTAAAGTTCTTTCCAACTGTTTACTAATTTTTTTTTTCTGAGATGGAGTCTCGCTCTGTCACCCAGGCTGGAGTGCAGTGGTGCGACCTCCACTCACTGCAAGCTCTGCCTCCCGGGTTCACACCATTCTCCTGCCTCAGCTTCCTGAGTAGCTGGGACTACAGGCACCCACCACCACACCTGGCTAATTTTTTTTTTTTGTATTTTTAGTAGAGACGGGGTTTCACTGTGTTAGCCAGGATAGTCTCGATCTCCTGACCTCGTGATCCACCCGCCTTGGCCTCCCAAAGTGCTGGGATTACAGGCGTGAGCCACAGCACCCAGCCCAATTGTTTACTATTTTAAAAGAGTTTTAACCAACATTCTCGCACTTCTTTGTACACATGTGGGAAGGCTTCTTTAGGTTATACATCTAGGTGTAGAATTCCTGGGTTATAGGGCAGATATATACATCTTCTGCTTTATCAAATATTGTTAATTTGTCCTCCAAAGTGGTTGTAACATTGTATACTTTCACCAGAATTGTGGACAGTTCCTGGGTGCTAATTTGTAATGCAGTTACACAGATCAAGTTTCAAAAACTGTGTTGTACATTCTATTCTGTTCCCTTAATCTTACTGCCTGATCCTGTAACAATAACATAGTCTTATTAAATGGATATCTGCTAGGAAAAGTACCCCTACTTTGTCATTCTTCAATATTGTTTTTGCTGTTCATTCTCCATCTTTCATATACATTTCAATTAGTTTTTCAAGTTCCATATACAAACCCTATTAGGATTCTGACTGGAATTACAATGAATTTATAGATGAATTTGGGTGGAAATAACCTTTATTATATACTATCATGCCTTCCCATCCATAAACATGATAGTCTTTTCCATTTGCTAAGATTTCGTTCGTTCTTTCTTTTTTGGAGAAAGGATCTGGCTCTGTCACCCAGGCTAGAGTGCAGTGGTGTAATCTTGGCTCACAGCAACCTCTGCCTCCCAGGGTCAAGTGATCCTCCTACCTCAGCCTCCCAAGTAGCTGAGATTACAGGCACGTGCCACCACACTAGGCTAATTTTTGTATTTTTTGTAGAGATCGGGTTTTACCATGTTGCCCAAGTTGGTCTCAAACTCTTGACCTCAAGTGATCCGTACATCTCGGCCTCCCAAAAAGTGCTGGGATTATAGGCATGAGCCACCGTGCCTGGCCAAGATTTCTTTAATGCAGATTTCTTCAACATACATTTAAAAATTTCCTCTATAAATATCTCATGCTTTTTCACTAACATTTTTTTCTAGGCAAATTACAATTCCATTGCTATCATAAGTGGCATTTAAAAAATTTATTTTCAAATCATTCAAATTTAACTGTTACTTTTAAATGCAAATAAAGTGATTTTTAAAAATTGACCAACTTATTCGATACTGATTATTAGCTTATGCTGACTGACATACAAATTCTTGTGTGCTTGATTGTTACAAATTCTTTGTGTGCTTGACTGTTAAGAGATAAATCTTAAAATATTCCTGTGATTTATGGATTTTCCAATTTTACCATGTACTTTTGTCAAATTTTGCTCTATTATACTTTGAGATTACATTTTGTAGGAGTATGTACATTTATGACTGTTTTGTCTTCCTGGTGAGCTGTACTTTATCATTAGATAGTGACCTCTTTAATGTGTTTTATTTATTTATTTTTAGAAACAGGGTCTTGCTGTGTCACCCAGGCTGGAGTGCAATGGTGCAAACACAGCTCCCTGCAGCCTCAACCTCCTGGGCTTAAGCGATTCTTCCACCTCAGCCTCCCAAGTAGCAGGGACTACAGGCACATGCCACCACTCGCAGCTAATTTTTAAATTTTTTCTAGAGACAGGGTCTTGCTACGCGTGGCCCAGGCGGGTCTCAAATTCCTGGACTCAATGCTTTTAGCATCATTTAGACTTTTAGTATCAAAGTCTTGTGTGATTTCCATATAGTTTATATCAGTTTTATTTTGATAAAAGTTCATCTGACACATCTTTCATATTCTTTTATTTTTTAAAAATTAAAAAATTTGTTTTCCATCATCCCCCTTCTCTGTAGATATTCTTTTACTTTCAACATTTTTGTCATTATGTTTAGTGTCTCTTATACATAGCATATAGCTAGATTTTTAAAAATCTGATCTATGTATGATTATAATGAGCTTAAGCTCATTTCTTGTGATAATTAATGTATCTGAATTTATTACAACTATCTTATTGCCTACGTTTTTATTTAATTTCAATTTCCAAAGTTCTTTTTTTCTCCTTTTCAATCAACTGAGTTTTCTTCTATTTTCCCCCTCCACTGATCCAAAAGTTAAACATTCTACTTGGAGTCTTGGCAGATCCCTTTAAGATTTTAACTGCATAGCTGGCATAGCAAAGTCTAAAACTCATCTTTATTTCTAGTCCCAAAGAATACAATAACTACTCCCGAGTTACATAGGTGCTAGGTAATTCAGAAGTAGGATGCTCTTAGTGTTGAGACTTAACTAGCAGCACAGGCAAAACTAATTCAATACACTTTACAGTAACTTTTACCCCATTAGAAAATTCAACAGATAGACTCACTGCCTCACTTCTTGAGAAGCAAGAACAAATACAGGTTTTGGGTCCCTGTTCTGCTACTTACTGGCCACATGATCTTGAGCAAGCTCCCAATTCAAAAGTATTTGTTTCCTTAATTTTTAAATGGAAATACTAATTCTTAGTTCATAAAGTTAGCTGTGGGTATTACATGAGATAGTATATATAAATTCCTAAACATATTGTAGGCAGTAAAAAAAATAGTCTCCTTCTTTTCTCTGTTTAGAACATGAACTGTACAGAACTCCAAGATCTATAATAAGAATAGCTCCTTTAGATTTGTATTACATTTCATACATTCTACTAATAATACATTTTAACTTCTTAACAACCCCGACAGGTAGACAGAGATTACTGGCAGCTGGGACCATATAATCTAATATATGGGACCTTATAGTCTAATATATTCCTCTGGGGATAATTGCTGCTTCATAAGCTACTAAAAAAATCCTTCTGAACTAATTTCTGAGAAGGCATCTTCAGGCCATAAGTAAATGTGGACATCAATGGCTCAATATTTAACCTTAAGCAGCTGGGAGTTGGTGATATATGAGGGTTAGCATACCTTGTGGAAAATCCTGATGGGAGCCATCTCTGCTCCATTTAATGTCTTCAAAAGGAACATGGGCCAAGAAGATGCATTCAGCCGAAATCCTGCAGCAAGCATAATGGGCAACAGATTAAAAATGTTTCAAAAATGAATGGTGATATCAAGTTCTGCCTTTGCAATCCAGCTACTCCTATGCTGTGATAGTTACAGAATCACAGACTGTTAAGAAAGGACTTAAGGGTTAAAAAGAAGAAACACCTCATTAGACAGAAGAAGAAAATGAGGCACATAAGAGATAATGTAACTTGTCCAAGGTAATGCTATAAATAGTGGGACAGAGTCTCCAAACCAAGTTTCCTGACTACGACAAGTATTACAGAACACACAACATAATACCTAGAAAACTTCCCTTGAAAAATCCAAAAATGATGTGATAGGATTAACAACTACTTAGAGACGATCTGGACAGTAGAATATGAAAGGGGATCTAATAATCTCTTAAGAAGAAACCAAACATGTCAACTGATAAACCTAATGTATAAGTAAATAATTTTGGTTCCTCTCAGTATAAACTAACTCACTACTTCTCTATCACTTTCTGTCTTGCACACAAACACACACCGAGTACAAAATACGTTTTGAAGTTCATTGTTTACTTAAACAACTAAGGACCAAGGAATGACTTTGGAGAGGATCGTCCTATCCAAAAGTCTTCATTTTGCATTAAGAGTAAAAAGAAGCTCTTTAAGAGCATCAAATTCCCCTAGACCAAGAGTGTATATGTGTCTATGTCCCAAGTTAGGCCAGTTGTTTTCTGACATGAGATTGACATGGGAGAAGAAAATCTTTGTCTGAGAACATGCTCATAAGTATGTTCGCGGTTTGGGCACTGCTACATGGAGAACAGACCTGAGAATAAAGCCAAAGTAAGGCATGGAATGGAGAGACATAACAGTGTTTAAAACCCTGTACTCAGACACTCAACACCACATAGATCCTTGGACTTCTTGGTTATATAAGTTAATAATTCCTGCCTCCTCCTTTTTTTCCCTCTCTAACCTGGTTTGAGCTGGCTTTTTAACTGCTACTCTTCTTTTGACTGTGGTTTTAAAAAATTAAATCCCTCCAGAAATTCAGGCGTGGTGTGTATGTGGGAAAACAACTCTCCTTAGGTCAGGGAGGGCTGAAGCAAGCCAAACCCAGAGCAGCTTTGCCATGAGTGGTTTGGTACACCTACGGATAAGGTAAAGCAAGGCACTACTGTTTTAGAGAAGTGGTCTGTACACCTTGGTACAGGGAGGCCTGCACAATTAGAAAATTCAGGTTTCATGCCTATAGTTATCAATGAGTAGAGTGCCTAGCCATGTAATTCCCAATTCCATTTTTGAGGTAGGGGTTACTGAGGGGTTTCTATCTCATTTGAAGCTTAAGGAGCTAAAAAATCCTCTCAGCTCTGGAAATCATTACAATATTATCATAATAGTTAATATATATTGAATGCCTACCATGTAGTAAACATTTTATACATCATTTCTTACTCAGTATTTGAAATAATAACATGGGCAGGCACTATTATTATCCCTACTCTATAGATGATATAAAATGAAAACTCAGAGAAGCAGCTTGTCTAGGATCATGCTAGTAAATGGTGGAGACAGATTTCAATACATGGTGGTTGGATAAAAAAGTTTGTGGTTCTTTACTATATTTCACTACCAGCAGGATTCTTCAAGAGTACAGGGACAAAGCAGAATATTATGAACCCAAGAAATTGCTAAGATATCTTATTCCTCAACCCATTAGGTGATATGGGACTCTATCCCTTCAAATTCAAGTATATCCATAATTTATCTCAATATTCTTGGGCAATCATAGATAGTAGATAATTTTAACATTGAAAGGGACCTCAGAGGCCATGAAGTACAAAGATCTTACATTGCAGATGACAAAACTGCCAAGTCAAGAGGCTATGAAACCTGTTCATGGTCACACAAGCCAATCTTATAGTGTCAGGCTGGAACCCCAAGACTTCTTATTTGGTTCTCTTTTATTACACTATGTTTATTACACTATCTGTTTTATTACACTACGTTGCCTCCAAAAGTTAACGTTTATTGTACACATATCATGAGCCAGCCCCTTGTGCTAAGCATTTGCAGTGGATCACTACTACTATTCTGAATCAGATACTAGAAGAGTAGCACTGTTTCTGGTGCCAGACTGCCTGAGTTTAAATCCAGCTTTGCAGCTTACCAGGTATATAACTTTTGGAAAATTACAAAACCTCTCTCTAGCTTCAGTTTCCTCAACAACAGCGTGGGATAAGAATCAATGGGCTGTTCTAAGGATTAAATAAGCTAATACACACAAAGGACTTAAAACACTGCCTGGCATATAGGCAGGAGTTAAATACTGGCTATTATTTTTATAACTATAGATGAAAAAACTGAGGTTTAGAGAAATTAAGTAAAATATCCAAAGTGAGTAAGTTAGTAAATGGCAGAGTCAGGATATGAACCCAACTACTTTGTCTCCAGAGCTTTCATAACTAATCATCACATTAATATCTTCAAATATTTTATCACTCAGTCTTACCACACTGTCTCTAGGTAAGAAGAGTTGGAGTCATAAACTTATGAAAGAGAGAAAATAAGGAAGATAAAAACAATAATTTGAGGCTATATTCAAATTAGGCAATGACCTACGGTGTCTATAAGGAAAAGGACAGGTGGGTAAGAGGAAATCCTAACCTCTAAATGTAGAGTACCTCAGTGATCAGTCATTGCTTCTGTCTTTTTCTTGGCCCCCAGTTTCTTCCTGTTAAATGATGACTATCAATTTATATATCTAGCCCAACCTCTGCTCTGGGTTTCATGTTCACATATCCAACTACCTCAGTCTATAACTCTACTTGGATGTCTAAGAAATCATAAAATGAGTAAGTTTAAGACAGTACTCTTGATTCTACTATTCCCTCCAAACTTGTTCTTTCCTCCAGTTATCCCATCTCAGTTTAATAGGTGGCACCCCCTACTAAACCCAGGTGCTCAGACCAAAAAGACCAGAAGTCATCCTTGATTTTTCCCTTTCTATCACCCACCAAACCCAATTAATCAGCAAGTCTTGATGGCTTTCCTGCTTAATATATGCTAGATCAACCCACATTTCACCATCTCTACTGCTATATTACCCTATCTAAGCCAGAGTCAAACCTTGCCTAGACAACTGCAATAGCTTTCTAATTGGACCTCAGGCCTCTACTTTTGCAGCCAGAATAATATGTTTAGTTTTTAAAAATATAAATCAGGTCACATTACCTTATGCTTAAATTTCACAACACAAAACAGATCTAAACTCTTTATTATTCATGTTTACAAGGCTTACATGATCTGGACCTTGCTTACTCCTCATTATTCATCTCTTACCACTCCCTTGTACCCCCATTCATTGGTCTTTCTGTTCTCAAATATACCAAGCTGTTTCTCTCTGCCTCAAACACCTTTTAATCAACTCTTTACAGTTAGTTATTTGCTGAGATATCACTTCCTCAGAAAGGTGTTCCTTGACTACCCAAAATAGCCTCCTAAATCTATCCTGCTTCCTTTTTATTTACTCCTAGCCCTTATCACCATCTGAATTTTCTTTTTAAAAAGTTTAATGTGTATGCCTTCTCCAACTAGAAGATCCTTGATAGCTTTATTGAATTAAGGAAAAAACCCTCCATTTATTAAATGAGTGCCAAAAATTGGTGAATGCTTTATCATGTTATTCCACTTAATCCACAAAAACCATACAGGGCAGAATTTATTAATGATCTTGCAGGCGAGGCCCCTGAAACTCAACGTTAAAAGTCAAGGTAAAGCGACTTTTACCTTGTAAAAGTCCAAGGTAAAGTCACACAACTAAGGTAGTGAGTGGCTAAGTTAATGTTACAAAGTCAGATCTCTTTTAATTCCAAACACAGGCTGCAAGTGCTCTGTGTTTACCAAGGATTTATTTTTTAAAACTTCATAAAGAACCATTTCTAAAGTGCTTCTAAGTGCTCCCAAAACTATGGGACCACTGGATAAGCTAGGGTCCATCTATTTAAACTGGCTAACTGATGAAACTGGATTTAAGTGTGGAGCAGCAGGCCGGGCACAGTGGCTTTCACCTGTAATCCCAGCATTTTGGGAGACTGAGGCAGGAGGATCACTTCAGCCCAGAATTTAAAGACCAGCCTAGGCAACATAGTGAGACCTTGTTTTTACAAAAAATAGAAAAAATTAGCCAGGTGTGGTGGTGTGTGCTTGTATTCCCAGCTACGTGGGAGGCTCATGCAGGATTACTGCTGTAGCCTGGGGATGTCGAGGCTGCAGTGAGCTATGATTGTGCCACTGCATTCCAGCCTGAGTGACACAGCGAGACTCTGCCTCAATACATACATACATACATGTGGAGCAGCAGGACTATAATCTAATCATAGTCCATGCCCTCTCGTGGCAGGTAACAGAACAGCATTCACACCAGGAATTGATCAGTGATAGAAACATACAAAGGATTCCTTTCAAGTCACTGTATATACTACAGCATGTGACCAAATTTGCTAGGTAAGCAGTTTACACTGAGATCCTGACTCACTTGACCAGGGGCCTCAATAGAGGCTAACTTCTACTCTAGCTCAGTGACTCTCAAACTTGGACACTGGAATCCCCTGGGGAACATTAAAGAATACATCAGATCCACTCCCAGAAATTCTTATTTAACTGATCTGAAGTTAAGGCCTAGACCCTGAAAATTTTAAGAGCTCCCTAAGTGATTTTAACAGGTAGCCAAGTTTGAGAACTATGCTCTAGGCAGCTCTCTTTAGAAGAAACAATCACAGTATTAAGTAGAAGAATCAGTCAGTAATAACACGGAGCTGTGAGGAGAAGAGTGGCAGCTTTGAGATAACTGAGGAGAATCATTCTACTCTACTACATGCTTTGTCCTTGGAGGACTCCTCTGCAAGGGAGTAATATCCCTTATGAGAACAGAACACACATACGTATACATATACACCATACAAGATTTTAATGTAAAAGGATGCTCTTCTAGAGCAATGTTTTCCAAATAAAGACCAGTTGTGCCAGAATCTCAGGACAGCCATTTTGCCATGCAGAATCCCAAGCCCCATTATCTAGAGTTTCTGATTCAGCAACTCTAGAAAGAAGCCCAGAGGAGGCCTGAGGAACATGAACACACATGCATATGTACAATTATATAATTTTATTTTTTAAATTTTATTTTGAAGTTATAAACCTAGAGAAAATAGCAAAAACTATATAATGAACAACTATGTACCCTTCAACTAGATGCAACAACTATTACCATTTTCCCACATCTGCTTTTCATCTACATATATTAATATACTTCCACTCCTGAACTATGTGAAAGTCGGAGATGTTACGACACTTCACCCCTAAATACATCAGTATATTTGAAAAAAGACATTCCCCTACAAAATTGCAGTATTATCACACTCAGGAAATTTAATTAAAAATATTTTTATTTGTCCCTAAAATGTTCTTTAAAACTGTTTGATTTTTAAATACAGGATCCAATCAAGAATTACATACTGCATTTGGTTGTCATGTTTCTTCAGTCTCCTTTAATGTAGAATTAATGTAGAAGAGTCCTGTTGCCCTTTGTTTGCTTTGTATGATACTGACATTTTTGAAGAGTCTGGATTATATTTTACAGAATGTCCCATAGTTTGGATTTCTTCTGATTTGTTTCCTCATGATTACGTTCGTGCTAAAGAGCTTATTTATTTATTTATTTATTTAGAGATAGGGTCTTGCTCTGTTGCCCAGGCTGGTGTGCAGTGGTGCAAGGTTCACAGCATCCTTCAACTTCTGGGCTCAGGCGATCCTCCTGAGCAGCTAGGACTAAAGGTGTGCACCACCATACCTGTCCAATTTTTCTATTTTTTTGTAGTGATGGTGGGCTTGCTATATTGCCCAGGCTGGTCTTGAATTTCTGGCCTCAAGTAATCATCCCGCCTCAGCCTCCCAAAGTGCTGGCTAGGATTACAGGCATAAGCCACTAGGCCTGGCCTGCTAAAGAGATTTGGTAAAAAACACTATACAGGTGATGTGGAGTATTTCTCATTGCAATACTGCAGGAGGCACATAATGTCAGTTTGTCTAATTATTGAAGATACAAAATTTGATCACATGTTAAGAGGTGACTGACAGTGTTCTTCACTGTAACTTCCCTTTGTAATTAATAGGCAATCAGTGGAGAGAAACTTTGAGACTGTGAATATCCTATTCCTCAGTATGTTTTTTTACCTAATGGTTTTAGCATTTATTGGTTACTCTTGCCTGACTCAATTATTTAAATAGTTGCAAAAAAGTAATTTTCTCTCATTCTTTCTACATATTTTTTTGAGACAGGGTTTTGCTTTGTCCCCCAGGCTGAAATTCAGTGTCAAGATCTTGGCTTACTGCAGCCTCAACTTCCCAGGCTCAGTCAATTCTTCCATTTCAGCCTCCTGAGTAGCTGGCACCACAGGTACGTGTCATCACGCCCAGGTAATTTTTGTATTTTTTTGTAGGAACAGAGTTTCACCATGTTGCCCAGGCTGGTCTCAAACTCCTGAACTCATGTGATCCACCCATCTTGGCCTCCCAAAGTGCTGGGATTACAGGTGTGAGCCACTGTGCCCGGCCTCCTTCTTTCTATATTTATTGGCTGGCATTATGTAAAGGAGACTTCTTCCCTCCAACTTTAATTTTCTTTTTTTTTTTTTTTTTTGAGAAGGGTCTTACTCTGTCACCCAGGCTGCAGTGCAATAGCATGATCATGGCTCACTTCAGCCTCGACCTCCCAGACTCAAGGGGATACTCCCACCTCAGCCTCCCAAGTAGCTGGGACCACAGGTGTGTCACACCATGTCCAGCTCATTTTTAATGTTTTCCGGTAGAGATGGGGGTCTTGCCATGTTGTTCAGGCTGGTCTCGAACTCCTAGGTTCAAGGGGTCCTCCTGCCTCTGCCTCCCGAAGTGTTGGGATTACAGGTGTATCAGGTGATTTTCAGAAACCAAACTCAAGGTGTCCTCATTGCTATTGAGATGTAATTGCTTCTAGGCCTTTTCAATGAACAGTGCTTGGAAAGCCATATGTATATACAAATACATATACAAGTCATATGTTACTTATATGTATTACTTGAATAGGAGGCATACATATATTTTAAAGGCCAGAGTAGATACAGATACTCTCCAATTCAAATCCAGTACTATAGGGTTCTTCCTCATCTTTTTCCATATTAGAATCTTACTTATTCATTCACTCTATTTTCAGTATCAGAAAATTAGTCTCAGATGGCCACGCCAAAACCACAAACATTATTAAGAAGTCAGAATTTCTTTGCAGTCTATTTTTTCCTTAGAATATGCCCCATATTAAAGGTATCACTGTGAAGGCTTCTATATTAAAAATTTATTTGAATTAATAGTTTTTTCAATGTTATGATATCCATTTGATTCAGTTTCATTTGTTTCTAACCAATTTTAGAGTTTGCTTTGTTCATCTTTTTTAATTTTATTTATTAAGTAAAATATTTAATTCAAAAGTCAAAATAATATTAAAAAGTATTCTCAAAAGCCTGATTCTTATCCCGGTACTTTCTACCTTATTCCAAGACATGCCTAATGGGTGACCTTTTCATTATTTTTTGGCTTGATATTCCTGTGTTTCTTTTTATAGAAATAAATTTAAAATATATAATCTCATGTGTTATATGTGTGTGTATATGTGTATACATACATATTTCCCCTTCTCTTTCTCAAGTTAGCGTATTATATATACTTTTTGCAATTTTCTTTTTTCACATTAATGATATATCTTAGAAATCACTCCATATTAGTTTATAGAGCTCTTCCTCATTCTATTTTATGGTTGAATGGTACTTCATTGTGTGAATGTACTATATTACATTCAATCAATCTCTTAATGTTGCAAAAAAAATAACCATGTGTATGTTGCTTTATTTTTGTGGAAGTATATCTTTAAAATCAAATTCCTGAAGTGGGATCCCTGGGTCAACTAATAAATGCATACGTGGCTTTTCTCAGATACTGCTGAATTGTATGCCCTCCCTCTCCAGTGTGAATTGTACCATTCTGCATTTTCCCAGCAAAAAAAATGAGAACGCTTATTTCCCCACAGCCTTGCTGTCTCCTCAAGTTTTTGAATTTTTGTCAATCTGGTAAGAAAGAATGTCTCAGTGTGGTTTTAATCTGCAGTTATTTTATTAAGGGTGGTGTGTATTTTCATACGTCTGAGGACCATTTGTGTATCTTCTGTCAACTGTTCATGCCTTAAGATCATTTTTCTATAGGTTTTAGTCTTTAAAAATTTTTCTATTTATGGGTGTTCTTTATGAATTAGGGAGATTTATCTGTGCTTTATGTTGCAAATATTTTCTCCCATTTATCATTTGTCTTTTAGCTTTGCTTGGAGTATTTTTTTTCTCTAAAAACGTTTTACAAAGTAAAATTTATTGGTCTATGTAGACTTTGAGTCATATTTAAAAAGGCTTTCCCCACCCCAAGTTTATAAAGGAATTTGTTTTCCTAGTACTCATATAGTCATTTTTTTTACATTTTGATCTCTAATGCACGTGCAGTTTATTCTGACATATGCTGTGATATATGGATTCAATTGTATCTTTTCCTAACGGCTATCAACTTATCCCAATGTCACTTATGAAAAAGTCAATTTTGTCCAATTTAACATGCCAACCATCATGGACTGAATCTCCATCCCCCAAATTAATATGTTGAAGTCCTAATGCCCAATATAACTGTACCTGGAGACAGGGTTGTTAGGAGATGATGAAGGTTAAGTGAAGTCATGGGGTACAGCCCTAATTTGACAGAACTATGGCCTTATAAGAGGAAGAACTCTCTCCCTCTCCCTCCACTTCTCTTCCTCTCTCCTTCCACTTCTCTCCCTCTCCCTCTACTTCTCTCCCTTCCTTCTTCCTTCTCCTGTGAGAACACAGTGAGAAGGCAGCCATAAGGTGGCTGTCTGCAAGCAAGAAGAGGACCCTCACTAGAAACCAATCCCGGCCAGAATCTTGACCTTGGACTTTCTAGCCTTTAGAACTATGAGAAAAAAAAATTCTGTTGTTTAAGCCAGACAGTCTGTGGTATTTCACTGGCAGCTCCAGCAAACTACAACACTACTTTTATCATATAGCAGATTTTCATATACAGTCAGATCTATCTCTGGATTTGCTATTTACTTTACACTGCTCAGCCTGTCTATTCACGTGCCAGTTCCATATAATTTTAATTATAGAGGCTTTAAAGTATGTTTTAATAGCTAATGGGATTACTCTCTGCACATTGCTCTTTTAGGAGTTCCTAGCTATTTTTGAATTATTATATGTACCTACAAATTTTATTATATTTACCCACAAATTTTCCTCATTGCTTTGCAGAGATCCATTTTTTCCATGTCATCATTTTCTTCCTGCTTGAAGGACTTCATTTAACACTTCTTGTAGTACTGATATGCTTGTGATTAATTCTCTAAGCTTTTGTATATGTCTGCAAACGTCTTCATTTCATTTTTATTTTTGAAAGACATTCTTGTTTGGTATAGAATTCTAGCTTAACAACTTCTTTTCCTTTTAGAACTTAAAAATCCTGCTCCACTGTATTCTGGCTTGCACTGTTTCTGACGAGAAGTTGCTGTCATTCTTTGATCTTCTGTATATCATGTGCTTGTTTTTCTCTCGCTGCTCTTAAGATTTTTCTCTTTATCATGGGTTTTCAGCAATTTGATGATGATGTGCCTTGTGTGGTTTATTTCATATTCCTCCTGCTTGGGGTTCATTGAGCTTCTCTGATTTGTGAAATTATAATTTTCATAGTATTCAACAATTTTTCAAGCATTATTTTTCTAATAACTACTTATATGCTCCCTATCTCTCCTTCAGGACTCCAGTTACATACGTTATAGGCAACGTGAAGTTGTTCCATGGCTCACTGATGCTTTCTTTTTCAGTTCTTTTTCTATCTGTGTTTCATTTGGATAGTTTATACTGCTGTTTTTAAGTATGCTGATCTTCCTCCTGCAGCAATTCCAGCAGTAATATGTTGTGGATCATTCAGTTTATTCATCACTTGAGATATTATATTGTATTTTCTACCTCTAAAGTTCAATTTGGTTCTTTTAAATCTAAATCCTACATTTCTCTACTCATAATTTCCTCTATTTTCTTGAACATATGCAATATAAACAACTGCTTTAATGCCCTTGCCTATTAATTCTATAATCTGTGTGATTTCTGGATTCTTATTATAATTGGTTAGTTTTTCTTTTGCTTGTTTGCATGCCTGGTAATTCTTTATTGTGGTAAAATACGTATCAAATTTATAGTTTTAATCATTTTAAAGTGTACAGTTCTGTGACATTAAGTGTATTCACATTATTGGGCAACTATCACCACCATCCATCTCCAGAACATTTTCATTTTCCCCAGCTGAAACTTTGTACCTATTGTTAACCTCTTCACTTCCTCCTCCCCGAGATCCTGGCAATAACTATTGTACTTTCTGTTTCTATAAATTTGATTTCTCTAGATATCTCATCTAAGTGAAATCATACAATATTTGTGCTTTTATAACTGGCTTATTTCACTTAGCATGTCTTCAAGGTTCACCTATGTTGTAGCATGTGTTATAATTTCCTTCCTCTTTAAGGCTGAATAATATTCCCATTGCATCTCTCTCTCTTCCCCACCCCACTCTCTTTCTGTGTGTACATATGTGTGAACATTTTCTTTATCCATTCTTCCATCAATGGACACTTGAGTGGCTTCCACCTTTTGGCTATTGTGACTAATGCTGCTAAACATGGGTTTTCAACTATCTGCCCAAGTTCTTGCTTTCAGTTCTTCTGAGTATATACCCAGAAATGGAACTGCTGAATCACAGAATTCTACTTTTACTTTATTATTATTATTATATTTTAAGTACTAGAGTACATGTACACAATGTGTAGGTTTGTTACATATGTATACATGTACCATGTTGGTGTGCTGCACCCATTAACTCATCATTTACATTAGGTATGTCTCCTAATGCTATCTCTCCCCCAAGCCCCCACCCCGCAACAGGCCCCGGTGTGTGATGTTCCCCTTACTGTGTCCAAATGTTCATTGTTCAGTTCCCACCTATGAGTGAGAACATGTGGTGTTTGGTTTTTTGTCGTTATGATAGTTTGCTGAGAATGATGGTTTCCAGCTTCATCCATGTCCCTACAAAGGACATGCACTCATTCTTTTTTATGGCTGCATAGCATTCCATGGTGTACATGTGCCACATTTTCTTAATCCAGTCTGTCATCGATGGACATTTGGGTTGTTTCCAAGTCTTTGTTATTGTGAATAGTGCTGCAATAAATATACGTGTGCATGTGTCTTTATAGCAGCATGATTTATAACCCTTTGGGTATATACCCAGTAATGGGATGGCTGGGTCAAATGGTATTTCTAGTTCTAGACCCTTGAGGAATCGCTACACTGTCTTACACAATG
>NW_012107252.1:158218-185537 GCF_000951045.1 Mandrillus leucophaeus
CCTTTGTAGGGACATGGATGCAGCTGGAAACCATCATTCTCAGCAAACTATCGCAAGAACAGAAAATCAAACGCTGCATGTTCTCACTCATAGGTGGGAACTGAACAATGAGATTACTTGGACACAGTAAGGGGAACATCACACACTAGGGCCTGTTGTGGGTTGGGGGGATGGGGAAGGGATAGCATTAGGAGACATACCTAATGTAAATGATGAGTTAATGGGTGCAGCACACCAACATGGCACATGTATACATATGTAACAAACCTGCATGTTGTGCACATGTACCCTAGAACATAAAGTATAATAAAAAAAAAAAAAGAAAAAAATATGATACCACAAGAGTACAATCAACAAAATATAATTTTAGGAAATTTAAAAGACAAATGACTTAGGTTTTTAAACAAGTAAACTGCAAGAAAAAAATGAGAGCAGAGGAGAACTCGTAGATTTAAAGAAACTTAAAGGACATATCAACTAACTGCAGTGTGTGGATTCTAATTGGATTCTGATTTGAAAAACTGATATAAATGAGACAGACGGGGAGAGAGAGAGAGACAGACAATTCGGAAAATTTAAACACATTAAAATACTTGTTGATATTAAGAAATTATCATTGGCTTATTTATACATGATAACAGTATGGTATGTTTAAGACATCCTTGCCCATGACAGAGACATACTAAATACTTTCATGATACAATGATACTATGTTTAACAATTGGAGGTGGGGACAGAAAGTGTATATAAGTATAGATAAAACTATATTGACTTCAACAATGAAGGTTACACGAGCATTCACTATGCTATTTTTCTCTTACCTTTTTATATGTTTGAAATTTTTACATTACAATTGTTTTTTTAACGGGGGAAAACATTAAATAAGTACCTAGGGAGCCCAAGATACATGCTCTCCAACTCTCAATCTAGCACAGCTTCCTTAGAGAAAATATAGCCGAAGTCCATAATCTAACTCTCTCGGTCCCCCATTGAGATTCCCTATAACAGTGATTGACAGTAACTGAAAAGAAGGGCTGAATCCCTCAGATTTATTAAGGCAAAAGCTGGAGGGGAATCTTATCTGGAAAGAAAAACCTAGTGGGGGTATCATATTTTAAAAAATGATTTTCATGTAATAATGGATTCAAAGTGAGAAAACTCCAAGGACCAGGTGAGAATTAGCGAGAAAGGAGATAAGAGATCCTTATAACAGTCATGCTTTCTACTGGCAGATTTTCTCTCAATTCTTGTCATCATGATAGGATTTGGTGAAAGCTTTATGCTTTTTGAGATAGGTTAAATGGCAAGACCTCCTTCCATTCTCTCTCTCAGGTAAATGGGCACCGGCCAAGAAGAACAAAAGGTGTGATTTCTTGTCAGAAATAATTTGGGAGAAGCCTGGTTATCATAAGCTAATGCAGAGATGGAGATGTCCAAATTGCGCAGCTTGTTTCATTTTGGGTGGGCCTTTTTAGGAGACTATATGAAAAATAAGGGATAAGCAGGGGAACCTAGGCTTTCCCATATTAGAATGTTCAGTTTTTGGAAGCTAACTACTAATAATTGGCTAGAAAGAGTTTGGGTTTACCTACTCACCAAGAGGTGGCTGTAGCATACCCCCATTCTTTTCACAGTTCCCAATAGGCTGAATTTCAGCTGAGTCAACCAGCCGCCAGAAGTCATTTTTGTTGTCACTCCCATCAAGGCGCAGGCGAAGGCGGGCACCTGTCAGTCCAACTACTGTGGCAATACAGGTGGATGTGGTGTTCCTGGGGTCCTGTGCTTCCAATTTCATACTGATCTTGAATTCGTTGCTTGGAGGTGTGTAGGACTGGGAAAAACAAGGCATGAGGTTTAGACAGATTAACAGTAAACCCCCAAAATTCATGTTTTGGATTCAGATTGGTTATAGCTGGGCCAGGGACAACCAACTGAATTATTCCCTAATAATTAAGAAAGGTTTCATGCAAAAGAAACAACGAAAGGTAAGATGAAGGGTAAAAAATTACTTTCCAATGAAGCATCAAATAGACCCATACCAGTTAAAAAAAAAGGACAAGAATGTCTTATATAGGCCAGTTAATTAAATGTTTTCTCATCCTATAATTCTCTAACTCCCTACCCTTCCAGGTAGGGACTTTTTAGTCCCTTTTTAGTCTTTTTAGGACTACTACGTGCTATTAAACTACAATATTCTTTGTGTCTCTTTGTGGAATATTTTAGTATATTGATGTGTATATCTACCACACAGACTACTGGAGGTTAATTTTTTCTTATTTCGACAATAACTTACTAATCAATTCATACAATTGACATACAATAAACTATACACTTTAGTAAGTCTTGACATATGTATATGCCCATGCTACCATATACACCATATAAACCTGTGAAAGCATCACCACAATAAAAATAATGAACATGGCAAGTTCTCACATGCCCTTTTGTAATCTCTTCTTCTGGCCCCTCCAGGACCTCTGTACCCAGGCAACCAATGGTCTACTTTCTATCACTCTAGATTGCTTTGCATTTTCTAGTCTTAAAAGTAATCACAGAAGATGTACTTTCTTTTTTGCCTAGCTTCTTTCACTCAGCATAACTACTCTGATATTCAACCATATTAATAATTCATTTCCTTTTACTGTTGAGCAGTTTAACCGTGCTGATGGAGATATGGTTTGCTAAAGCGGCTAGAAACATTTAAGTACAAAATTTCGTGTAGGGAAATACACTTTCTTTCTTCTTGCACAAATACCTAGGAGTGAAATGGCTGGATCATATGGTAGGTATATGTTTAAATCACAAAACAGAAAATTAACCATTTTAAGGTATATAATTCTATGATTTTTAGAATATTCTCAGAGTTGTGTAAACACCATTCCTATCTAATTTTATAACATTTCCATAATCCCCCCAAAATGAACCCCATGCCCCAGTGGAGTCATTCCCCACTACCCTCTCAGCTCAGGCCCTAGAAACCATTAATCTACTTTCTGTTTCCATGGATTTACCTATTCTGGACATTTCATACAGATGTAATTATATGATGTGTGGCCAATATGTGAATAATTTCTTTCATTTAGCAAAATGGATTCAAGTTTCACCCATGTCAGTGAGTGTATCAGTACTTCATTCCTTTTCATTGACGAACAATATTCCATTGTATGGATATACATTTTGCTTACTCATTCATCAGCTGATGGACATTTGGGTTGTTTCCTCTTTTTGGCTATTATGAATAATGATGTGATGAACATTTATGGTATATTTTTCTGTGGACATGTTTTCTATTTTCTTAGGCATATACTTATGAGTGAAACTGCTGGGTCATGTGGTAACTCTGTTTAACATTTTGGGTAACCTCTGAACTGTCTTCTCAAGTAGCTACGGGATTTCATAATTTCACCACCAATGTACGAGGGTTCCAGTTTCTACACATCCTCAGCAACATTTGCCATTGTTTGTCTTTTTGATGTTAGAGTCATCTAGTCAATGTGATGTATATCTCACTGCAGTTTTGATTAGCATTTCTTTAATGACTACTGAGTATCTTTTATGTTCCTAACTGGTCATTTGTATATATTTGGAGAAATACCTATTCAAATTCTTTGTCCATTTTAAAATCATGTTGTCTTTTAATTCCCAGTTTTGTTTTGTTTTTGTTTTTTGTTTTTTTTTTGAGATGGAGTCTTGCTCTACTATTGCCCAGGCTGGAGTGCAGTGGGTCACTGCAAACTCTGCCTCCCGGATTCACAACATTCTCCTGCCTCAGCCTCCCAAGGCAGGGACTACAGGCACCCGCCACCGCACCTGGATAATTTTTTGTCTTTTTCGTAGAGATGGGGTTTCACCATGTTAGCCAGGATGGTCTCGATCTCCTGACCTCGTGATCCACCCACCTTGGCCTCCCAAAGTGCTGGGATTACAAGTGTGAGCCACTGCGCCCAGCCTAATTTCCGAGTTTTAAGAGTTCTTTCTATATTCTGGATACAAGTCCTTTACCAGATATATAATTTGCAAATATTTTCTCCCATTGAGTGGGTTGTCCTTTTCACTTTTTTGATGGTGTGGAAACAAAAATCTTTTAATTTTGATGAAGTTTAAGTTATCTATGTTTTCTTTTGTTGTTTATGTTTCTGGTGTTGTATTATCTAATCCAAGGTCATGAAGATTTCCTCCTATGTTTCTTTTAAAGAGTTTTGTAGTTTTAACTCTTACATTTAGGTCCATGATCCTCATGAAGTTAATTTTTGTATATGGCATAGAGGTAGGGTCCAACTTCACTTTTTTCTATGTGGATAAGCAGCTGTTCCTGCACCAGTTGTTGAAAAACCCATTGAACTGTCTTGGTATCCTTGTGAAAAATCAATCGACCATAAATTGGTGGGTCAATTTCTGTACTCTCAATTTTAATTCATGGATCTGTACGTCTATCTTCCTGCCAGAACCATGACATCTTAAGTACTGTAGCTTTGTAGTAAGTTTTGAAATCAGGAAATGTGAATGCTTTAGCTTTGTTCTCTCTTTTCACGATTGCTATGGCTATTCTGGGTCTCTTCTAAGAATTTTAGCACCAATTTGTCAATTTCTGCAAAAAAGGCAGCTGGGATTTTGACAGAGATTGTGTTGAATCTACAGATCAATTTGGAAAATAATGCTGTCAGTTATGTCATTTGCAAGTATAGTCATGTTCCACATAATGACGTCTGGTCAACAATAGACTATATATAGATTGTGGTCCCATAAGATTACAATGGAGCTAAAAAATTCCAGCATCCTAGTTATACTACAGCTGTTTTAAGGTCCTACAGCAACATATTACTCACATTTGTGGTGATGCTGGTGTAAAAAAACCTACTGTGCTGCAAGCTGTATAAAAGTATAGCACATACAATTATGTACAGTACATAATACTTGATAACAAATTACTATGTTGCTGGTTTATGTGTTTAATATATATTTTTAATCATTATTTTAGAGTGTATTCTTTATACAAAAATAAAAGTTAACTAAAAAAACAGACTCAGGCAGCTCCTTCAGAAGGTATTCCAGAAGAAGGCATTGTTACCATAGGAAATTACAGCTCCATCCATGCACGTAACTGCCCCTGAAGACCTTCCAGTAGGCTCAGAAGTAGAAGTGGAAGACAGTGATACTGATGATCCTGAGTCTGTGTAGGCCTAGGGTAATGTATGTGTTTGTCTTAAGTTTTGTAACAAAAAGAGTTTAAAAGGTAAAAAAAAAAAATTAAAATTAAAAAAGTAAAAATTATTTTTGTACACCTGTACAATGTGTTTTAAGCTAAGTATTATTACAAGAGTCAAAAAGTTAAAAAATTTAAGTTTATAAAGTGAAAAACTTACAGTAAACTAAGGTTAACTCCTTACTGAAGAAAAATGTTTAAACAAATTTAGTGTAGCCTGGGTGTACGTGTTCATAATGTTGACAGTGGTATGCAATAATCTCCTAGGCCTTCATGTTCATTCACCACTCACTCACTGACTCACTCACAGCAATTTCCAGTCCTACAAGCTCCATTCATGGTAAGTGCCTGATACAGGTGTACAAGTGTTAGTATACCTTTTATACCGTATATTTTTTTACTGTACCTTTTCCATGTTTAGATATGTTTACGTAGACGAATATCATTGTGTTACAACTACCTACAGTATTCAGTATAGTAACATGCTGGACAGTTTTGTAGCCTAGGAAGAATAGGCTATGGCCTAGGTGTGTAGTAGGCTATAGCAACCAGGTTTGTGCAAGTATATTCTATGTTCGCACGACGATGAAATTGCTTAACAATTCATTTCTTAGAGCATATCCCTATCGTTAAGAAATGCAAAACTATTCTCTCATAGTCTGTGACCTGTATTTTTGTTCTCTTACCAGTATCTTTTGAAGAGCAGAAGTTCTTAAGTTTGACAAAGTGCACTCTATTTTTTTAATGAATCAAAATTTTGGTCAGGCATCTTCTAAAGTTTCCTTTATATAAATTTTGCATATTTGTTAGTTCCACCCCTGCCCCACCCAAAGTAGCTGAACCATTTTGCATTTTCACCAGCAGCATATGAAAGTTCCATTTATTCTACATCTTTGCCACTATTTAATATGGTCAGCCTTTTGAAAATCTAAGCCATTTAAATAAATGTATAGTGATAGCTTACTAATCACTTTTAATTTGTATTTCCCTAATGAAATAATGGTATTGAGCATCTCTATTCATGTACTTTCTTGTCCTGTATACATTTTCCTTGGTGTTTGTTCTAATCTTTCAACCCAGATCCCTTTTATTTCTTTTTCTGGCCTATTTGCATTGGTAGTACAATACTGAATAAAAGTGGCAAGAGCAGATATCCTTGTCTTGTTCCTGACTTTAAGGGGAAAGCATTTAGCCTTTTCGCCATTAAGTATGATATTATTAAATGCCCTTTATGATATGAATAAATGCCCTTTAGAGTTTAGGATTTAGAAAGTTCCCTTCTATTTCTAGTTTGGTGAGCGTTTTTAGTTTTTATTTAGTAATAGACATTTAATTTTCTGAAATGCTTTTTCTGCATCTATTGAGACAATAGTAGTTTTTTTCTTTAGCATGTGTACATATGGTAAATTCCACTGATTAATTTTTGAAATTGAAGCCAACTTTGCATTCCTAGAATTAACCCCACTTGGTCATGATGAGTTATTCTTTTTACATATTGTTAAATTTTTTCCCTTGAATTTTACTTAAAATGTTTACATTTATTTTCATGTATGATATGGCTGCACAGTTTTCTTTTCTTTCAATGTCTTTGCTTGGTTTTGGTGTCAGAAATGTTTGCCTTCATAGAATGAGTTAGGAGACATCCTTTTCTGTTAAATTTTCTAGAAGAGTCAATACAGAATTTGTAATATTTTTTCCTTAAATGTTTGAAACACCAGTAAAGTTGGGACACCCAAAGTGTTGGGATTACAGCTGTGAGCCACTGTGCCCGGTCCTCTGTCATTTGTGATGTTGGTGATTTGTGTCTTCTTTTATTCTTGATTACTCTAGTTACAGGTTTATCACTTTTATTTGTCTTTGCAAAGAACCAGCTTTTGGTTTCAATGGCTTTTTCTCTATATTTTTATTTCACTGATTTATACTCTAATCTTTATTACTTGCTGTTCTCTGCTTAATTTGAAATTAACTTGCTCTTTTTTTCTCCCTACTTTTCTAAAGTGGAAACTGAGGTCATTAATTGAGCTGCTTTAGCACCACCCCACAAATTCTGAAATGTTCTTTCATTTTCATTGAGTTGAAAATACTTTCTAACGTTCCTTTCAGTTTCTAAGTACTCATGGAGTATTTAAAAATGTGTCACTTAGTTTTCAAATACATGGAGATTTTCCAGATAACTTCCTACCATTGTTTTTTAATTTAATTTCCTTACAATCAGAGAACATACTTTGTTGTTGTTTTTGAGACAGAGTCTCACTCTGTCACCCAGGCTAGAGTGCAGTGGCATGATTCGGCTCAGTACAACCTCCACCTCCCGGGTTCAAGCCATTCTCCTGACTCAACCTCCCGAGTAGCCGGGATTACAGGTGCCACCACGCCTATTTTTTGTATTTTTAGTAGAGATGAGGTTTCACCATGTTGGCCAGGCTGGTCTTGAACTCCTGAGTTCAGATGATCTGCCTGCCTTGGCCTCCTAAAGTGCAGGGATTACAGGCACAAGCCACTGCACCTGGCCAGATAACATGTTTTGTATTGCTTAAATCCTCTTAAATTTCTCAAGTCCTAGAAAAAAGAAAGAAAGAAAAATTCTGAAGCCTCATTTAATGGTGCAGAATGTGGTCTATCATGATAAATGTTCTGCATGCACTTGGAAAGAATGTGTATTCTACATATGTTGGACAGTATTCTATATATGTCAGTTAGATCAAGTTAGTTCATAGTGTTGTTCAAATCCACCATATATTTGCTGATTTTTTTCCTCTACTTGTTCTTTTATTATATAGAAAGGAGTATTAAAAGTCTGACTATAGATAATTTTGGATTTATCTGTTTCTCCTACTAGTTCTATTGGTTTTTGCTTCATGTCAGGATTTGTCTGATTCCTTTATCATTATAAAATTAACTTCCTTAACCCTGTTAATATTATTTGGTTTGAAGTGTACTTTGATATTAATATAGCCATTTCACCTTTATTATGGCTAATGTCAGCATGGTATATCATCTTCATACATTTACTTTTAACCTATTTAAAGCATAATTTTTCCAATCATAGCAAGCTCAATAGTAAAGAAACATAAAACATGCGTAAGTTTTTGAAGGCAGTATATAATTGGGTTTTGCTTTTTATCCAATGTGCCAATTTCCGCTTTTTAACATTTAGACCATTTATATTTGATTACTGATATAGCTGGGTTTAAATAAAACATCTTGCTATTTTTTCCCATTATTCTAGTGGTTGCATCAGAGTTTACAGTACAAACATCTTTAACTTACCAGTCTATCTTATCAAGTAAGATAGTACTACTTCATGCATGAGAACCTTGTAATATACCTAAGATTCCTCCCTTCCTGCCTTTGTGCTACTCTTATCATACATTTTGCTTATATATATCATCCTCACAATATGTGGGTTATTATTGTCTACACAATTACCTTTTACACAGATTTAAATAAGAAAACATCTTATATATCTAGGCTTATAATGACAATTTCCAGTGACCTTCATTTCTTTGTATAGATCTGTTATTTCATTTGATATCATTTTCTTCCAGCTTGATGAACCTCCTTTAACATTCTTGAGGTGTGAGTCTGTGAGTGATGAATTCCTTCAGCTTTTGTAAATCTAAAAATATCTTTATTTCTTTCACCTTTGTGTTTGAAAGACATCTTTGCTGGCTGCAGTAGTCCAAGTTGACAGGTTTTTTTTTTTTTTTTAGTACTGTCAAGGTATTGTTCAATTTTGTTCTTGCTTATATTGTTTCTAACAAGAAATACAATTCTTACATTAGTTATCCTGTATATAAAGTGTCTTTTTTCTCTGGCTGCTGTTGAGTTTTCTCTATCAATGGTTTTATGCAATTTGATTATGATATGCCTCAGAGTAGTTTTCTTCTTATTATTCTTTGGGATTCCTTGAATTTCTTGATTCTGTGGACCTAGAGTTTAATTTAATTTATTTATCTATTTATTTATTTATTTTGAGATGGAGTTTCGCTCTGTAACCCAGGCTGGAGTGCAGTTGCACGATCTCAGCTCACTACAAGCTCTGTGTCCCAGGTTCACGTCATTCTCCTGCCTCAGCCTCTCAAGTAGCTGGGACTACAGCTGCCCACCACCACGCCCGGCTAATTTTCTTGTACTTTCAGTAGAGATGGGGTTTCATCGTGTTAGTCAGGATGGTCTGAATCTCCTGACCTCATGATCTGCTCACCTTGGCCTCCCAAAGTGCTGGGATTACAGGCGTGAGCCACCGTGGCCGGCCGTTATTTTTAATTTTGGAAAAATTTTAGCCATTATTTCTTCAAATATTTTTTCTATCCCCCATCACTTCTCTCCTCTGGGGACTCCAATTACATGTCTATTTGGTCACTTGAAGTTATCCCATAGTTCACTGGTGCTCTTCTCATTTTTTCTAAATTCCTTTTTCTCTTTGTGTTTCATTTTGAATAGTTTCTATTGTTATGTTTACAAGTTTACTAATTTCTTCTGACATTAATCCAATCTAATGTATTTTTCATTTCCCACATAGTAGCCCAGTGAGTCTTTTCAATATTTTCCATGTCTCTGCTTAATATCTGAACACAACAAATATATTAAAATAATTGTTTTAATGTGTTTGTCTGCTGTTCTATGATCTGTGTAGAGTCTGAGCCAGTTTCAATCAATTATTCCCTAGATGATTGGTTGCATTTTCCTGCCTCTTTGCATGCCTGGTAGTCTTTGATTGAAAGTCAGATCTGGTGAATTTTACCTGTTGGGTACTGGATACTCTTGCATTCCTGTAAATCTTCTTGGGCTTTGTTCCTCGATGCAGTTAAGTTACTTATAAAACAGTTTGATCCTCTTGAGTTTTACCTTTATGATTTGTCAGACTGGACTGAAGCAATGCTCAATAATATAAAGTTCAATGCTCAGTGTTAATTATTTTCCAATACTAAGCAAGACCTTCCTGAGTATTATACCCAATGCCCAATCAATTATGAGATGTTCTAGTCTAACTGGTGAGATCAGGAACTATTCGCAGACCTGTATGAGTGCCAGGTTCTATTCCTTTGAATCCTTTCAGATAGTTTTTTCCTTTGGCCTTAGGTAGTTTTCTCATATGCATGTATAAAATGGTAGTCTTTTCCTGGACCCTCTGAAGATCGCTGTGGTTTTATGTGCAGCTTTCTCCTCTCTGATACTCCATCCTGTAAATTCTAGCCACCTTGGTTTCTCTGGACTCTCATTTTTTTTTCTTCCATTTCTTCCAATTAGGGAGTCTGCTGGGCTCAACATGAGTTCCCTTTCCCTGGGCCATGGTCTGGAAACTGTTAAGACAGCAAGCTAGAAAATCAGAGAGGCAGCTCAACTCATTTGATCTAGAGATCACTATTTGGCTGCATGATTTTTAGTGACTTAAAAACCATTGTTGGCTGGGCCCAGTGGCTCACACCTGTAATCCCAGAACTTTGGGAGGCCAAGGTGGGTGGATCACCTGAAATCAGGAGCTGGAGAGCAGCCTGGCCAACATAATGAGACCCTGTCTCTACTAAAAATACAAAAATTAGCCAGGCATGTTGGTGTGTGCCTGTAGTCCCAGCTACTCGGGAGGCTGAGGCAGGAGAACTGCTTGAAGCCGGGAGGCAGAAGTTGCAGTGAGCCAAGATCACGACACTGCACTCCAACCTGGGTGAGAGAGTGAGACTG
The DNA here is from genome assembly GCF_000951045.1 of Mandrillus leucophaeus. Lineage (NCBI taxonomy): Eukaryota > Metazoa > Chordata > Mammalia > Primates > Cercopithecidae > Mandrillus > Mandrillus leucophaeus. The sequence continues at coordinate 169,107 of NW_012107252.1, forward strand.
TCTCAAAACAAAACAAACCAAACCATTATTAACATACGCTGTCTTTTTAAAAAAATGGTTTCAGGTGGAAGTATAAATTCAGTCCCTTTCATTTCAAATGAGCAGAAGTCCCGAATTTGTATTTCTACTTAGAAAACAGGCAAAATGCTATGGCCAGGCACGGTGGCTCATGCCTGTAATCCCAGCACTTTGGGAGGCCGAGGCGGGCGGATCATGAGGTCAAGAGATCAAGATCATCCTGGTTAACATGGTGAAACCCCGTCTCTATTAAAAATATAAAAAATTAGCTGGGCATGGTGGCGGGTGTCTATAGTCCCAGCTACTCTGGAGGCTGAGGCAGAAGAATGGCGTGAACCCAGGAGGCGGAGCTTGCATCGAGCCGAGATTGCGCCATTGCACTCCAGTCTGGGTGACAGAGCAAGACTCCATCTCAGAAAAAAAAAAAAAGAAAAGAAAAAGAAAACAGACAAAATTCAAACTCAACTCAAAATGTTGACAGTGTGAGGAAATAACCTTTGAGTACTAAAGGAAAAGATGGTAGGTAACTTCCTGATGTTTAGCTTTGTTTAGCACCAGAACACTTCTTTGCTTATCAGCCATATCATACACTGATACAGTCAATACCATCTGTGCATTGTCTAGGTTACTTAATCCTTGTGGGAAACTCTTGATGACCTCTGATGAGCTCCTGAAATGCTTCACTGAGTGGGACTCCGTGTCAACATTCTTGTAGAAAGATAAGATTGTGACAGGAGTGCTGAGTACAGAGAAAGAAATACTGCTCCATTTTCAACAATGTCTATGGACTATAACTCTCTCTCCTGTCTGAATTAAGAGCGCTAGTAAAAATCAGCAGCTGTTTTCAGTAACACAGAATATCCTCAAGGAGGTAAAGAAGGAGGCAAGGGTGTTACTTGGGATGAAGATGGGAAGAATGTCTGCTGCCAAAACTCACAGTGACCAAATTTCACTTATTGAGCTGTGTTCTTCCCATAGAAGTTTATTCTGGGGCCCTGAGGTAAGAAGCCCAAGGGCTTCCACCTCCTGTTTTGATTGTCTAAAAACCATTAAAAAATGACTTATCTTCCACCTACTAAAGATGTTGAAAATCAATTACCTGCTTGAAGCAATGGACAGGCGCTGGGACTGAACATGTTTCTTTTAGGTATTTGTCCCAGGTAAAATGACCTGTAAAGGAAATAGAAATCTATATCACAGTCAACTTCCTAAAAAAAATGTTTTCAGGATATAATCTACACTAAACAGTAAGCTATTTGTGGACTGGTTTTGAGCATAAAAAACATATTTTTTTCCTGTTTGAGCTCAAAGGAGTATTAAGGGGAAGAATCTAAGTGACCTGAGCAGATGTTTTAGATTCATGTTTTAAAATAAAGGTCTAAAGATGGCTTAGGGTGTTCTTTATGCTCATTCCTAAAGTGATCCAAAATGCCAAAGCAAGATATATCAGTAGTACTTCAAAGAAGTGCCCAGGAAGCTCATGGAAAACAGAATAGAAGAAGCAGAAAGTGGGTGGGGAGATTCCTTTTGAACACTCTGACTCTCAGAAAGGTCCCTCATTGCTGTCAAGTGGCAGCTTTTAACACCCAATATGGTTGGATTCCAGCATCTCAGCTCAGGAAGAATGAAGAAAAGGCTGTCTAGAGACAAGGGGCGAGATGATTTGAGGGGAGGGGAAGCCAGATGAGTGAGATTATAGTTGAAACCTCACTCAAAAAACTGGCTCTCACCTACCCTTACTGCACCCCCACCCTAGCCACAGTGTCTTGCTCTGGGGTACAAAGTGACAAAGATCTGTTAATTTAGAGCAAAGTAGGACCTGGGAAGCATGTCTGATGACAGTAAATAAGAACAAGCTGGGGAGTCTGTAGAATCGTTTAGCCTCTTGAACTGGCCTTACACCCTCTCAAAGTTTGAAGAATACTGTCCTAGATAAACAATCCTCAAGGTGACACTGTGCTGGGGCAAGGGAAAACATATTAAGGTAGGCCATTAGATATGGATCTCATTGGATCAGTAAAGATTATCAAATTCTTTATTTAAAGGTTAAACCAATTACCAGTCTCCCCCTAATACCCACCTAGAGGTGACCCCATGATGGAGCAGGGAAGGTCCCAGAGAATCTCACAAGCTAAAACACTGTAGCAAACCAGCATTTCTTGAAGCTTCCTCTGTAGTGGAGCAGCACAGAGCCCCTTTGGGCCATGCAAAAAGCACTAGATGCTGGGAATAAAAATGAGTCACTGAATGATGACATCTAAATCACTCCAAAGATGATGCCAAGACTTTACACTCTATTTATTTTATAGCTTCTGTTTTATAACTGGTTCCTTTCCCACTATCTTTAACTAAGTCAAATAGATTTGGCCAGAAATCACAGTCAGTTTTGAACTATTTCATGAACTGGCTGATGATTAATCATCATGACTAGACAGTTAGTCTATAGGGCAAATGAGATGACTCTTTTCTGAAGTCAAGGTTTAAAGACGTTATCAGAATTTAATGAAGAGTTTGCTCCTAGTTGACAGGGCCCTAAAGCAAGGACTGAATACATTTCATCACTGTTTGCTGTTAGAAAAATAAAACATTACAATTTATTATTCCATCCTTACAAATGAAAGATTAAATCAAATAGCAAGTTTTGGATTTCCCTGGATTGAGAATCTTCAACTCTGGCATCTAGAGCAGCACTGTCCAGTAAAACTTTCTGTGCTGACTAAAATGTTCTGTATCTGTGCTAGCCAATAAGGTGGCCACCAGCCACATAACTACTGGACACTTGAAATGTGGGTAGTGTAAGAAACTAAATTTTATTAATTTTAATTAATTTAAATTTAAATCTCCACATGTAACTAATAGTTACTGTATTAGGAAGCACAGACCAAGAATTTTGGTCAGTCCTGGGTAACTGCTTATATTAGCGTAAGTTCTGACTAAAAGCACCCAAGAGACTTTGGTCTTAAGAATAATGGTAGCATCAGGGGTAACACAGTAATTAGGGTATTAATTACAGTTCTCCATTTTACATATCAACCATGGTAATCAATCCCTATTCTGTAATGTACATAGGCTAGAAACCTCAGCCCTTTTACCACTTAGGAAACATTCTATTACTAACTGAATGAAAAGGAACCTCTGTTTAAAGTAGTTCACCCACTGTGATGGCTGGCTGGCTTGAACCATACCTAGAGGGTATTTTCCTTTTATTTGACTTCTTGGGCTACCTAAGACTTAGTTCCTTATTATCAGGTGAATTGCAAAATAAGGTAATTTTTATGACTTAGTAAGAATGTTTGGACACCTATTGTAATGCCCATGATGAAGCCAGACATAATATGTCTGCCATATCTCCAAGCACTAAAGTAACCACAAAAGAAATAGGACAGGCACCAAGGTATAGATCCAGAGTTAGCAAGCTTTCCGTTAAAGACAATATAATAAAAATTTTATGCTTTCTAGGCCATACAGTCTATGTCATAGCTACTCAGCTCCACTACTCCAGTGTGAAAGCAGCCACAGACAATCTGTGCATAAATTAGCATAGCTGTTCCACTCAAACTTTATTTACACAAACAGGCAGAGGGCTGGATTTGACCTCCCAACAGTAGTTTGCCAGACCTCTGGTATAAATCATTGACTCTCATGTGATACTTATAGTCTCATTTCTTTAAACAAAGTTCTGGGCCCCACCTTCAGAAGTTCTCATTCAGTAGGCTCCAAGTGTGGCCTGAGAACATGTATTTTCCAAGGCTCTCTAGGTAATTTGGATTAACATCTGTGACTAAGAACTACTACTGGTGTAGTTTAAATAATGTAATATTGGGAGTTTGAGGATGTTGATAAAAGTCTTGTTTCTACAGCTAACTATCTTGGGTAAATTATTTAATCCTTCCAAGCCTCAGTTTACTCATCTGAAAGATGAAGACGATATCTGTCTTACAAGATTGTACATAGATTCTTCATTCAATAAATATTTAAACTTCTCCAAGTACAAAGAACTGTGTTAAATGTTAGGGGAACAAGGTAAGACATGATTTCTCAATTCATGGAGCTTTCAGTCTAGAGATAAACAGGGACATTAATAAACATAACACAAGTAATCTGTTATGATAATGATAAAGTTAACGAGGTAGTACAGGTTGTCTTGAAAATGCAGAACATGAAAACCTCGTTCATGCTTGGGCTCAGAGATTACTGTGAAAATTAATATTAACTAACAAAGGTATAATGTTTTATAATTTAAACATATAAAATTTGAGTATTTTCAATTATTCCAACATTATAATTCAAAATTATAATTCAAAATATTCAAACAGTATAATTTGAATGTTTTCAATTATTCATTCAACAGATATTTAACTATCCTCTATGTGCCCGGCAATATGACAGGGGTCCCTGCCCTCATTTACTTGCCGGTGTATGATGAGACACAGCTAACACATAATAAATAAACAAGACAGTAAGTGAAAAGAACTTGAAGGGAATAAAATGAGGTGATGCGATAGAGACTGGGAGCTATCTTAGTAAAGTTACGGACAGATACTCTTCAGAGGAAATGTCTGAGCTAAGACTTCACAGATGAGAAAAAGTCAGCCATCTCCTTTACTAAATAATGCTTATAAAAGTGTTTTTATAAACGCTGATGCATACCACATGATGTTTACATTTATTATTAAAAAAGAAAAAAAGGTCCCTGCCCTGAAGGGACTTAAAAATGGCATTAACATACCTTGGCCCATAAAATATAAAGCACAAGAGATCACCTAGTTAAATGCATGAATCACTTTCTCTAATTTCATTCATTCAGCAAATATTTACTGAATACCTACTATATGTTAAGCCTGGTTCTAGGCACTGGTGATATATAGCAAAATACAGTGCAGCCGAAGTCTCTGCCCACATGGAGCTTACATTCTAACGGGAAGACAGACAATAAACAAACAAACAAACAAACAAACAAATACGTCAGCTGGTCCAGAGGGTAACAGAGACACCACATTAAATTATACAATTCCTGGCTATTTTGAAATTTAAAAAAATAAAAGTAAGAGGTAAAAAAGGTGTGCTATTTTAGGCAGGGCAGTCAAGGTGATACAAAAGTTGAGATTTGGGCCGGGTGTGGTGGCTGACTCCTGTAATCCCAGCACTTTGGGAGGCCGAGGTGGGCAGATCACCTGAGGTCAGGAGTTCAAGACCAGCCTGGCCAACATGGGGAAACCTTGTCTCTACTAAAAGAAATATAAAAATTAGCTGGGCGTGGTGCCAGGCACCTGTAAATCCCAGCTACTTGGGAGGCTAAGGCAGGAGAACTGCTTGAACCTAGGAGGTGGAGGTTGCGATGAGCTGCAATCGCGCCACTGCACTCTAGCCTAGGCGACAGAGTGAGATTCCGTCTCAAAAAAAAAAAAAAAAAAAAAAAAAGTTGAGATTTGAATGGTCCTTTCAGCCTCTGCTTAAATACTTCCAATCATGCGACACTCATTATTTAGCTATTACACAACAGTACAAATGGACAGACTACTCTTTATAGTCAGCCAACATCTGCCTTCTAACCTCTACTGATCCTAGATATATCTAATCTCTATGTCCCAAATCCCTCGACTGCTCCTCATTTGACAGGCTGGTTACTCGTGTCTGGCTACTGCTCTGGCCACATTCCTTTACAAGAACTCCACTTTGTTCAACCTAAATGTGAACCCAAATTCCTAAAAGCAATTAAGGATAATCAATGTCTTTAGATCAGAAATTCCACTCCACTAACACCGTATAAATAGTGTTCTATGTACCAAAGTTTAAATAATAATATATTTGTTAAACGCCACTGATGGTAATTTAAGTGTCTTTATTTTATTTTGAGACATGGTCTTGCCTTGACTCAGTGTCAGGCTACAGTACAGTGGTGTGAACATAGCTAATTGCAGCCTCGACCTCCAGGGCTCAAGCGATCCTCTCATCTCAGCCTCCCTAGTAGCTGGGACTACAGGTGTGTGCCACCATGCCTAGCTAATTTTTGCATTTTTTGTAGAGACAGGGCTATGCCAAGTTGCCCAGCCTGTTCTTGAACTCCTGAGTTCAAGCGATCTACCTGCCTCGGCTGCCCAAAGTGCTGGGAATACAGGTATGAGTCACAGATTTGGGATTTGTCCTAAGGGTGAGATTTGTCCTAAGGGTGGGACTAATGGACAAAGAGCGTGCACAGTTTAGATTTTGATACAACATATATATTGCTGAAATATCTTCTAGAAAGAATATACTGATTTTTTTTTTTTTTTCTTAGAGACAGGGTTTCCCTGTGGAGTCCAGGCTAGTCACAAACTCCTAGACTTGTCCTCCTCCTGCCTTGGACTCCCACACTGTGGGGATTACAAGTATAAGCCAAATTTTTTTTTTGTTTTTTTTTTTTTTTGAGACAAAGTCTCACTCAGATACCCAGGATGGAGTGTGGTGGCGCAATCATACCTCACTGTAACCCCGATCAGGACTCAAGCAACCCTCCGCGCTCAGTTTCCAGAGTAGCTGGGACTACAGGTGTGCGTCAGAATGCTTGGCTAATTCTTTTCTTTTTAGTAGAGACAAGGTCTCACTACATTGCCCAGACTCAATTTCTACTCCTACCAAAAGTACACAGTGTGTTTACCACATATTTGCTAAAACTGTGTTTTAACAATTTCTATAATTTTGACAAATCTTATCAGTGAAAAAATAAAATAATATTATAATTTTATTTGTAATTTTTGATTACTAATAAAGTCAAAGATCTCTTTAGGCTTATCAGCCAGTTTGTATTTTAGTTAGCCATTTTTATGCTGAGATATTCTTTTGTTTTCTCACAGACTCTAGGAGTTCTTTGTAGATTAAGGAAAAGTCACTAGAAGAATTTTTACTTAATAGAAATAAAGCATCTAGAAAAAGTGTTCTTTCCACTATAACACAGGTCCCTCTGAAAAGACACAGACTTTCAGGCAACAGAAAGAGACGCTTAGATAAGGAAGAGAAATCAGAGGTGTTTTGGAGGGTCCAGGCAGATATCCTGATACGAGAAAGGTCTGGATGTGGGAGGCTTCACAGATGTAGAATCTTAACATTCAAGCTACCAAGGACGTTAGTGTTTCCTAAAACTCATGGCTTTCTTGGTCCCATATCTTTGCTCATGTTACTCACACTCAGTGACTAAAGCTCAGCAAAAATTTTACATTTTCTGTCAGAAGGCTTTGCAGAGAAAGGCTGGACAAATTCTACCATTTCCTTATCTCCTATATAATCATAATTATTTATGTAAGTTCTTTATGGATGGGGGCTCATATTCATTTTAAAAATATTTAAATGTTTAACACAGTGCCTGAAATTTAATAGAGGCTCAATATGAGTTTCTGAGTGAATAAAAAGAAGCACGCAAGTAATAATCCTATTCTTTCTTGGATTAATAAAATACCTGGGATATAGTTCTGAAAACTATACTCTGAGAGCAAATCTGAGTTTAAATGATTACCTAGTGATGGTAAACAGACCCAAAACCATGTCACCTGAGGACCAGGTGAAGGAACATGAACAATTAGCATGAGTAAAAAAGTGAAGTCTCAGAGCCATCCCCCATCCATCCAACAAATATTGATAGTGCGTGTCAAAGCACTGTGCTGGGTGCTGGACACATAACTGTGATCAAAATATCATCCTTGACCTCACACAGTTTCAGTCTAGTGACAGAGAATCTAGTGAGGGACAGAGACTAAACAGTCACCACTAAGATAATATGATAAGTGCAATACTGGAGAGACAGAGGGTGCTATAGGAGCACGCAGAGTGCTTGTGGAAGCTTACCAAAGGAAGAAAGCTCTAGGCTTCTAAGCTAAAGTGTAAAAGGATAAGCAGGAGTCAAAGAAAAAGGAAACACTTTTTGTTTGTTTCAGACAGAAAGAAAGGCATTATAAAGGCTCAGACATGAGAAAAAGCAGTTCTAAAAGCAGATCTTTTGGTATGGCTGCTGGGTGGAGTTTAAAGAAAAAGTAGTTTAGAAAAAAGGTTACAGATAACGGCAGTGTTCAGGCATTGGAGAGCCCAATATACTGTATTACTGAGAAGAGGAAGCATTCAAGGTTTTGGGGTGAAGTCATTCTGGCTGTAAAGAATGGGCAGGAGGGGGATAGGGCTGGAGGCAAAAAGACCAGTTAGGAAGCTGTTTTAATAATCTAGGTGTGAGATGACTGTGGCTTCAACTATTAAAGTGGCAGGGTGGCAATGAGAAGGCAGTCCCTAGAGCTTCTTTCTAGAAATCAGGGTAAGTGAAAAATAGGCTAACCCTGTTTCAAATGGCCAGAAAGTTAGAGGGATGACTAACAGAAATTACAAAAAGCAAATTTTGGCCCAATAAATATGTCTAAATATGAAATGAATTACCTGAGGAGCTTCTAGGTTCTCAACAACTTGAGGAGTTCAAGGTAAGACATTTTACAAAAAATTCAAAATGCTGAATTTTAAATGCTGGGCAAGAATACATTATTTTGTGGTCTTTTCCAACTTTGAGATTCCACAGATCTACTGAATTTTGTTTCAGTTTGCTATTTGGAGCTGCTCCTTATGCTAGATGGTAAAAATGAAATATGCAGGATTAACTTATATATCAGAGGATATGCCTATGCAACCAATGCTCTAGGAAAAATACACTTTCAAATTTTAACATCTTTTAGTAACTGATATACTCTATGTCAAATCGAGTACCCACATTTCACAACTCCCCATCAACAGTTTACAATATGCCTTAAGCTGTCACTGAGTTACAATTGTTATTATCATTCATATTAGCTACAAAACCAAAAACAGCAGCTATCACTGTCTTCCATTTGCCTGTACCATGCCAGACTACGTCCAATATCTCCTGTGTTCATTATAACCTGCAAAGTAGTTTTATTCCCATTTTAAAGATGAGGAAATAGGCTTAGAAAGATTAAGTAATTTGCCTGAAGTCACAAAACTGGTAAGTGGGAATAAGAATTTGAACCAAGGCCTGTCTGACTCCTATGTCCATGTTTTTTCTACCACACATCAGTACCTTAAAAAGCTTGAGGAAAGTTTTAAAGAATAATAAAAAATAACTATCATTTATCAAGTGCCAGGCACCTTTACCTGCATTATTTCATTTCATTCATTTCTTCAGCTCACATTCATAGAATGCTTCACTTCAAAGAATGTCAGAAGATTTGACTTAGAGTAAAGTCTGAGTATAGCCGCTGAACAGAATGAAAATCATAATAATCCTCCAAAGTTGAAAAGTATTTGAGAGTTTTTAAGATGTTTTCACATCCATTAGCTCATGTAATCTTCTTTACAACCCTGTGAAGTAGGCAGAATGGGATTATTATCCCCATTTTACAAATAAGAAAACTAAGGATCAGAGTCACAAAGTTACTAAGTGGCAGAACTGGCTCTCAAAAAGCCTAGGAGTTCTGACTCCTAGTCTAGTGTTCTACTACTTCATGTTATCTTCTGTGTCATTGGGCAATGCAAAGTAATATGTTGCAGGGAAGAAAGGCAAGAGGAGGCAAACAGACAATGATAATAATAGAGCTAAATATATATCAAGTTGTAACAAAATATATCAAAATAATTTGAACAAAAATTGATAAAGGTATCTGGATATCAAAATCTATGCAACATATAAAAGGATTTTAAAGGATTCTAAGATGTTAAGACTGATGTTTATGCAGGAACTCTGATTGAGAAGTATTAGAACTAGTTTTACTACTCAAATCTCAGTCCTGAAGTACACCAACCAGGGAGGAAAACCAAATGCAATTATCGGTCTGACTTCTTACTTGATAATATTTTAATATTTCAGTTTTTATTTGTGAATAAAGTTAGAAAATGTTTAGGTTTAGTTTCAGTTCAATTTACCTTACAAGTATTTTTTTGGGGGGAAAAGTCCCACCAAACACTGATTTATGGATGGCAGGGGTTTGTTTTAGTTCTGGATTCAGTAAATTAAGATGGTACTTCCAGTTTGGTTCAGTTCCTGTTCTTCCCTATACCCTGTGTAATTAACCACCTTCCCTCCCTTCTTGTTAGCTTGGTCTGTGGCCTACTGATAAGCAGGACTTGATGTGACAGCTGAGATGAAGTACATGGGATAATTAGGCAGACAAGAGCACAGGATTCACTGGTTTCTGAGACAGAGACACATGGAATTCTTTTCCTAGTTGGTTAAAACTGGTTATAATCTAATCCCTGGTTTACCAATTACCCTTATTTAACAGAAACACAAGAAAAATAGCTTACCTAGCTCCAGGATGTCAGCAGTTTCTAGTAAAGAAAAAAATGTTGGAGCATAAGTCATTAAGACAAACAACCAATATGATGGAAGGTGAAATTCTGGGGTAAAACAGGAAATTGAGCATTTGTCTAGTTCAGTTATCTTATCCTAAAAGACACTGAGATTCTTAGTAGTCATTGTGGAAGCACACCACCCAATTTTGCCTATTCCCAAGCCTATAAAAACTATAGAAAACCAGAGAGGCTAAGCAACTGTGCCTAAAACTATGAAGCTAATTTGGCATTACCTATACTCAGAATCCAGGTTTCCTACTTCCAGCTAAAACAAAGTATATTGCTTATGACCAATATCTCTGTAAACTGCAATATTTGCTTCTGATATAACAAGTGAGTTACTTGTAACTCAGACCTCTAAGAACAAAGGTTTTATGGGAGAAGATGTTGAGTAAAATTTTTCCACACCAAACGGAGTTTTTTCCCCCCTTACCTTGATATTGAGATGCAGACTCTGATAGGTGACCATATTTGTGTTTTCTAACATCATTCCAGTCTATCACTGCAGGGGGAGAGAAAAATAGTCATGTGGAAAGAAAATATAAGATTAAATACTTTTCCAATTTGGCAGTATGTATTAACAGTTTTTAATATAGTAATCCACTTCTGAGAATCTATGCTAGGGAAAAATACTCCAAAACACAAGAAAAAGGTTTCATGTAAAAAGTTTTAGCATTGTTTATAATAACAAAAAAAGGAACACCTAAATCTTCAAAATAGAAGACTGATTAAGATTTGATAATACAAACACTTGACAAAGTATGTTGAAGCTATTAAATTTTTACAAAGGCTAAAGAACAAATGGGAAAATGTTTATGTTACAATGTTATTAGGTAAAATATGGGAACAATATTTTATATTCATGGAATGATCACAATTATTTAAAACACTAAAAACAAATAGCACCCCAGTTATGGGCTCAACTGTATCCTCCAAAACTTCATGCTAAAGTCCCCACTCCGCAGCACTGCAGAATGTAACTGTATTTGTGATGGCAGCGGTGGGCCACCTGGAGCAGCTGCTGTCATCATGCCGGCTGCGGCAGAGAGGCACAGCTGGGAATGCACGCTCCATGGGGCCGGTGGGAGCCTGGGAGCAGGCAGGAGTCCCGCCATTCTGGACACAGCTGCAGCCACCCAAACCGAGGCTGCAAACCCAGACCTCCTGCTCCATTGAACAGGAAGGAGCCCTGCCCCGACGGGCACAGCTGCAGCCCCCCAAATGTGGCTGCCGTCCCAGGTACCCCTGCACTCTTGGGGGTCCAGGAAGGACCCCTCTGCCCTCGCAGGATCAGAAGTGCCTGCTCCCCTTGCCTGGCTTCTCCCTGCTGTTGGCACCCGCTCTGATCTTGGAGCAAAGTCAGGGCGGAGCCTGGGTGCTATGAATGGCAGCAGGAAGCAGACAGATTCCTAAGCAGAAAAGGGCGGATCCCTGGTGAGGCCCACCTTCAGGCCAGGGAGGGTCTGAAGGCTGGGGGCTGAACTGCCAGTCCTGCAGACTGGAGTGGGGACTTGTGGTGCCTTTTCCAGGCCTGCCCATGGCCACCCACAGACCAATGGGCACACACTTCCTCACCTCTGGGGCCCATAAAAACCCTAGGAACAGCCAGAGCAGAGCAGAGGAGGAGCCACCCATTCTAGGGCCTCCTCTTTGCTGAGAGCTACAGAAATGACGTGACAACCTGCCTGCAGAGAGGAGCCACCCACTCTAGGGCCTCCTCTCTGCAGAGAATTGAGTGAACACTTGTTGGGACAACCTACCTGCAGAGAGGAGCTATCCTTTCTGCTAGGGCTGAACACTCACTGGGACATCCTGGCACTGTGGGTCATCTCTGAGCTGTTCTATTGCTCAATACAGATCCTCTTCATCTTGCTCACCCTCAGCTTGTCTGCATATCTCCTTCTTCCTGGTTGCAGGACAAGAACTCAGGACCTGCTGAATGGCGTGGCTAAAAGAGTTGCTGTAACACCAACAGGGCTGAAACATGCCCCCTGCTTGCCGCAGTTTGGGCAAAGAGGAGGAGGGAAGAGCTGCAGCCCTTTGGGGAGCCCAGACCTGGGAGCTTCTGGAGCCAGGGCTGTGACTTCCACTTTGGGGCCCTGTGGTTCCTACAAGCTTTTGGGCGCTACTGCATTCCCCAGTGCCAGCCAGGGAAGCTGCTTGTGGTGCGCCTGGTCCAGCTGCAGCCTCACAGAGAGCTGCTGACACCTGGAGCTGCCCACCTTGCGGCAGGAGCTGGTGTGTCTGACTGCGCAGTAGATGGACCCCGAGCTTGCTCATACACACTCCTCACCACTCCATGCCTAACTCTAGTCTCTCTTGGAGGCGAGGGATCCAGGCTGATAGCGTAAGCAGCCTGCCAGGCCAAGTGAGTGGAACGAGCCCAGTGGGCCCAAGCAAAACTCAGGCAAAGGCACCACTGGCCACAGGTTTCTGACCAGAAAAGCAACACTCCTAGGACCCCACAATATTTGGAGAAAGGGTCTTTAAAGAGATAATTAAATTAAAATGAGGTCACTAAGGTGGTCACTAATTCAGCATGACTGGTGTTATCATAAGAAGAGAAAGTTTGGACACAGGTACAGAGAAAAGATCATGTAATTAACACAGGGAGAAGCCTCAGAAGGTAAGGAGTGAGGCCTCAGAAGAAAGAAATCAACCTTGCCAATGCCTTGATCTTAGACTTCTAGCCTTCAGAATTGTGAGGAAATAAATTTCTGTTGTTTAAGCCACCTAGTCCATGATATTTGTTACAAGCAGCCCTGGAAACTTATGCAACTGCGGAAATTATCATTAGAAAAAATATATAAGTAAACACGGCAAATATAAACAACTGGTTATCTTTGGGTGGTAGTACTGGGTTCCCTGACACCGTCCCCACTTTCTGTTTTATAATCTTATATATTTTCAAATTTTCCATAAACAGGATACATTACTCATATAAGGAGAATATATTTTCCTCAGTTGAAAATTTAGATTCATCTACTGACCCTACTACTTTCTCACCATCAATCACCTATCATGTCTTTACTTAACTTCTTGTCCAGCTCCGACTCCATGGTCCTCACTAACATCATTGTCTGGCAAACACTCTTAATTCCTTCCCATCTCTTTTTTGTCAAATGTACCTACTAAAGGCTCAATCCTAAATCTGGTTAAAGCCACGTATCGACCTATACTGTGCCTACCCCAGCAGCTCACCAGTGCTGAAGAAAAACAAATGCAAGCTTATTGGTCTCATTTTAAACTCATAGCTATAATTCTCAAATGCCACTTTACACCGCCCAGAAATAATCATACCACATTTCTACACTACTTTTCCATTTTCTAAAAAAAAAAAAAAAAAAAAAAAAAATTCATATCTTTCTCTCTCCTCAAACTCCAAATATACTCTCCCCAACTTCACTCTCAGGGAATTCAGGATTCATTGAGAAAACAGAAGTAAGAGTAAGCCTTTCCACTCATTTCATGACGGTAGAGACTTGATCTTGTTTAGTGGTGAATCCCCAGTATGTAGTATAGTAACAGGGACTCATTAAATGTTTGGTGAATAAATTACCTATTCATTCATGGTTTTTTCTGACTTCTCTCCTGTTACTGTGGATGAAGTGTCTGTTTTTATCAAAAGCCAACTCTCCATATTAGCTGCAGGTCCCATAGTCTCTCATCCTCTCAAAAACTTTGCAAGTATCCCCCCATCTTTTTTTTTTTTTTTTTTTTTTGCTATTCTTTGTAATTGGCCAACAATAATTTTACATATTTTTGGGGTATAAAGTGATGTTTCAATACAAATACACATTGTGGAATGATCAAACCAGAGTACAGCAATTAGTATATCCATCACTTCAGATATTTATAATTTCTTTGTGGTGAGAACATTTAAAATTCTCTCTTTAGCTATTTTGAAATATATAATACATTATTATTAACTACAGTCAACATGCTCTGCAATAGAACACCAGAACTACTCCTCCTATCTAACTATAACTTTCTACCTGTTGACCAATGTATCTCCCTTTTATCTATACTCACCCCTCCCCTCCCAGCCTCTGGTTATCACCATTCTACTCTCTACTTCTATAAGTTAGACTTTTTTTAGATTCTACATGTGAGATTATATGATATTTGTTGTTCTGTGCCTGACTTCAACATTATATCCTCTAGGTTCATCCACGTTGCCAAAAATGACAGAATTTCCATTTTTTAAGGCAGAATGTATTCCACTGTGTATATACACCACATTTTAAAATCCATTCATATATTGATGGACACTTAAGTTATTCCCATATCTTGGCTACTGTGAATAGTGCTGCAATGAATACAGGCATGCAGATGAAGCTATCCCTTTAACATACTGATTTCATTGCCTTTGGGGATATAGCCAGTAGTGGGATTGATGAATCATATGGTATTTCTATTTTGTGTTTTGAGGAACCTCCATCCTGTTTTTCAAAATGGCTGTACTAATTTGTGATATCCACAACAGTGTATAAAGGTTCCTTTTTCTTGTAATCCTTGTCAATATTTATCTTTCATCTTTTTGATAACAGCCAACCTAACAGGTGTTGGCTGTAGGGTATCTCACTGTGGTTTTCATTTGCATTTCTCTGATGATTAGAGATGTTGGACTTTTTTTTTCATATATCTGTTGCCCATTTATATGTTTTCTTTTGAAAAATATCTATTCAAGTTCTTTGCTTATTTTTAACAGGGCTGTTTTCTTGTTACTGAGTAGTCTGAGTTCCTAGTATATTTTAGATATTAGTCCCTTCTCCAGTGTATGATTTGCAAATATTTTCTCCCAATCTGTGGGTTGTCTCTTCACTCTATTATTTCCTTTTCTGTGCAGTAGCTTTTCACTTGAATGCAATTCCATTTGTCTATTTTTGCTTTTATTGTTTATGCTTTTGAGTTCAAATCAGAGAAATCTCTGTCCAGACCTCTAGCAGTTTTATAGTTTCAGTTTCATAGTTTCAAGTCTTTAATCCATTTTGAGTTGATTCTTGTATGAGGGGTGAGATAAAGATCCACTTTCATTCTTCTGTTTGTGGATATCCAGTTTTCCCAATACCACTTTTTGAACAGATTTTCCTTTCCCCAATGTGTGTTCCTGTCAAAAAGCAATTGACTGTAGATGCACGGGTTTATTTCTGGGCTCTCTGTCCTATTTCATCAGTAGATTTGTCTGTTTGTATGCCAGCACCATGCTTTTTTGATTACTATAGCTTTGTAATAAACTTTGTAATACAGTAGTGTGATGTCTCCAGCTTTGCTCTTTTTGGTCAAGATTGTTTGGCTATTTGGGATCTTTTGTGGGTCTACATTAATTTTAGCATTGTTTTTTCTCCTTCTGTGAAGAATGACAGAATTTTGATGGCAGTTGCATTAAATCTGTAGATTTCTTCTGGTGGTATAAATATTTTCACAATATTAATTTTTCCCATCCATAAACACTAGATATCTTTCCACTTATTTGTGATATCCTTAATTTCCTTTATCAGTGCCTTACAGTTTTCAGCGTATAGATCTTTCACTTCCTTGGTTAAAGTTACTTCTATGTGTTTTGATTTAATTTAATGTAACTTAATTTGGGAGAGCTAAGTAATTAAACATGAGGCCAAAGTACGTAAGAAAGTGGCAGTCTTTTATTGCAAATATGCATACACTCTCGGGCGAAGTTCTCTGGTCCTCAGGTGTGGGGGGCCAGGGAAGTCGAGCGGGCGCTCTCAGGTGATGTTCTCCGGTCCACAAATGCAGGGGCCGAAGAAGTCACGCCGGCTCCTGCCGGCGGCGGACTTTTATGCCAGGGAGCTGGAAGGGGAGGAGTTTGGGGCGTGTGTGTAGGAGTGGCTTCTTGAATTTCAGTGTCCTCGGCTTGACGTCATTCTGCGCATGCTCAGTTGATTTGGTTCGTTTCCCGGGCGCGGGAAAATCTGTGATGAAGAACCCGGAAACAACAGGGACTGCTCCATCTTGTTCACCTTCCTCCATCTTGTCCCTTTTCCTTCACCCAAACACTATGTATTTTACTTAGAAGTAAGTGGTATTGTAATATGACCCAGCCATCCCATTACTGGGTATATACCCAAAGGATTA
>NW_012107252.1:185676-220041 GCF_000951045.1 Mandrillus leucophaeus
TGTCCTTTGTAGGGACATGGATGCAGCTGGAAACCATCATTCTCAGCAAACTATCACAAGCACAGAAAACCAAACACCGCATGTTCTCACTCATAGATGGGAACTGAACAATGAGATCATTTGGACTCGGGAAGGGGAACATCACACACCAGGGCCTATTATAGGGAGGGGGGAGAGGGGAGGGATTGCATTGAGAGTTATACCTGATGTAAATGACGAGTTGATGGGTGCTGACGAGTTGATGGGTGCAGCACACCAACATGGCACAAGTATACATATGTAACAAACTTGCACGTTATGCACATGTACCCTAGAACTTAAAGTATAATAATAAAAAAAAAAGAAAAAAAAAAGTAGTAAGTGGTATTGTAAATGGGACTGCTATTGTAAATGGGATTGTTTTTTTAATTTCTTTTCCGGAAAGTTCACTGTTAGTGTATAGAAATGCTGCTGACTTTTGTTAGTTGATTTTGTATCCTGCAACTTTACTGGATTTGTCTAATTCAAATGGTGTTTTGGTGCAGTCTTTAAGATTTTCAATATGTAAGATCAAGTTGTCAGCAAACAGAGACAATTTCATTTCACCCTTTCCTATTTGGATGCCTTTTATTTCTTTTTCTTGCCTAATTGCTTGGGCTAGGACTTCTGATACTATGTTGAACAGAAGTGGTAAGAGTGGGCATCCTTGTCTTATTCTAGATCTTATAGGAGAATCCTTCAACTTCTTACCATTGAGGACAAAGTTAGCTATGTGTTGAGGAACATTCCTTCTATACCTAATATATTGAGAGTTTTCATTATGAAAGGATGTTGAATTTTGTCAAATGCATTTTCTCCATCTATTGAGATGATCATGTGATTTTTGTCCTTCATTCTGTTATATGGTGAGTCACATTTATTCATCTGCATCACATCCCAAGGGCAAATTCCACTTAATCATGGTGAATGATTCTTTTAATATACTGCTGAATATGGTTTCTTAGTATTTTGTTGAAGATTTTTGCATCTATGTTCATCAGTGAGATTGGTCTGCAGTCTTCTTTTTCCTCTTACCATTCAGATAAAGCGAGATGTAGTCTTCTCTTGTATCTTTGTCTAGCTTTGGTATCAAGGTACTGCTGGCCTCATAAAATAAATTTTGAAGAATTCCCTCCTCTTCAACTTTCTGGAAGAGTTTGAGAAGGACTGGTATTTGTTCTTAAGTGTCTGGTACAATTCAGCTATGATGCCATTAGGTCCCAGGCTTTACTCTGATAGGAGACTTTTAATTACTAATTGAATCTCATTGCTCATAATTGGACTATTCAGATTTCTAACTGCTTTGTGATTCACTCTTCGTAAACTATATATTTCTAGCAATGTATTCATTTCTTCTGGTTGTTCAATTTGTTGGCTTATAACTGTTCATAGTAGTCTTCCATGATCCTTTGTATTTCTATGTTACCAGTTGTAATATCTCCTCTTTCAGTGAGTTTTATACTTTCATATGTTTTCACATTACTGATTAACGTTCTCTTCTGAATTCCCTTTAGCATTTCTTGTAAGGCTGGTCTAGTGGGGATAAATTCTCTGTTTTTGTTTGAGAAAGTCTTGATTATCCCTTTGTTTTTGAAAGACAGGATTGCTGTGTATAGCATGCTTTGCTAGCAGTGTTGGTTTTTGTGTGTTTTTTCCTTTCAGGGTTTTGAATAATATCATCATACTCTCTTCTGATCTGCAAGGTTTCTGCTGTGAAATCCACTGATAGCCTTAGGGTGCTTCCCTCACATGTGACAACTCACTTTTCGCTTGCTGCTTTCAACTCTCTCTAACTTATAATTTGATTACAACTTGCCTTGGTGTGGATCTTTTTAGGTTCATCTTATTTGGTGTTCTTGGACTTCCTGGATCTGGCTTTCTATTTCCTTCCCCAGGCTTAGGAAGTTTTCTGACGAAATTTCTTTGAATATATTTTATTTCTTCTCTTTCTGACATATCAATAATGCATATGTTGTCCACTTGATGGTGTCCCACAGGTCTCATAAACTCTATTTAAACTATCCTTTTCATTCTGCTTTCTTTTTGCTCAGATTGGATTTTTTTCAATGACCTGTCTTTGATTTCATCAATCCTTTCTTCTGCTTCATCGAATCTGCTGTTGAACACCTCCATTGAATTTTTTAGTTCAGTTATAGTATTTTTCACATCTTTGATGTCTATTTGGTACTATTTTATACTTTCTATCTCTTTGTCAAAGTTCTTAGTTTGTTCTTTCATTGCTCTTTTGACTTCAGTGAACATCTTTATAACCATTATCTTAAATTCTCTGTCAGGCGAATCACATATCTCTATTTCACTTGTGGAGATTTCTCTCTCTCTCTTTTTTTTTTAAAATAGATTCTCTGTTCTTTGATTTTTATATTAGTTTCTATGCATTAAATAAGAATATAACCTCTCCCCAACTTGTCAGACTGGCTTCATGTAGGAGAAGGATCTCACCAATCCATCCAGCCAAAAATTTTAAGGCACTCTCTAATCTCTGTGTTTATTCAGACTGCTGTCTCTTTTATGATGGTTCCCTCAAGCTTAGGATGTGCCACATTCTGTCAATATCCCCACAATACCATAGAGTAGGAGCCAGAATCTCTAGATGTAGCTGGAGATGTTGAGGTACTGAATGGGTTTTCCATTTCCTTCTATCTTCACAGTTGAGCCTGGGCATTTATGTCCCACTCTCCCTGCACTAAGCTAACAAAATCTGTGGCAAAAAACTGTACTCACATTCAGGTTGCACCCTCTGATCCTGGGGAGAAGCTCATAGAAGTGGTCCTACTGTACGTCCCCCTTTTTGTTTGCTGTGGTCTAAGGCTACTCAGGAATGCAAAGCTCCACTGATTCCCAAATCTTGTCCCTTGGGTGGAAGCTATAGAAGTTGTGGCACTTGAGGCATGACCAAACTCCTTCGAGGAAGAATGAGTAGCCTTGGATTTATCACTGAGATTAGCTAGAGGACTACTGTTTGTTTTCCCATCAGATCCCAAATGCAAGTTCATCAGAAGCCAGGCTGTCAAGTAGCCACTGGAAGTATGTGCTATAAGCCCCTTTTGGAGAACAAATGGGACCTACATGTTCCTACTTCCTTTCTGTACTGCTCATAAGAGGTATGATCTCTGAAGGTATTTGTATACCTATTTAAAGCCATCCCATTGTTCTGTGATCTAGAAAAACTCATCTATGCCTAGTCCCCTTGGCTCCCAGAGCTAAGATGTTTAGGATGTAATCCTTTGGGAGATAGCTGTAAAAGTTGGGGCACTCATGTGGACATATGCTTATCAGGGTGGTGTCAGGTTAATAGCTGTCTACCCCTTTAATTCCTGAATGCAAGTTATTTGGAAGCCAGGCTGGCAAGTAGTCACCAGAAGAGTATGTCATAAACCCCTTCTGCGGAAAAATCGGGGGCTACATTTTAAGCTTCTTCTCTGCACTTCTCCTGGGGAATAAAGTCCAGGGATGTGCTTCTGTACCTGTATAAATCTGCTGCTTTTTTCCTGCAGAGGTCTAGAGATCTGCATAGGCCAATCCCTTCTTCTCCCAGAGCTGAGAGGTTTAGGATGTAGACCCTTGGTGGAAGCTGTGTAAGCTGAGGTATTCAATGTGTGGACAAACTCTTCCCAGGCTGGAGGCGGGTTAATATTTGACTGCTCCTAAACTCCCCCAATGTAAGTTAGTTAGAAGCCAAACAACCAAAAAGCTGCCGGAATAGTGTGTCATAAACTCCTTCTGGGGGCAAACAGGGGGCTTCATTTCTTAAGTCCCTTCTATGTATTGCTCCTGGGGGATGAAAGCTCTGAAGTGCTTAAGTGCCCATATCTAACTGCTGCTTTTTTCCTGTGGTCTAGAAAGACTTGCATATGTCTAATCCCCTTTGCTCCCAGAGTTGATGAATTAAGAGCCAGACCATGAAGAATCTTAAGTTAGGATGCTATATGTGGGGTTAAAACCCTCCTCTCCATGGGGAGAAGTTGGATGTTGGGGCTTCCCTTCCCAATTTTATGGCACAATGCCCAGGATGGGGTCTGGCCCTAGTGTGCTTCAGTTTTTCCTACCCATTCGATGAGGATGTTTCCTCAGTTGCCCCACGGGTAGGAATTTTTCAACTAGTCTCTGACTTTCTCTGACAGAGAACTGATCCAAGAATAGATATTTATTTGGTGCATCCATGGGTGGAGGGAGAGTCAGGAGTTTCCTATTCTGCCACATTGCTGATCCTACTATCAAGTACCTCCTTTCTAACAGATCATTTGCACCAGCATTCTTACTGCTCTATTATTTCCTATCAATGAAAACCTAAAATAAACAAAACCTCACACCCTTCTCTTAATCCCACACATATCCCTCCTATTATATTCCTCTATTTCTTTGCTCTCCTTCACAGGAAAACTTAAGAGTTACCTGCAGTTATTGCCTCTTGACTACCTCACAGTTATTGCCTCCTCACTACCCCATATTATCACCTCATTCAAATAGGGTATGTCTGCTCACCACTCCATTAAGATCACTTCCAAATTCACATTTCCAGAACTGGAATCTTAGAATCCCACACACATTCACATATAACCACCTGTAGGCCATCTCTACATGGTTATCAATCAGATATTAAGAACTTAACATGACTAAAACAGAAGGCCATCCTCTGTCATCTTGTTACTTTTCATCTTCCCCAACCCAGTAAATGGCCCCTCCATTCCTTATTTGCATAGAAATTATGCATAAGTTCAGCAGCATGGACTTCCACATACCAAGGCCAATCTGGCGATGGCCATTGCTGAGTGTCCAATCTGCCAGTAGCAGAGATCAACACTGAGCCCCTGATACGGCACTATTCCCCAGGGTGATCAGCCAGCTACCCAGTGACAGGTTGATTACAATGGACTGCTTTCTTCATTGAAGGGACAGTATTTTGTCCAGCTGGAATAGACATTTACTCTGGATATTGATTTGCCTTCCCTGCATGCAATTCTACTGTCAAAACTACCAACTGCAGACTCACAAAATCCCTTATCCACCATTACAGACAGCACTGCTTCTGACCAAGAAGCTACACAAAGAAGTGTGGCAATGAGCTTATGCTCATGGAATTAACAATCTCAACATGCATCATCCTGAAGCAGCTGGCTTGACAGAACTATGGAATGGCCTTGTGGTAAAACCCCGTCTCTACTAAAAATAAAAAAAAAAAAAGCACACACACACAGACACACAAAAGATGCAGTTACAGTGCCAGCTAGGTGACAGTACTTTTACTGTCTTCCAACAGCTGTATAACATACATTCTTTTCATCAGAACATAGAACATTCTCCAAATTAGACCATAAGTAAATCTCACCAAATTTAAGAGAACTGAAATCATATCAAGTATCATTTCAGACCACAATGGAATAAAAATAGAAATCAATAACAAGAGGAACTTTCAAAATCATAGAAATACAAAGAAATTAAACATGTTCCTGAAAAACCAATAGGTCAATGAAGAAATTAAGAAGAAAATTTTAAAGTTTCTTGAAACAAATGAAAAAAGAAACATAACATACCCAAACCTATGGGATACAGCCAAAGCAGTATTAAGGGGAAAGACGGCTGGGTGCGGTGGCTCACGCCTGTAATCCCAGCACTTTGGGAGGGTGAGACAGAAGGATCACTTGAGCCCAGAACTTCAAGACCAACCTGGGCAACATGGCAAGACCCCATCTCTACAAAAAATACAAAAAGTTAGCCAGGATGGTGGTACATGCCTGTGGTCCCAACTACTTGGGAGGCTGAGGTGGGAGGATCTATTGAGAGGTTAAGGCTGCAGTGAGCCATGTTCATACCACTGCACTCCAGCCTGGGCAACAGAGTGAGACTCCATCAAAAAGAAAAAAAAAAAAAAGCTCTACCAAAAAATTCTTAGAACTGATAAACAAATTCAGGAAAGCTGCAGGACACAAAATCAACATATAAAAATCAGTAGCACTGAACCAACAATGAATTAGTAAAACAACAACAACAAAACAAATCAAGAAAGCAATCTCATTTACAATAGCTATTAAAAAAAAAAAACCTACGAATAAATTTATCCAAGGAGGTAAAAGATCTCTACAAGGGAAACCACAGAACACTGATGAAAGAAATGGAAGAGGACACAAACAAATAGAAAGATATCTCATGTTCATGGATTGGAAGGCTTAATATTGTTAAAATAACCATACTACCAAAAGTCGTCTATAGATTCAATGCAATCCCTATCAAAATACCAATGACATTCTTCACAAAAATAGAAAAAAATTCTAAAATTTGTATGGAACCATAAAAGTTTCCAAATAGCCAAAGCAAACCTGAGCAAAAAAGAACAAAGCTGGAGGCATCACACTACTGGATTTCAAAATACATAACAAAGACATGGTAAACAAAACACCATGGTACTGGCATAAGAACACACATATATACCAATGGAACCCAGAATAGAGAACCCAGAAATAAATCCATGTATTTACAGCCAACTGATTTTTGAGAAAGGCATCAAGAACATTCACTGGGGAAGGGACAGTCTCCTCAATAAATAAAGTTTTTCTCCACTGGGAAATAAAGTTTTCTCCACTGGGAAAACAGGATATCCATATGCAGAAAAATTAAACTAGACCCCTGTACATAAAAATAAAACTAGACCTCTCACCATGTACAAAAATCAATTAAAAACAGATCAAGACTTAAATGAAGGCCTGAAACTATAAAACTACTAGAAAAAAAACACAGGAGAAATGCTTCAAGACATTGATTTGGGCAAACATTTTATGGAGAAGACCTCAAAAGCAAAGGCAACAAAAGCAAAATTACACAATTAGACATCATGAGATTATATCAAACTAAAAAGCTTCTGCACAGCAAAGGAAACAATCAACAGAGGGAAAAGAGTGCAGAATCAGAGAAATATATGTAAACTATTCATCCAACAAGGGATTAATATCTAGAACATGCAGGGAGCTCAAACGACAGCAAAAACCAAAAAACTCCCCCCAAAACACAAAACAACAAATAATCTGATTTAAAAATAAACAAATGAGCTGAATAGATATCTCTCAAAAGAAGACACAGAAATGGCTAACAGGTATATGAAAAAATGCTCAGCATCACTAATCATCAGGGAAATGCAAATCAAAACCACAATGAGATACCATTTTACCCTAGTTACAGTGGCTACTACTAAAAAGACAAAAATAAATGCTGACAAAAATGTGGAGAAAGGGGAACTCTTATTCACTGTTGGTGGTATAGTAAATTAGTACAGCTACTACGGAAAACAGGATGAAGGTTCCTCAAAAATCTAAAAAGAATACTACCATGTGATCCAGCAATTCCAATACTGGGTATATATCCATAGGGAAGGAAATCAGTATGTCAAAAAGTTATCTGCACTCCCATGTTTATTGCAGCACTATTCATAATAGTCAAGATATGGGATCAACCAAAGTGTCCATCATTAGATAAATAAATAAAGAAAATATGGTATATACAAACAATGGGATACTATTTAGCCATAAAAAGAATGAAATTCTGTCATTTGTGGCAGCATGGATTAGCTTGTAGAACACCAGGTTAAGGAAATAAGCCAGGCACAGAAAGAGAAATACCACATGTTTTCAGTCATATGTGGAAGCTACAAAAGTAGACCTCATAGTAGACAGAATAGTGGTTACTAAAGGGAAAAAAGGGGAGGTAGGGGGACAAATATAAAAGTACAGCTAAATAAAAGAAGTAAGTTATAGTGTTCTACAGCACTATAGGTGACTATAATTAGAACTTATTGTGTATTTTCAAACAGCAAAAAGAGCGTATTTCTGAATGCTCCCAACACAAATAAATGATAAATGTTTGAAGCAATTGATATGCTAATTACCGATTCAATCATTACACATTATGTACATGTATTGAAATATCACACTGTACCCAATAAATATGTACAATTATGTTTCAGTTTAAAAATAATAAAAGACAAAACCAAAAAATCTCCAACTTTTTTTTTTTTTTAAAGACTGCCACCTAGCTACTCTGGGTTCCTCACGCCTCTGAGTCAACAGGTGAAGAGGGAGTTGCGGTGTTGTTGCCTGAGGTGATTCATCCGGACTATCAAGGAGAAACTGAACTACTACTCCACAATGGAAGAACTGAAGAGTATGTCTAGAATACAGGAGATACCTTAGGGTGTTTCTCAGTATTACTCCACTCTGTGATTAAGGCCAATGGATAACTACAAAAACGCAATCCAGGCAGAACTACAAATGGGCCAAACCTTTGGGTCACCCTGCTGGGTAAAGAATCATGAGGTTCTTGCAGAAGGCAAAAATAAAAAAATAAAAATAAAAAAAAATACAGAATAGGTAAGTTATAAATACCAGCAATAACCATGTGACCAGTACAGAAACAACTATAATTGTTCTGAGTATTTCCTCCTTATTTCATTATGAATGTTTGTTTGTATATATACACATATTAAGCAAATATCTTTGTGTTCTTTCCTATCTTTTCTTATCATGTAACAAAAGTTGTATTGACTTTATATCAATATTTAAGTGTTTTTAATTTTACATCATAATATTTAAGTTACAGACTATCAGGAGAAGAGTAAACATCACTGAAGAACTTCACTCTCCTGGGGAGGGGGTTAGTGTGTTTTCGGTTGTATGCAAGATAGCTGTTTATGTTAGGTAGAATAATGACCCTGTTACTATCTTCATTTGGAGATCAAATATGGCTTAAGGAAATACATATGGGTGCTGAGTTGAAAGGAGTACTTGTGATGGTCAACTTTATTTGTCAATTTAACTGGGCTAAGGAATGCCCAGATAGCTGGTAAATATTATTTCTGAGTGTATCTGTGGTTGTATTTCTTGAAGAGATTAACATTTGAATCAGTAGACTGAGTAAAGAATATTGCTCTCAGCAATGTGTGTGGGCATTATCCAATCCACTGAGGGTCCAAATAGCACAAAAAGGTGAAGGAAGAGTGAATTCTCTCGTTTTGTGAGCTAGGATATCCATCTTATCCTGTCCTTAGACAATGGAGCTCCTAGTTCTTGAGCCTCAGATCCCAAGACTTACAACGGTCCCCTCTGCCTTCCCCACTGGTTTTCAGGTCTTTGGCACTGAAGGCAGAGTTACACCATCAGCTCCCTGATTCTTAGGTCTTTGGACTCAGACTAATGGCACCAGCTTACACATAGTATATCATGGGATTTCTCAGCCTCTCTAATCCTGTGAGCCAATTCCCACAATAAATCTCTCTCTACCTACCTACCCAGCTCCCATTGTTTCTGTTTTGGGGGAGAACCCTACTACTAGGTCAAAATGAGTATTTTAAAACATAAAACAGATAAGGTCATTTCTCTTCTGAAGGACCTCCAATAGCTTCATACTCAGTTAAGGGTGCTTTACAAAGCCATGCAGGATTTGATTCCTGCCACCTCTCTAATCTTATCTGTTATGACTTCTCCCTTTTCTACTACATTCCAGCAACATTGGCCAGTTGTTTGCCTTCTCTCCTGGTTTTTACATCCCCTGTCTTTCTAGTAGCTTGCTATGCCTGTTTTCCTCTGAATCATTAGTAAAGATTAAAAACTAGATTAGGCTTTAAAATTACTGAAAAATATATTAGGGGATCATGATTAAATTTATGTTTAAAATTTTTCATAATTAGAAAACATATATTCTTAAAAATTAAACATACTATATATTCCATTTACATACAAGTTTTTAGTGCTATATTGCTTAAGTAAAGATGACCTACCAGTATACACAAAATTGATTAAAGGAAGCCACAACAAATAGAAACCAGGTTGAAAGATCATCAGTAAAACAATATTCAAAAGTAACCAATGCAATTTAAAAAAATTAGTCTAGCTTGGGCAACAGAGCAAGACTTGTCTCAAAAAAAAAAAAAAAAAAAGAGAAAAAGAAAGAAAAGAAAAGAGGAAGTATTCCAGTAAAGAAAACAAAATCCATATTCAGTTATGCAGCAAAATGAACAAAATAACAAATAGTTAAGGGCAGAAAGGCATCAAATGGTTCAAAAAGTTCAGTGGCCCATGCCTGCTATCCCGGCACTTTGGGAGGCAAGGCAGGAGGATTCATTGAGCCCAGGAGTTCGAGACCAGTCTCAGCAACATAGTGAGACCCCATCTCTACAAAAAAATTTAAAAATTAGCTGGGCGTGGAACCTGTGGTTTCAGCTACTTAAGAGGCTGCGATGGCAGGATTGCTTAAGCCCAGGAAGTCCAGGCTGCAATGAGCCAGGATTATGTCACTGCACTCCAGTCTGGGAAACAGAGCAAGACTCTGTCTCAAAAAAAAAAAAAAAAAAAAAAAAGAACAATGAAAAAGGAACTTCTAGCTTCTAGGAAGAAATAGACTCTTGGTACAAACTACTGAAACATGGAAAGCAGTACTCAAGAAAAAGAAACAAATGCATTACAAAATGTGTAATTTTTAAGTACTGCCATAAACTACTCAGTGAATCAGGTAACTGTCCCTCAGTCAGGCAACTGTCCCAAAATAAAGAGAATACAGCATCTGACAGAATTCTACACATTAAAAAAGGAGCTAGTCACCTATCATGTTTTCAAAGTGTTCTAAGAATAATGGCCATGTTTCAGAGTATATTCTAGTACACAGGTACTATTTAATAATCAGTTTCTGTCTTTCTTCTCTGGCAGTCCCTATCCCAGTTAACACAACAAATCAGAAACCTATAATCCCTCTTGCCCTCCAAATCCAACTGGTTATCCAATTCTGTCAGTTGTACCTCTAAAATAACCATCTCTTCTCTTTAATCTCCCCTGCCCCTATTCAGAGTTTAGGATTTCATTATCTCTCACGTTGATCAATAAAAACAGTTATTTAATTCCTTTGTCTGTTCTCACTGCTTTCCAATCATACATCAGTATTATTTTTCTAAAATACAAATCAGATAAAACATGTCACTAGCCCATTTAAAAGTCTTCAAGGATCAATCCCTAAACTGTATCCAGACATATATTCTTTCCAAGCTCATACAACTGTAAACTGCATCCAAACTCATACTCTTTCATACCTCTGGACCTTCCCCTTTTCTCTATTTGGGAAATTCCTATTTGTTCCTCACAGTCCAGGACAAATATTATTTTGTAACAGCTTTCTGGTGACAGCCCTAAACAAAGTAGTAGTGCCACCTCCTACATTTATGCCTGTCAGAGTGTCAGAGCTAAATAATCTTAAGCCAGTCAGTATTCCTAGAGTTCGGCACACAGCAAGCAGAAAAAAAAAAAAAAAAACTTGTCTTTTTACTACATGCAGAACGTTATGCAATGAGAGAAAAATTATCCATATTAAAAAGTCAATATTTCAATGCACACTCTCATCAAAACAATTGTGACATAGAGGATGATACCTAGAAGCCAGATGGTAAGATATGAATTATTCAAGTTAATAAACAATAACTGAAAACAGGTAACTTAAAACTACAGATAGTATGTAAGTTATATTTAGTTTTAGAATGTATTATTTTTTCTACCACAGATTTACCATTTCAGTCATGCTTTACCTAAGCTAATATTAAAAATGAACTTACCATTTTTAATGGGTACAGCTGCAGTTCTGCAAAATGAAAAAAGTTCTAGAGACTGATGATGGTGATGGGTGCACAACAATGTGAATGTCTTCAGTGTCACTGAACTGTACACTAATATTATTAAAATGGTATATTCTGTGTTAATGCATACTTCTTGAAATTAATTAATTTTAAAAAATAAACTTGCATTCCTGGGATGTCAGGGTCAGGGGAGGTTCAGAGGTTGCTGCACTGATTCCATTTCAGATTCAACTAATACTTACCATTACTATATATACCAGGCCCAGTGCCAGATATTTTCATATATTCCACCTCAGGTACTATTAGTATCTTCTTACAGATGACAAATTTAGGGCTCAATAAGTTAAACTGTGCCATAGAGGCAAAGAACCGATCAGCAAACAGCAATGAAAGATATGTAATAGTCCACAAAGGGTATAAATCTGACAATTAAAAAACTGAATTGAAATAATGCTCTAAATCCTGCTTATGTTTAGATTAATTCATTCAACAAACATTTATTACCACTGTTTGCCAGTCATTATTCTAGGCACTGGAGATATATCACTAAACAAATCAGATAGAAAACCCCTGT
Source organism: Mandrillus leucophaeus (assembly GCF_000951045.1). Lineage (NCBI taxonomy): Eukaryota > Metazoa > Chordata > Mammalia > Primates > Cercopithecidae > Mandrillus > Mandrillus leucophaeus. The sequence goes on from NW_012107252.1 coordinate 197,889, forward strand.
TCTAGTTTACCTGCTACTAGAATGCTCACCAGGGATTTCACAAAATGTAGTCTTTTGATTGGAGGCATTCGACAAAGCATTCACTACAGGGAAGCAGATGTCAGAGAGAGACTTTCTGACAATGAGAATTGTCCTGTAGAGGACTGGTTATACACTAAAATGTACAAGCAGAAAAGCTGAATGACCACTTATCACCAAAGATGCTGAAACTTTTCCAAGCTGAGAGAAAAATTCACAGGTTATAAAGGGAGATAACTAGATAAACTCCTAAGACCCTATTCGACCTTGAAATTCTGTTTCACTAAGCATCAAACAATATTACAGGAGCTGAGATATTATAGTAGCAACTATCTATATTTTATGTGTGTGTATTTGTGTTTGATCACATGTATATCTTAATTATGAACTATTTGCTAGTAAAGATTATGTCTTATTTTCCTTACTATCTCACATATCTAGGTCAATAAAATGAATCAATGAACGTAATATTATAGGTTTAAAGAGGGTAGCTTCCTACTAAATCTTGTACAATTTGGTATTTAAATTCCATTTCCAACTTACTATTTTCAAAATAACACTCTTAAAATTTTTGATATTTCCATACTGAAACTGCATTCATCCATGCTTCAAACGAAAAATTCATTGACTATCTAAGTTCCAGCCCTGTGTTAGGTAATAAGGATTAAAAAAACAACAAGGCACCCTCTCTTAGTCTAGAAGACAGAGAGTTACCTAAGTGTGATAAAGTGTTATGACCTCCCTAGTAGCTGGAACTACAGGCTCACACCACCATGACTGGCTATGCTTCTGTATTCTTTGCAGCAATGGGGTTTCGCTATGTTGCCCAGGCTGGTCTCCAATTCCTGGGCTCAAGCAATTGGCCCACCTTGGCCTCCCAAAGTGCTGGGATTACAGGTGAGAGCCCCCATGCCCCTTCTTCTTTTTACCTTTCTAAATGTGGCTACTAGAAAACTTTAAACTACATAAGTGGCTTGCATTGTATTTCTGTTGCCACAGCGAACAAATTCATTAAATAAGTTTCCTTTCTTAATAATTATTTATCATGTAGCCAAACTGTTACAGATTTTTTTTTTTTTTTTTGAGATGGCGTTTTGCTCTTGCTGCCCAGGCTGGAGTGCAACAGTGAGATCTCAGCTCACAGCAACCTCTGCCGCCTGGGTTCAAGCAATTCTGCCTCAGCCTCCCAAGTAGCTGGGATTACAGGCATGTGCCACCATGCTCGCCAGTTTTGTATTTTTAGTAGAGATGGGGTTTCTCCATGTTGGTCAGGCTGGTCTCGAACTCCCGACCTCAGGTGATCCGCCCACCTTGGCCTCCCAAAGTGTTGGGATTACAGGCATGAGCCACCGAGAAATATTTTTAACTATTTGAAAAGCAAAACTTCAAACCTCCTCTCCCAATCTGGAAAATTCATGCCAATGACAAAAATGACATCATGGCTATAAAGAAAAGGATAACGAGTAGTCTAATTAGTAGTGAGGAATTCCTTAAAGCCAGTCCTTGCTAGGTCTCTTAATCCCTCTTACTTCCAGGATAAGGTAAAAAGATACTTACCATTAGGCTGCATAGTCAATGGACTAAAAACCGGTCTAGGAGTTAAGAAGTTTGGGATTTATCCCTGGATCCACCAATACCTTGCTCTGACATCTGACAAGTCAGTTTCTCTGTATGCTAATTTCTCCATCTGTAAAACAGGTGGGTGGGGAGGAAAGAGAGGAACATTTATTACCTGTAAAGTACTGAGATCTCTAATTATTAACAAATTAGGCTACATTATAAGAAAAGTAGAAAATTTAGATACAGATTTTTTTGCTATTAGAATATCCTGGAGTTGCAAAGTACCTTACAGCAAGTACCACAGGCTGAATTTAGCTAAGCTTCTATATTCACAGAAATAAAGAATACAGATATTTGCTACATTTGGTCCCATGCAAATATTAAATTTAGTTTCCAGCTAACCAGGCTAAGCCAGAATATCAAAAGCCATTAAAAACCTATTAACATTGTGTTATGCGCTGAACTGTGTCTCCCTCAAATTCATACGTCAAAGCCCTACCCCTCAATGTGACTACATTTGGAGACAGGGCATTTAAGGAGGTAATTAAGGTTAAATAAAGTCATACAGGTGAGGCCCTAATCTGATATAATTGGTTCCTTTAAGACAAAAGGATGAGACATGAGATATCTCTTTCTCCCACACAGAAAAAAATGCTGCATGAGGACTCAGAAAGAAGGTGTCATCTGTAAGCTAAGGAGAGAGACCTCATCTCTAGCCTCTCCTGCCAGCATCTTGACACTGAACTTCCAGCCCCCAGAAGTTTGAGGATATAAATTTCTATTGTTTAAGCCACTCAGTCTGTGGTATTCTGTTATGGCACCCCAAGCACATGGTCACAGGACAAATGGGACTGTAGCAATTCTTTGGGAGTACCTCAGTTCCCCTAAAGAACTTTCACTCTTTTCTTTATTACAGTCAGAGTGGTAGTAAAGTAGAACAAAAACAAAGTAAAAACAAAACAAAACATGCTGAATTTGACGTTAAAATTTTACCCTGATTTGAATCTCAACTCTATCTTGCCTTAATGTTTATTTTCCCTTTAAGATGTTAGGCAGGTAACATGGCTGGACACGGTGGCTCACGTCCGTAGTCCCAGCACTTTGAGAGGCTGAGCCTGGCAGATCCTTGAGGTCAGGGGTTCAAGACCAGCCTGGCCAACATGGCGAAACCCCATCTCTACTAAAAACACAAAAATTAGCCAAGCATGGTGGCACATGCTTGTAATCCCAGCTACTGGGGAGGCTGAGGCATGAGAATCACTTGAACCCGGGAGGCAGAGGTTGCAGTGAGCAGAGATCATGCCACTGCACTCCAGCCTGGGCGACAGAGTGAGACTCTGTCAAAAAAAAAAAAAAAAAAAAGACTTTAGGCTAGTAACTTAACTGAATCTCAGTTTTCTTATTAGTCAAATAGGAACAATAATCCCAATGCTACCTGCTTCACTGGGCTGCTGTAAATAACAAACAAAAAATGGCTTTGAAAGTGCTTAACGGCTGGGTGTGGTGGCTCACACCTGTAAGGAGGTTAAGGCAGGAGGATCACCTGTAATCCCAGTATTTTAGGAGGCTGAAGTGGGGGGGATTGCCTGAACTCAGGAGTTTGAGACCAGCCTGGGCAACACAGTGAGACCCCATCTCTACAAAAAAATTTTTAAATTTAGCTGGGCATGGGGTACATGCCTGTGGCCCCAGCTACTCAGGAGACAAAAGTAGGAGGACTGAGTTGAGCCCAGGAGGCTGCAGTAAGCTGTGATCCCGCCACTGCACTCCACCCTGTCTCAAAAAAAAAAAACATAAAAATAAAAAGTGTGCAATGTGGATACCAAGGATTATTAAAGAAAAAACTGCTGTTTAATACCTTTCTCACAAGGAAAAGTCAGATCTCGAATAATACAATGTACTTACAAAAGGAACATCACAACCACCTGTTACTGGTTAGCACCCAAGGATTCTGTGTTCGCAATTTGACTGACGACTCTATGGAATATCTGCTAGAATGACTTCTACTTTGCCACTTCTTCCTTTGTTTTCTCTTATTGTTGACTGGGACCTTTAAAATTTATGGTAAGGCTGGGCATGGTGGCTCACATCTGTAATTCCAGCACTTTGGGAGGCTGAGGCAGAAGAATTGTTTGAGCCTACGAGTTTGAGACTCAGAAACATGGTAAAACCCCGTCTCTACAAAAAAATATAAAAATTAGCCAGGCATGGTGGTGTGTGTACCTACAGTTCCAGCGACTTGGGAGGTTAAGGCAGGAGGATCACCTGAGCTTGGGAGGTCAAGGCTGCAGTGAGCTATGATCATACCACTGTACTCCAGCCTCAGCAACAGCGAGAAACACTGTCTCAAAATAAATAAATAAATAAAAATAGGGCCAGGTGTGGTGGCTCACACCTGTAATCCCAGCACTTTGGGAGGCCGAGGCAGGCGGATCACGAGGTCAGGAAATCGAGACCATCTTGGCTAACGTGGTGAAACTCCCTCTCTACTAAAAATACAAAAAAAAATTAGCCAGGCGTGGTGGTGGGCACCTGTAGTCCCAGCTACTCGAGAGGCTGAGGCAGAAGAATGGCGTGAACCCGGGAGGCGGAGCTTGTAGTGAGCTGAGATTGCGCCACTGCACTCCAGCCTGGGCGACAAAGCAAGACTCCGTCTCAAAATAAATAAATAAATAAATAAACAAAATAAACAAAATAAAATAATCTTCTTGGAGGATGTGAAAGTTCTTGTATTTATTCCAAAAGATAGTAATGGCACTAAGGGGTTGGAATAAGAACAGTAACGTGAATCCTCAAAATGCATGTTTAGAACCCTGAAGCATTAAGAGATTAGTCTTAGGAATACCCTAGAAAATATATCCACTTCAATTTCTGAGAAAAGAGCACAAGAACGCAGACTACTAATATCCAAAGCAGTGCCTCCAGAGTACCTGGGATTATAGGCATGTGACACCATGCTTGGCTAATTTTTGTATTTTTAGTAGAGATGGGGTTTCGCCATGTTGCCCAGGCTGGTCTCAAACTCCTGACCTCAAGGATCTGCCAGCCCCAGCCTCTCAAAATGTAATGCAATGATGGAAATGTTCAATATTCCTGTTGTCCAATGGGGAGCCACTAGCCACATGTGGCTATTTAGGACTTGAAATGTAGCTAGTACAACGGAGTGCATTTTTTATTGTATTTAATTTTTATTAAATTTAAATTTAATTAGACAAACATGGTAGTGGCTACTCATTGCATAGTGCAGATCTGGAGAATGTAATGACTCCGTATTTCTGGAAGTCATTGAAAGAAGTATAATAGGTAGTAGAAAAATCCGTAAGGCTATGGCAGTATCCTTTCAAAATGTAATAAAACAATCACAACAGGCCACCCCTTGAAGCAAGGAAAAGTAGAAAAAAATTCTTCATATATTAAGATATAATTAAAAACTTAGTTACAAATTATCACTTGTATATTAACAACAGTCAAATTATTAATATATAACTATCATTTTAAGTGTTTACTACATGCCAGATACGTGTTAAGTATTTCAAAGAACAGGAAGGGAGGAATATTTCCCCTAGAAATGGAAACTGGAAAACAGAAAAAAAGATGCATCAAATGTACTTCTGAAAACTCAAAAAGAAAAGACAGAACTCTCAGTTTTAGATAAATCATAATACTATGCCAATATGCACAGGAATTAAAATGGAAAAGCTGTGAGCAGAACATCTGCTCACTGTGGTGATGAAGGACAAGCTACAGGCAGGCAGGACACAGGGAATTCATCTGGGATGCACCAGGCAGGGGACTCGCCTGGCATGCGCCATTGATCAGCCACTCTCTGATTAACAAGTTTTTTTGTTGTTGCTGTTTTGTTTTGAGACAGAGTTTCACTCTTGTTGCTCAGGCTGGAGTACAGTGGCGCAATCTCGGCTCACTGCAACCTCTGCCTCGCGGGTTCCAGTGAACCTCAGCCTCCCAAGTAGCTGGGATTACAGGTGCCTGCCACCAAGCCTGGCTAATTTTTTGTATTTTTAGTAGAGACAGGGTTTCGTCATGTTGGCCAGGCTGATCTCGAACTCCTGACCTCAGGTGATCTACCCGTCTCGGCCTCCCAAAGTGCTGGGATTACAAGGCATGAGCCACTGTGCCCAGCCAAGTATTCCTAGCACATCTCAGCCGATTCGCTGCCCCCAGCTCTCCTTCATTTACTTTTACTTTATTAGGAGATAAGTATGATGAGATGTAATATTCTTCTGGAATGATCCACCAGAAGAAGGGGGAGGAAGGAAACTGGCCAATCTCTTTCTCAAAGAAAGGAATAAATCCTGTCTCCTCCATGTAGCAGAGATGAACAAAGAAGAGGGAGCATATCTCTTTGGTGTCCCCCCCTCTTCACTTACTTTGTAGTAACTATACATCTTTATGTATGCAGAGAAGAACCCATGAGAACACCAGTACTTCCTTTAACAAGTAATCCAGCTACCAATAAGTGGCTAATGAAAATGCCATGACTTCCTTTGTCCTACAGGCAGTCCTAGTATTCTTTAACTATGTATAATGTTTACCCTTTCCAGAAGCTTGCAGAGGTGTGAGGCAGAGCATAAGAGAAGCTAATGCTTTTTGGAATGCTTCGGACTCATGCTTCTTGAACAGAGAAGTTCAGTGGTTCCTATAGTGCCAAATCATAGTTGCTAGCAGATATATATGGATCTGATGTCATTAAATAATGCAACAGCATCATCATTATTTCAGTCAATATTTGGAATAAGGACAATGACAGTTCCGGATATTCCACTCCTGCCAGTCCAAACACATCAGAAGTAGGATTTTATGTTTAATTCTAGGTCCTATATTTTGAATGAGATACAGATGCACAATCTCATTTAAAGGAAAGCAACAAGGAGAGTGAGAATTTAAGAAACTAGGGAAGGTTAACTAGAAGGAAAGACTCAGGGGAAACATGAGAACTGTTTGCAAATATCTGGAGGGATTTCATGTAGGAGAGAGATGAGATTTGCTCTACTTGTTCAATATTACCCCAAGGGAGAGAGTTAGAACTAGTGGGTGGAAGCTATAGGTAGATAAGCTTTAGCACATTATTAGGAGGAACTTTCTGCCAGTCAGAGCTCTGTATCCAAAAGTGGGATAAGCTCTCCGGGAAGGAAAGGCATGAATTTGCCATCACTAAGGATGTGAAAGCAGAGGTAAAATAACCTATTGGTGAAGATATTAAATCATCAGGAGGAAGAGGGAGGCTGGACTGGGTAATCTTTAAAGTTCCTTCCAAATCTAAGACTCCAAATCTGAGTCCTGATTTCATTATTATAAACAACACTGTACAAGTTTAGGTTTTGCAGCATGGACAGCATGTGTGTGCGTGTATGTACGTGTGGATATAAATATATACAATACCAACTTTCTCTCTGAAGTCTTGCATAAGTGTGATATGGGGACAGAAGACATAACAATAGTATCATCACCACCATCACCTTTTTTCTCTTCTGTGTCTTCATCTACCATTTACTGGCACTGTGGTAGGCACTTCACATAACTTACATACTTAAGGTATCTTTTAAGTTAGTTACTTTTTAAGAGACAGGTCTCACCCTGTTGCTCAGGCTGGAGTACAGTGGAATGATCATAGCTCACTGCAGCCTCAAACTCCTGGACTCACGCAATCCTCCTACCTCAGCTTCCTGAGTGGCTAGGATTACCGGTGTGCATCAATGCGCCTGGCTAACTTTTTTATTTTTTGTAGAGACGAAGTCTCACTATGTTACCCAGGCTGGTCTTGAACTCCTGGGCCTCAAGTAATCCTCTTACCTTGGCCTCCCAAAGTGCTGCGATTACAGGTGTGAGTCACTGTGCCTGACCGCCTTTTAAGTTCTATCATATTGCAGGTTTATGGGCAAGGCCCAACTCAATTATTTCCACTGTAGCTACTACAACATGACTTGGCTGAAATCTCTTCCTTCTTTGAAATAATGAACAATGTGTGCCTGCTTTATTTTACACAGTAAATATAGTACTGACAAGTGTAAATGAAATTTTTTATTAAAATTAAGTATATTTGGACATACCAAAATGGCTAGTTAAAAGCAATCTTTATAAAAATAAGTTCAATGTTCACTGCAAAGTAATCTGCTCTATAAATTTAGATTTCATATATTGGATTTTCTCCTGTACCATTTTGTCCTCTGTTCAAGCCAACCATGTCAAAGTCACATTGCGGTCTTTTCCTTTGTGCTTGGTAACCACTCTGCTGGTATAAACTTAGAACTATAGATTTGGAAGAAATGTTGAAAGTCATTTAGTTTAATGTCTCCTCCTCCTTCCATCTCCAATCCTACCATCTCTAGCCAATGTTTTCATTTGGTATACTTCTACTGGCAAAATTTTCATAGTGCATATGTATTACTTTAACATACATACAATATATATGTATTTTTTTTAAAAAATGGTCCAAAGAGGTAAATATTTACCATAACAGTCATACAAGCTTGGACAGGAACCAGTTCTCTTAGGGAGACAGAATGAGAGAGAATGGTGTGTGTTATGACTTGACACCTTCACCAATTATAATATACTTGGGGTTCTAAGGTGTGCATATTTTTGTGGGGAGGTTGAATGTCCCTTACCTCCTTGAAAGTCACTGCTAATCTATATCTCAATTGGATATACCAGCTCTTCAAGTATTTTAGGACAGCTTTCATGTGTGCAAGGAGAAGTTAATTGCTTTCTGGTCTCATCAAGGTTAAACGCAATGACTGACTATACAACGTATCTTACTGTATGACTATATAACATGTCTTAAGTATCTGTTTCCTTGCCCTGCTCATTCTGCCTAATTCATAGTACACTCTTCGAATTGCACACCCTGCCTTCCATCATTACTCTTTTATTGTCTGTTCATTTTTTTACCATGTTGGGATAGCACATTTCCCAATTACTTGGACTAAGTACCTTACTTCAAGCTTAAGGGTATTTTTACCAAATATCTCCAGATTTCCCCTTCTCTATTATGAAGACTCTGCAGCCCGACAGTCTGGGTTCAGATTTGGTTCTATCACTTACCAGTTGTATTAACTTGACCAAGTTAGCTTAACCTCCTGTGCCTGAGTTTCCTCTGCAGCAAAATAAAGACGATAATAGCAATTATCTCATTTAGTTGTTGAGAGGATTAAATAGGACACACACACACAGACACACCACTGAGAACAGTACCTGGCACATAGTAAACACTCAGTCAATGTTAATTTATGTTGCTGCTTCCTTCTCCTTCATCATCATCCTTTGCTACTATTTAGGAAACTATTTTGCTGCAGTCCCAGAGTGTTTACTTCAAAATTTCTTTCCATTAGATTTGTGTTCCCTCTTTCTCAATCCAAACATTCTTGACATTTAATCTCTTCAGCATAGGTCTCTCTGACAAACTGGATTGGAGTGGAGCTTTCCTACCTAGCATACCTACTACTATGGCTGGTTTTCACTGAATTATGATGCACACTCATGCTTCACCAATTCACATTCCTCTTCTTTTCATATTAAAAGCCCATTCCTAGACCAGGGGTTGGCAAACTTTTTCTGTAAAGGGCCAGATGGCAAATATTTTCAGTTTTACAGGACATATGGTCTCTGTTGCAACTGGTCAATTCTGTTATCATAGCATTAAGGCAGACATATAATACACTAACAAATGAACATGGCTATGTTCCAGTAAAACTCTATTTACAAAACACTGGTGGCAGAAGGATTTGGCCTGTGGGCCATAGATTGCTAACTACTAACCTAGAGGAATCCTTCCCTAAATAACTCAACCTGGCTCTGATCATTCCAGTATTCTACCTCAAGCATACACTATATCGTTTTACATATATTTATGTGTTTCTAGGTATTTTTGTGTGGTCAGTTTCCCACTTATATATCTGTACATACAGATCCTTATAAGGAAAGAACTGCAGCCTTTATTTCATTCATTAAACAAAATGTATCTGAGTTGAGTAACAAAATCTAAGCCTAGTAGTAACATATTAAAGACACAAAGACAAGTAAGTGTAAGCCTCTGTTCATGCTCACAAAGAACTCACAGATTAGTAGGAACGATAGCAATTCAAATATACAATCATCGTATGATTTTTGCCATACAGAGATTTGCTATAAAAAGTGCTCTGGGAAAACAGAAAGGAATGATTAACTTTGCCAGAGGTGGGGGAGGGTTGAGGAAAGCTTCATGGAGGAGATGAAGTTGAGCTAGGATTATCAGAAGAAAGACAAATAGGCATTTTAGGCATTCTTCCTAATTATGTGGAATTGAATACAGAAATGGAAATGGACAATGTGTTTGGACAATGCTAGCCATTTATTATAGATGAAAAGGGACAAAGTAAGCTACAGGGACCAATGACAGAAACTGAATGAGCTGAGGCTAGAAAAGTAGAAAGGAGGCACCTTGTGAAGAATTTTGCTTGCCATACTAAGCCAATGGTATATTGTATATTGAGGACTCTGGTATCATCCCAAAGATTATATGTTAGATATTGAAGGTCAAGATCTGAATTATTTATGATACTTAACATCCATAAAGGGATTTTAACACTTTTTCATAGACTTCTACATACATTATTTCCAATGTTCATACAGCTTGCATACTTAACATGTCTACTAAATTCTGATACTGATTACGAACTTATGATGTAGTGGAAAGGTTAAGACTTACAGGCAAAAGATCTGGGACTTGATCTTACAGCTATCAGTTACACGATTTTGAGTAAGTCTCTTACACCTTTACTGTTTCTATAAAACAGGATTAATAACAGTACACATACTTATGAGATAAATATGTGTAGAGTAGTTTGCAGATAATAAAGACACACATAATTTGTAAAAATTGCAGAATAAAATGTCAAGAAAGGGTAAGTTTTTTCATTTGCTCTGTTTTTTGTGACACATATATTCATACATAGCCTAAATAGAGGATAACTCTCTATTTCTACTATGTATAAACACAGGTTCTGACCTTTTCAAGGATCTGATTTTTGCATAGTTCGGCTATATCATATAGGAAATCATTCTTCCTTAGTACGATGTAGAAATCTAAAAGCGAAAGATAGAAAAAAATAGAAATATGAACTACTGTAGATCAAAGAAGACATGCAGTGAAATTAGATTTTATCAGAGGAAGCCAGAAGGCTGGATACCCAGACAAGGCTTCCCAAGGGCAGCAATTTGGTTAAGTTTCCAATTTCCAGGATACTTTCCTCAGCTTTGTGAGTTCAGAACCCTGATTCTGTTAAAAATGGAACAGACTCTTGGGGATACAGCTATAGGTCATACACAATAATGGATAAACTAGAATGTTAATTTATTAATTTGCTGTGAGAAATATAACCGCCTAAAATATTTATTGGTATGTGACCAGGGCCATTCAACTTTAAAGGTGCATCTACACAGGAATCCAAATGAGAACCAGATTTCTTGGGCAGTGTGGAAACAGAGTAAGGAGTTATTTGCCTAACTCAGAAGTTGGCAAACTTTTCCTATAAAGAGCCAGATAGGCTGGGCATGGTGGCTCATGCCTATTATCCCAGTACTGTGGGAGGCCAAGGTGGGTGGATCACCTGAGGTCGGAAGTGTAAGACCAGCCTGACCAACATGGACAAATCCCATCTCCACTAAAAATACAAAATTAGCTGGGCTTGGTGGCGCACACCTGTAATCCCATCTACGAGGGAGGCTGAGGCAGGAGAATCACTTGAACCTGGGAGATGGAGGTTGTGGTGAGCCGAGATCATGCCATTGCACTCCAGCCTGGGCAACAAGAGTGAAACTCCATCAAAAAAAAAAAAAAAAAAAAAACGCCAGATAATAAATATTTGCAGCTTAGCAGGCCGTGTGGCCTCTGTTGAAACATGAAAGTAGCCATAGATAATACAGAAATGAATGGGCATGGCTGTGTTCCAATAAAACTTTAATTTCAAAAACAGCCCTTAAAAATGCAAAAATCCTCAACAAAATACTAGCAAACAAAATTCAGTAGCATAGTAAGAGCATACACAATTAGTAAAAGCATACACAATTACCAAGTGAGGTTTATTCCCAGAATATAAGGATGGTTCAACACATGAAAATCAATCAGTGTAATATACCACAAATAGAATGAAGTTAAAAAAAAAAAAAAACCAACGTCACATGGTAATCTCGATGTAGTGAAAGCATTTGACAAAATTAAAATTTAATGTGCTTTATAATGAAAATATTCAATAAACTAAGAATAGAAGGGAACTTCTTCAACATAATAAAGGCCATATATAAAAAACTCACAGCTAATATTATACTCAATGGTGAAAAACTGAAAGCTTTTCCCCTACTAAGATTAGGAATAGGACAAGGATAGCCACTTTTACCATTTCTATTAAACACAGTACTGGAAGTTCTCGCTAAAGTAATTAGGCAAGAAAAAGGAATTAAAGGCATTCAGATTTGAAAGGAAGAAGTGAAATGATCTCTGTTTGCAGATGATATAATCTTATATGTAGGAATCCCTAAACATTCCACAAAAAAGCTGTTAGAGCTAATAAATGAATTCAGCAAAGCTGCAGGATACAAAGTCACACACAAAGTTTAGTTGATTTTCTATACACTAGCAATGAACAGTGTGTAAAGAAAATTAAGAAAATAATTCCATTTAAATAGTATCAAAAAGAATAAAATATTTAGGAATAAATTTAACCAAGGCTAAAGACTTGTACACTGAAAACTACAAAATATTGCAGAAAGAAATTAAAGATGTAAGTAAACGAAAAGATATTCTGCTCCGTGTTCATAAACTGAAAGACTAATATTGTTAAGATGGCAATACTATCCAAAGCAATCTACAAATTCAACGCAATCCCTATCAAAATCCAAATGGCATTTTTGCACAAATAGAAAAAGTTGTCCTAAAATTCACATAGAATCTTAAAGGATTTCAAATAGCTCAAACAATCTTGAAAAAAAAGAACAAAGTTAGAAAACTTATACTTTCTGATTCCAAAAAGTACTACAAAGCTACAGTAATCAAAATAGTAGAGTATTGGCATAAGGATAAGTAGACCAATGTAATAGAACAGAGAGCTCAAAAATAGTCAATAAATTTTCAATAAAAGTCCCAAGACCATTTAATGGGAAAAGGACACTCTTCAACAAACAAGTCTGGGAAAACTGAATATCCATATGCAGGAGAATGAAGCTGAATACTTACCTTATACCATATACAAAAAAAATTAACTCAAAATGTGCCAAAGACTTAAATACATATAAGAGCTAAAACTATAAAACTCTTAGAAGAAAATATAGGGGAAAATCTTCAACATTTTAGATTTGGCAATGACTATAGGATATGACAAATAAAACACAGGCAACAAAACAGAAAACAGATAAATTGGATTTCACCAAAATGAAAAACTTCTGTGCATCAAAAGATACTATCATGAGGGTGAAAAGACAGCCCACAGAATCAGAGAAAATACTTGCAAATCATGTTTGTAGTCTGTCAATATCCAAAATATACACAGAACTCCTATAATTCAACAACAAGAAGAACAAAAAACCTGAACAACCCAATTCAAAAATGGGCAAAAGACAATTCTCCAAAGAAGATATACGGATGGCCAATAACCACATGAAAAGATGCTCAGCATCAATAATCATTAAAGAAATGCAAAAATACCTACAATGATATACTACTTCACACTTATTAGGATGGCTGTTATGAAAAAAAGAAAAACAACGAGTGTTGGTGAGGATATGGGGAAATTGGAACCGTCAGCATTGCTGGTGGGAATGTAAAATGGTACGGCTGCTGTGGAAAACGGTTTGGCAGTTCTTCAAAAAGTCAAATGTGGAATTATCATATGATCCAGCAATTCCACCCCTAGTTATATACCCAAAAGAATTGAAAGCAGGGATTCAAACAGACACCTGTACACCAATGTTCATAGAAGCATGATTCACAATAGCCAAAACTGGGAAACAATCTAAGTGTCCATCAACAGATGATTGGATAAACAAAACATGGTATACACATACAACAGAATATTATTCAGCCATAAAAAGGAACGCAATTCTGATAAATGCGACAACATGGATGAACCTTGAAGGCACTATGCTAAGTGAAACTGGTCAGATACAAAAGGACAACTACTGTATGATTCTACTTACATGAGGAACCTATAATACATAAATTTATAGAGATGGAAAGTTGAATAAGGGTTACCAGGGAACTGGTGAAGAGAAGAGAGTTATATTTAATGGGTATAGAATTTCTGTTTGGGATGACAAAAAAAAATTCTAGGGATGGATAATGGTGAAAACTACACACATTATAAATGTACTTAATGTCTTAAGATGGTAAACTTTAAGTTGTGTATATTTTGCCACAATTTAAAAAAAAGGCAACAGGTGGATGTGCATCAGTGTTTGATAGCCTCATTCAGCCATCTTGCAAAAGGAACACAAAAAGCTTCATGGGGACTTTCAAGAAATCCAATCTTGAGCCACAGAATTCCTTTTCCTGGGTAGTCCTAAATGTCGTCCTCTATCAATTTTCTTTATGACTTCCTGTTAACATGTTTCCAAACTGTTTATCTTCTAATAAACATATTCCTTCTCTGGATAATGTTACTATCTATACATAGCATGCAGTACAGATGGGCTTTGGGCTTGAATACCAACTTTGTCACTAGCTATGTAAACTTGGACAGGTTACTAAGTGCCTCTGGACCTCAATTTCTACATCTTTAAAATGGAAGTAATAGTGCCTACCCCAAGGTTAGGCACTGACTGACCTAAGCTCCTCCAACTATACTAACTGGGATTATCATCAGTATGTATTTATTAAACATGCCAAGGTATAAAACTGGAATTAGGAAAAAGAGAGACTATTACAGAACAAAGAAATGGAAAGATTACAAGGAAAAGAGGCTAGGATCATTGTGTTAAAATAAACTTTCATGTTGTTAACCTAAAGAACCATCATAGCAGAAGAGAATAAACTATGTATTAGGCACTTTAAAAATAACTTCTTATTAAACTATAACATTATTACCCAAAAGTGCATAAATCATAAGTATAAAAGCTCAGTGAGGCCGGGCAGTGGCTCAAGCCTGTAATCCCAGCACTTTGGGAGGCCGGGACAGGCGGATCACGAGGTCAGGAGATGGAGACCGTCCTGGCTAACACGGTGAAATCCTGTCGCTACTAAAAAATACAAAAAACTAGCAGGCGAGGTGGCAGGTGCCTGTAATCCCAGCTACTCGGGAGGCTGAGGCAGGAGAATGGCGTAAACCCGGGAGGCGGAGCTTGCAGTGAGCTGAGATCCGGCCACTGCACTCCAGCCCGGGCGACAGAGCGAGACTCCGTCTCAGAAAAAAAAGCTCAGTGAGTTTTTATAATGCATCTCCAAACCAAGAAAGAGCACATTACTAGCACCCCAATATATATCCCCTGTGCCCTCCCCTCCCAGTTACTCCTCCACCCAAGAGTAGCCATGGTCTTGACTTCTATCACCATAGGTTAGTTTTGCCTGTTTTGAACGTTATTCAAATGAAATTACATCATATGGCCTCTTTTATGTCCACTTCCTTCCACTCAACATTTTGTTTTGTGAGAGTCATCTACTGTGCTCCTGGTAGGTGTTTTTATTACTGAACTTAAAGCACCCAACAATTCTGGCATTACTGCTCCCATGTAGATTTTTTTTAAGCTGAACTTTGGAACTTAAGGATTAAGGTACCCATGGTCATTCAACTTCTACATGCAAAAGCTAATATTAAAGGTACTCTGGGACCACATGTACTCGTTTATAAGCGGGAGCTAAATATCAGGTACACATGGATATAAAAGTAAGAATAACATACACTAGGGACTTCACAATGGGGGGTAGGGGTGGGAGGGTGCTGAAAACTTCCTATTGGGTACTATGTTCACTATCTGGGTGATGGATTCAGTGGAAGCCTAAACCTCAGCATCATGCAATATACCCTTGTAACAAACCTGCACATGTACCCCCTGAATCTAAAATAAAAATTGAAATTAAAGATTGATTGATTTCAAAGTCCATCCTCTTTTTGGTTTCCTTATGCCTGCCTAGTATAGTTTAAAACAAGAAGAAGACCATCCCTAGTTTACTTATCATAGACCATACACAGTGTGTATGTACAGAGGCTTGGCAAATAGTCAAATCTTAAATGTAAAAAAGTATTGTTAGTGCAAGGAAGGAACTACCTAGGGCACTGGCTTTCATATCTTTTTTGACTGTGATCCACAGACTTAAATCTAGGTGTTTTTTTTTACAACTGTATACATTCCTGGAAACCTCACAATTCTATAAAAATAATGCTTGTGGCCAGGTGCAGTGGCTCACGCCTATAATCCCAGCACTTTGGGAGGCCGATCACGAGATCAGGAAATCGAGACCATCCTGGCTAACACGGTGAAACCCTGTCTCTACTAAAAATACAAAAAACATTAGCCAGGTGTGGTGGGGGGCACCTGTAGTCCCGGGTACTCAGGAGGAGTCCCAGCTACTCGGGAGGTTGAGGCAGGAGAATGGCGTGAACCCGGGAGGCAGAGCTTGCAGTGAGCTGAGATTGCACCACTGCACTCCAGCCTGGGTAAGAGCTAGACTCGTCTCAAAAATATATATAAATAAATAATAATAATAATGCTTGTAAGGAAAACAGAGTTAGGAATAGATACTAAAAACCCATGGAACTTTGTATCCTTTACACACACACACATACACATACTTAGTCTCATTAAACTAAATTAAAGGGAAGAAGGAGTACAATCCATTTTAAAATAATTTCCAACTAAAATAATCTTTAAAAGTTATAATGGAACAATCCTGTAGCTCTCCAGAACATTCTTAGAATGGCTTTTTCCCTAAGGTCTTCTGGAGTGAAGATTTGAATGCATGTCATCATCTATAAACAGGAGTCACCTAATAAAGGCTTTTCATGGTAACAAAATGAAAAGCTGAAGTCTCACTCATATGGTTTTGGGGACAGATAAGAGATTATTAATCTGTACCTTTTTTTTTTTTTTTTTTTTTTTATCAGTTCACACACTGCCTAAACAGACTGTTGAAAGATGTCAATGTTACAAGGGACCGGAGATCTCAAGATCAACTTTAACCTCTTAGAGTCTAATAGGTTAGAATCCTATATAGAAAACTATCTCCTTGGACAAAGAGCCCTGACAATAGATTAGATCCTCAACTATCTGGGCCATGAAGAGGGGTAAATAAAGTAATTTGAGCTCAGTGACAGAACAGCATCCATAAACCATTCTATAAATCCCCTCTAAAGTCTCAGATTCTTATCTTTTAAAAACTGAGGGAGTTATAAATCCATGGCATTATCCAGGGTCTTGTATGAATCCTACAGAATTACAAACTTGAGGGTAAACATGGTTTCTCTGTATCAAGAAACTGAGATGAAAGATCCAGATTTGGCCTGGTTCATTCTACCACAGAGAAGTCACTTCCTCAGGGCTGCCATTTCCTCAACAGAAAAACAAAAGGTTAGAACTCAGTGTTCTCTTAGTGCCTTCCCAGGTGGGTCCCACATTTACTGCAAACCAGCTGCATGCCTGTTTCCTCATCATTCACCTCTGCAAGTATCTGATTTTATGGCTTCACAGAAAATTGAAATAAGGAAACTTATCAAGTTATATTAGTTGTCTTCCTATGAGCAACTCAAGCAGTTGCCTTGACACTAATTTCTGGTTGGGAAACTCTGAGACTACCTATTTTCTCACCAAAAAGCGGCTTCCAGTGAAATGTGTATTCTGTGACTCAGGTAAAGAACTCAGGAAGGGTCTCTCTTCTCTAGAGAAGTGACTTAAGAGGGCAAGAAATAATCTTTGAAAGGTAATAGGTATTTGGCTAAGGCACATCACTGATTTTTTTTAAAAAATTAATTTAAGGTAATGTAAAAAGAATATAGAATAAGCAATCTAAACGGCTCAGGCAGAATAGTGCTCAGTATTTATTAGGAACCTTTTTCATGGCAACTCCTGAGAATAATGCCTCTTTAAACAACTCAGGAAACCTCTGTATGCAAGCACAAAACTAGCAGGAACCAAGAGGCATGAGAAAAAAAACACATGTCCAGTTTCACTTCAGAGACCAAAGTTTATGGTTACTTAGCTTTTTGAGGTTTTTTTTTTTTTTTTTTTCTTTTTTTTTGAGACAGAGTCTTACTCTTGTTGTCCAGGCTGAAGTGCAGTGGCACGATCTTGGCTCACTGCAATCTCTGCCTCCTGGGTTCAACTGATTCTCCTGCCTTAGCCTCTCGAGTAGCTGGGATTACAGGCGCCCACCGCCACGACTCATTATTTTTGTATTTTTAGTAGAGACGGGGTTTCACCATGTTGGCCAGGCTGGTCTCAAACTCCTGACCTCGTGATCTGCCTGCCTTGGCCTCCCAAAGTGCTGGGATTATAGGCGTGAGCCATCGTGCCCAGCCTTCCCTCCACCTCTCCCCAGAAATCTAGCTTTTAGAACACAAGATGCCTTCCTCAACTTCCTCAGCTTTTGACCTAGTAATTCATTCCTTACTTTCATAAAATCTACTTTAATTCTTTCTCACTT
The DNA here is from genome assembly GCF_000951045.1 of Mandrillus leucophaeus. Lineage (NCBI taxonomy): Eukaryota > Metazoa > Chordata > Mammalia > Primates > Cercopithecidae > Mandrillus > Mandrillus leucophaeus. The sequence goes on from NW_012107252.1 coordinate 216,088, forward strand.
TAAGCCTCTGGGGTCCAACAGACCAGGATTCATAGTAGACTTTATTGTACTTTTATATGGTAGTACCATACTATTTAATAGTTTAGATAACTCCAAAATTTTATTTCATCAAAATCATTAATGGGTGTCTAACCTTGTTAAATTTAGTGCAATTTGTAACTTTTTGCACCCGGACACTCCTGAAGAATACAAACTCTTATCAGTGAGGGCAGGCTCACTAAGAGCACTGATTTTCAGCAAGGGAATAGGAGGTAGGAGTAATTTGATGGGTAAGGAGGCTCCATTGGATGAGGATGTTTCAGAATCTCTAGAGGTATTTGTGTAATTAGAAAAAGCACCTCTCCTAGTCTATATGCTTCTCCTACTACTCCTGACCCGGGGTCTAGAACAGTGCTATCCAATAGAAATATAAGAATAACGTTCAGTATTTATTAAATAAAGTGCATTATTAAAATTATTTTCACTTGTTTCTTTTAACTTTTAAAAATGTGATTACTGGAAAAATATAAAATTACATAGGTGACTTTTACATTTTTCTAGTAGTCACATTTTTTAAAGTTTTAAAAAAATAAAAAGTGAAAAATGATTTTAATAATGCATTTTATTTAACCCAATATATCAAAATATTATTTTGGCAAGTAATCATAAAAATCATTAATGAAAATACATTATTTGTATAGTGTCTTTAAAATCTGGTATACATTTACACTTACAGCTTACCTCAATTCAGATGCTAAATTTTCATCAGAAATACTTGATCCATTATTTCAATTTCATAAATTTACACTTGAAAAAGAAAATTCATATAGAAAATTCACATATCCAAATTGTTTCAAACATACTTAAAACTTTTCTAACAACTGAACTGAGATGAGTTTTTAATGTTAAATTTACTTAAAATTAAATAAAACTAAAAATTCATTACATCCAGTCATATTAACCACACGGCTATCAGACAAAAACACAGTTCTAAAGGAAATATAAAATTAAACATCTATTAGGTACTTACTATGTGCCAAGCACTGCTCTAAGCACATTCCATGTATTATGTTGTTCAATTTTTCACTAGTCTATAAGGCAGGCACTATTATTATCTTCATTTTAATGATGAGAAACCAGTGCAGAGAGATGTCTTATAATTTGTCCAAGGTTACACAGTTGGTACATGGTGGAACTGGGAATCAAAACAATGAAATTTGGCTACATTTCTTGTCTCTCAGGCTTAGGATTTTTCAAGGAAAACTGGGCTATTTAGTATGCCTTAACAGCAAATGCAATCTTTTTCCTGTGTTTGAGTTACAGGTTCTCAGTACTGACCTATTTTCTTCCCTATACAATCCCGTCCTGACCATATGTTACTACAAATTAGATCATATCACTCTCCAGCTTAAAATCCCCAAAGGCTCCCCATAGCACTTTAAATCAAATCCAAGTACCTTATCCTGGCCCACATAGTCCTGCATGATGTGACCCCTACCTACCTCTGCTACTTCATCTCCTACAGCTCTCACCTTTTGCTTTGCTCCAGCTACACTGGTCTTCTCAGCTATTGATGGAGGCCAAGTTCCTTATGATCTTGGAGCCTTTACACTCCCTGGAATGTTCCGCCTCCATATTCACACGGCTGCCTTCTCATCATTCAGGTCTTAGCTTAAATGTCACCTCCACAGAGAATCCTTCCCTGATCACTCAAACTAAAGTAGTCACCTAGACTCTTTCTATCATACCACTCTTAATTCTCCACACAGCAGTTAGCACCATTTAAAATTTTCCATGTCTTATTTATTTGTCTCTCTCACTGGGGTGTTTATGTTATTCATTCAACATTACATCCCAGCACCTGGAATAGTGCCTGGTGTAAGAGGAGACACTCAATAGGTATTTATTAATGAAATGAGTATATACTAATTTAATAGTAAGGAAAAAAGGCACAAAACTCAAAAATTATATGACCAGAATAGTGGCTACTTACTGAATTGAAAACATATACTTGGATGGCTTATAATTACAACCCACAAATTGATTTCTGAGAGAAATATAGTTAAGGAAAATCTCTAAAAATGAAACAAAAATGAAGGAACTGCAAGATGGCTGAATAGGAACAGCGCCGGTCTGCAGCTCCCAGCGTAATCGACGCAGAAGACAGGTGATTTCTGCATTTCCAACTGAGGTACCTGGTTCATCTCATTGGGACTGGTTGGACAGTGGGTACAGCCCATGGAGGGCGAGCCGAAGCAGGATGGGGCATCACCTCACCTGGGAAGCACAAGGGGTCGGGAGATTTCCCTTTTCTAGCCAAAGGAAGCCATGACAGACTGTACCTGGAAAATCAGTACACCTTTGCCCAAATACTGCACTTTTCCCACACTCTTAGCAACTGGAAGACCAGGAGATTCTCTCCCGTGCCTGGCCTGGTGAGTCCCATGCCCATGGAGCCTTGCTCACTGCTAGCGCAGCAATCTGAGATTGACCTGAAAGACTGCAGCCTCGCAGGAGGAGGGGTGTCTGCCACTGCTGAGGCTTGAGTAGGTAAACAAAGCCGCCAGGAAGCTCAAACTGGGCAGAGCCCACTGCAGCTCAACAGGCCTACTGCCTCTATAGACTCTACCTCTGTGGGCAGGGCATAGCTGAACAAAAGGTAGCAGACAACTTCTGCAGATTTAAACATCCCTGTCTGACAGCTCTGAAGAGAGCAGTGGTTCTCCCAGCACAGTGTTTGAGCTCTGAGAACAGACAGACTGCATCCTCAAGTGGTTCCCGGAACCCCATGTAACCTGACTGGGAGGCACCTCCCAGTAGGGGTCGACTGACATCTCATACAGGCAGATGCCCCTCTGGGACGAAGCTTTCAGAGGAAGGATCAGGCAGCAATATTTGCTGTTCTGCAATATTTGCTGTTCTGCAGCCTCTGCTGGTGATACCCAGGCAAACAGGATCTGGAGTGGACCTCCGGCAAACTCCAACAGACCTGCAGCTAAGGGACCTGACTGCTAAAAGGAAAACTAACAAACAGAAAGGAATAGCATCAACATCAACAAAAAGGACATCCATACCAAAACCCCATCTGTAGGTCACCAACATCAAAGACCAAAGTTAGATAAAACCACAAAGATGGTGAGAAACCACAGCAGAAAAGCTGAAAATTCTAAAAACCAGAGTGCCCCTTCTTCTCCAAAGGATCACAGCTCCTCGCCAGCAACAGAACAAAGCTGGATGGAGAATGACTTTGACCAGGTGACAGAAGGCTTCAGAAGGTCAGTAATAACAAAACTTCTCCGAGCTAAAGGAACGAACATATTCTAACCCATCACAAGGAAGCTAAAAACCTTGAAAAAAAAGTTAGACAAATGGCTAACTAGAATAAACAGTGTAGAGAAGACCTTAAATGATCTGATGGAGCTGAAAACCACGGCATGAGAACTTCATGACACATGCGCAAGTTTCAATAGCTGATTCGACAAAGTGGAAGAAAGGATATCAGTGACTGAAGATCAAATTAATGAAATAAAGCAAGAACACAAGATTAGAGAAAAAAAGTAAAAAGAAATGAACAAAACCTCCAAGAAATATGGGACTATGTGAAAAGACCAAATCTACATTTGACTGGTGTACATGAAAGTGACAGGGAGAATGGAACCAAGTTGGAAAACACTCTTCGGGATATTATCCAGGAGAACTTCCCCAACCTGGCAAGGCAGGCCAGCATTCAAATTCAGGAAATACACAGAACACCACACAGATACTCCTTGACAAGAGAAACCCCAAGACACATAATTGTCAGATTTACCAAGGGTGAAATCCAGGAAAAAATGTTAAGGGCAGCCAGAGAGAAAGGTCAGGTTACCCACAAAAGGAAGCCCATCAGACTAACAGCGGATCTCTCGGCAGAAACCCTACAAGCCAGAAGAGAGTGGGGGCCAATATTCAACATTCTTAAAGAAAAGAATTTTCAAC
>NW_012107252.1:220320-221361 GCF_000951045.1 Mandrillus leucophaeus
AATGCTGAGAGATTTTGTCACCACCAGGCCTGCCCTACAAGAGCTCCTAAAGGAAGCACGAAACATGGAAAGGAACAACTAGTACCAGCCACTGCAAAAACATGCCAAATTGTAAAGACCATCGATGCTATGAAGAAACTGCATCAATTAATGGGCAAATAACCAGCTATCATCATAATGACAGGATCAAATTTACACATAACAATATTAACCTTAAATGTAAATGGACTAAATGCCCCAATTAAAAGACACAGACTGGCAAATTGGATAAACAGTCAAGACCCATCATTGTGCTATATTCAGGAGACCTGCCTCATGTGCAGAGACACACATAGGCTCAAAATAAAGGGATGGAGGAAGATCTACCAAGCAAATGGAAAGAAAAAAAGAAAAAAAAAAGGCAAGGGTTGCAATCTTAGTCTCTGATAAAACAGACCTTAAACCAGCAAAGATCAAAAGAGACAAAGAAGGCCATTACATAATGGTAAAGGGATCAACTCAACAACAAGAGCTAACTATCCTAAATATATATGTACCCAATATAGGAGTACCCAGATTCATAAAGCAAGTCCTTAGAGACCTGCAAAGAGACTTAGACTCCCACACAATAATGGGAGACTTTAATAACCCACTGTCAATATTAGATCAACAAGACAGAAGGTTAACAAGGATATCCAGGATTTGAACTCAGCTCTGCACCAAGCGGACCTAATAGACATCTACGGAACTCTCCACCCCAAATCAACAGAATATACATTCTTCTCAGCACCACATCACACTTATTCTAAAAGTGACCACATAATTGGAAGTAAAGCACTCCTCAGCAAATGTAAAAGAACAGAAATAACAGCAAACTATCTCTGAGACCACAGTATAATCAAATTAGAACTCAGGATTAAGAAACTCACTCAAAACCACACAATTACATGGAAACTGAACAACCTGCTCCTGAATGACTACTGGGTAAATAATGAAATGAAGGCAGAAATAAAGAAGCTCTTTGAAACCAATGAAAACAAAGACACAACGTACCAGAATCTC
>NW_012107252.1:221411-245925 GCF_000951045.1 Mandrillus leucophaeus
TCATCCTGATACCAAAGCCTGGCAGAGACACAACAAAAAAAGAGAATTTTAGACCAATATCCCTGATGAACATCGACGCAAAAATCCTCAATAAAATACTCACAAACCGAATCCAGCAGCACATCAAAAAGCTTATCCACCACAATCAAGTCAGCTTCATCCCTTGGATGCAAGGCTGCTGGTTCAACATATGCAAATCAATAAATGTAACCAATCACATAAACAGAACCAATGACAAAAACCACATGATTATCTCAATAGATGCAGAAAAGGCCGTTGACAAAATTCAACAGCCCTTCATGCTAAAAACTCTCAATAAATTCGGTATTGATGGAACATATCTCAAAATAATAAGACCTATTTATGACAAATCCACAGCCAATATCATACTGAATGGGCAAAACTGGAAGCATTCCCTTTGAAAACTGGCACAAGACAAGGATGCCCTCTCTTACCAGTCCTATTCAACATAGTGTTGGAAGTTCTGGCCAGGGCAATCAGACAAGAGAAAGAAATAAAGGGTATTCAATCAGGAAAAGAAGAAGTCAAATTGTCTCTGTTTGTAGACGACGTGATTGTCTATTTAGAAAATCCCATCATCTCAGCCCAAAATCTCCTTAAGCTGATGAGCAACTTCAGCGAAGTCTCAGGATATAAAATCAATGTGCAAAAATCACAAGCATTCCTATACACCAATAATAAACAGAGACCCAAATCATGAGTGAACTCCCATTCACAGTTGCTACAAAGACAATAAAATACTTAGGAATCCAACTTAGAAGGGACGTGAAGGACCTCTTCAAGGAGAACTACAAACCACTGCTCAACGAAATAAAAGAGGACACAAAAAAATGGAAGAACATTCCATGCTTATGGATAAGAAGAATCAATATCGTGAAAATGGCCATACTGCCCAAGGTAATTTATAGATTCAATGCCATCCCCATCAAGCTACAAATGACTTTCTTCACAGAATTGGAAAAAACAACTTTAAAGTTCATATGGAACCAAAAAAGAGCCCGCATAGCCAAGACAATCCTAAGCAAAAAGAACAAAGCTAGAGGCATCACACTACCTGACTTCAAACTATACTACAAGACTACAGTAACCAAAACAGCATGGTACTGGTACCAAAACAGACATATAGACCAATGGAACAGAACAGAAGCCTCAGAAATAATACCACACGTCTACAACCATCTGCTCTTTGGCAAATCTGACAAAAACAAGAAATAGGGAAAGGATTCCCTATTTAATAAATGGTGCTGGGAAAACTGGCTAGCCATATGTAGAAAGCTGAAACTGGATCCCTTCCTTACACCTTATACAAAAATTAATTAAGACCTAAAACCATAAAAACCCTAGAAGAAAACCTAGGCAATATCATTCAGGATATAGGCATGGGCAAAGACTTCATGACTTACTTTTTTTTTTTAAGATGGAGTCTTGCTCTGTCGCTCAGGCTGGAGTGCAACGGCACAATCTCAACTCACTGCAACTTCCGCCTCCCTGACTCAAGCGATTCTCCTTCCTCAGCCTCCTGAGTAGCTGGGATTACAGGCACACACCACCACACCCAACTAATTTTTGTGTTTTTCATAGAGACAGGCTTTCACCATGTTGGCCAGGATGGTCTCAATCTCCTGACCTCGTGATCTGCCCGCCTCGGCCTCCCAAAGTGCTGGGATTACAGGTGTGAGCTACCGTGCCTGGTCAAAGACTTCATGACTAAAACACCAGAAGCAATGGCAAGAAAAGCCAAACTAGACAAATGGGATCTAATTAAACCAAAGAGCTTCTGCACAGCAAAAGAAAGTACCATCAGAGTGAACAGGCAACCTACAGATGGGAGAAAATTTCTGCAATCCATCCATCTGATGAAGGGCTAACATCCAGAATCTACAAAGAACTTAAACAAATTTACAAGAAAAAAAAAAACAACCCCATCAAAAAGTGGGCAAAGGATATGAACAGACCCTTCTCAAAAGAAGACATTTATACAGCACAGACACATGAAAAATGCTCATCATCACTGGTCATCGGAGAAATGCAAATCAAAACCACACTGAGATACCATCTCACACCAGTTAGAATGGCAATTAAAAAGTCAGGAAACAACAGATGCTGAAGAGGATGTGGAGAAACAGGAACGCCTTTACACCGTTGGTGGGAGTGTAAATTAGTTCAACCATTGTGGAAGACAGTGTGGTGATTCCTCAAGGATCTAAAAGCAGAAATACCATTTGACCCAGTGATCCCATTACTACCCAAAGGATTATAATACCCATTATATACTCATTATATACCCAAAGGATTATAAAATATATGTGTGCTACTATAAAGACACATGCACACATATATTTAATGCAGCACTATTCACAATAGCAAAGACTTGGAACCAACCCAAATGTCCATTAATGACAGACTGGATAAAGAAAACGTGGCACACATACACCATGGAATACAATGCAGCCATAAAAAGGGATGAGTTCATGTCCTTTCCAGGGACATGAATGCAGCTGGAAACCATCATTCTGAGCAAACTATCACAAGGACAGAGAACGAAACATCGCATGTTCTCACTCATAGGTGGGAACTGAACAATGAGAACACTTCGACACAGGATGGGGAACATCACACCCCAAGGCCTGTCACGGGGTGGGGGATGGGGGAAGGATAGCATTAGGAGATATACCTAATGTAAATGATGAGTTGATGGGTGCAGCAAACCAACATGGCACATGTATACCTAGGTAACAAATCTGCTTGTTGTGCACATGTACCCTAGAACTTAAAAGTATAATAAAATAATAAATAAAAATGAAACAAAACAATTAGGCACTTTAGTATTTGTAGGTCACTCTCAAATTCAACAGGATCATTACATAAAGTTAATGAGTGGATGGAAGGAGTTGAGAGACACAATCATGAATACAATTTAGCTTTTCATTCCCTAGGAAGCAGACTCAGAAAAATAAGAATAAAAAATTTAGCTTTTCAAAGATTTTTCTGAATCTTTGAAGTCCTTACAGCTTGAGGAAATCCATGTAATAAAAAGACATGTTCTATCTAATTAAAACTCATTTAAAAGATATGCATTGTGATGACAAAAGAAGATTTACAAATATGAGTATATACTTTGCAGTACCAGAAAATAGGAAAGAGTGCCATCAAAGAACCAGAAACAAAAATTTCTGTAACATATAATGGAGAACATCAATCAAAGCTGAGAGGCTCTAACCAAACATAGGCAAAAGACTGTATTTAATCCTTGGTCATATTAAATAGTCCCATTTTCCTGAAAAACAAACCAACCAACCCAAGCTCAGAAACAAGAAATGGTCATGATAGAAAATATTGAGATACCTAAGATTTTAAGACCATGCTGGCAACCCACTCTATGTAAACAGAGCTTTTTAGCTGCAGTGTTTGCCACTAGGCACAAAATATGCAGCATTTTTTAAAATTAATTTTTAAAAATACATACTTTATTCCAGCTTGGGCAAAAAAGTGAGACTCTGGGGAAAAAAAGATATATAGTTTCACAGGAGAAAAAGACAAGGACTAATATAAAGAACCTACTATAAATATGACATTAAAAAAGATTAACTAAAGGTATTCTCTGGATAATGCAATGGATGATCTGTATGCCAGTAAATGAATTCATGCTACAAATGAGAGTGTAGGAACACAAATAGTATAGATAGATCCAAATAATAAATAACTTGGTAAATAAAATTCATCAGAGGTAAAAAGCAATGTAAGTTGTTAAAGTACAATTTAATTACAAATATTTGAAATGCATTTGCATTCTCAGCCTCCAAATTAGTTATAAACCTTTTACAGAAAAGTCCCAAAGAAATCAATAGAGAAATCTGTATACAGCTGGTGGGTAAAGGGAAGACACATAGATATGTGATATTTACAAGTATCGGTAAAATTTAGGTTGTGGCTATAATGTTTTTCATTATAAATCCTTTCACTTTTGTTTTATGTTTGTGATGGGCTTCAGGACACGGTAATCCCCAAATATTTTAAGCTGAAGGAATGTGAGAAAACAACAGAAGCAGGAAGGTAACCTTCACCTTCCTCCATCTCCTCCTTTGTAGCAGGACATAAAACCTTCCCAGGTTTTATGGGTTTTCTGAACTCTCCCAGAAGCAAGTCGTAAGACCCTCATGTGACAGATTCCCAGAGGAAAGGAGCCAAAGACACAGAGAGACCAAGAAGAATCTGAACAAACAGGTCTAAATTACCCCCCACTTATTACCATTAGATCATACTTGCTTTGTCCAATTCTACTGCTCCCCAATTATCTACTTCATTATCACATCTAGCATAAAAATATACAAGTTTAACTGTTTCTTCAGGTTTTCATTTCTTTACGAAGCCTTCTGTGTCACATAAAACTTAAGAAAACACTGATTATGCTTTTCTCTTGTTAATATGTCTTTTGTTATAGGGACTTTAGCCATGAACCTAGGACAGGTGAGGAAAAGACATTTTCCTCCCCTACAATTGCTTAAGCTTTTTTTTTTTTTTTTTGAAAAAAAAACCTTTAAATTATTTCAATGAAGCTGCTGTCTCAAAGCTCAATACTGGGCAACACTGAAAAGGTAAGTAGGTGACAGCAAAGAGACTACAGAAAAACCCAACATGTATTGTTAGCACTGTTTTACATATAATCACCATCTCATCACAATAAATCTATCAGCTAGATGGTATTATCTCAATTACACACATGGGTACATGCACGCACACATACATGCACACACCTGAGGCTCAGAGACTAACTTAACCAAGTTACTGGAGTATCAGTGAATATTAAGCCTGGGTAAGCCTGGGATAAAAATCTGTATACAGGTTTTTAAATCTACCTGAAATCTAAAAATATTTATTATTTATTTTCTACAGATATCCAAGAAAGTGACTCTATCTCTGCTTTACTTGGGGCGGTGCTTTAAATAATGAGAGCAATATGAAATATACTTTAAAAAATATAACAATATATAATAATTATACAAAATATAAATAACTTAAGTGTCAAAGTCCTTTATAATTTTCAACATTATCTGACTCATATATTGTCTTACTTGAATTAGTTATTTGTATACACCTTTTACATTTCAAGTAATTCACTTGAAATTAGGATCTAGATCTGATTCATTTCTACATTCTTTGAAACAGGGCCTTGAACAGTAATTATTTAATAAACATTTACTTAAAGAATGTGATCCTCGCAATAAACATGTAAAATGGCTAGGACAACTATTCACATTATTCTTATTAAATACTTGCAGGAACGGAGGCAGAACATACTCTGATGCTACTTCTCAGCTAAATAGCTCATTTGTTGAAAGAGGGCTCCAATCTTTTCCCATTATACCCTGACTCAAATGAGGGTTTGACAGGGTGTCCAAAGGAAAAAGCTTTGGTTATATTATTTTTTGAGTGTTTGGTAAATCCTGAAATATGGATCTTAATGTAAATATAAAGTGTTTGCAAACGTCTTGATTTCTATTTCATTGCAACAGAATGGTAGAAGGAAAATGAAAGTGCTTCTTCAAAATGCTAAACTTGGTTATAAGTTACCTAAAACTCAAGAAAAACAGAATTTGAAATATAACAGCTAGCATTTATACTCAGCTCTTTGGAACAACTCCATGTGTATGTTATTTTTTGTGATTTTTCATAATATCCAATGAGACATTACTATTATTCCCATTTCATTAATGAAGAAGCTTCAGAGACAGTTAAGTGTTACAGTTTGTAGGTGGCTGAATTGGAATTTGAAACAACCTAAGTCATGCTTTTTGCAGTCTACTATGCTGTTCCTTACAGAGAATTAGTAAATAGCTTTCTAATTGGTCTCTCTCTACTTCCATTCCATCCTATAAAAGACAACCAGAGTAACTCTTCTGAAATAAAAATTTGATCATGTGGCTTCTCTGCTTAAAATCTTTCAATGGATCCATGTACCTTACAAGATAAAATCCACCAGAACCCTTGGCACAGTATATATAACACTTCAAAACCTAAATCCTTTAAGATTTGGCCCCTTACTATGTCTCCATCCTCATCTACTTCTTGTCTTTATTCATTTTATTTTATTTTATTTTATTTTATTTTAATTTTTCAGGAGCTAGGGCTGACAATCTTCTCTTTATCTTATTTCCCTAAGTTATTCCAAATGATTTGCAGTCTCTCCACTTATCTGCAATAAGGCCCCTTTTCCTACTATGCACCAAACTTATCAACCTATAACCCATTCTTCAAATTTTAACTCAGAAATCAATGAATCCCCTTCCTCAGCCTTCCTGCTCCTTTCTCTAGACGATCATTTCCTCTTGTATGCTACATTTATATCTGACCCACACTTATGGCATTTAAATACCATATTAAAATTATTTGTTTACACACTTTTTCTCTCTATTTGATAGTGAAGCCCTAAGGGATGTCTCATTCATGTTTACAACCCTGGGATCCAATACACTGCCTGACAGTAGCAGGCATCAGATCCATGTTTGCTGAGCTCAATTTAATATACTCAGAAAGTATACAAATGTTAACATAGGATCTGGATATTACAAAATATAAATGTTTCAAAGGGGAAAAAAGTCTAAAACCCTTTACCTGCATTGTGTACAACAATGGCAGTTGCCCTGAAGGTCCCTGTTAGCATTCTGTGCCCCAGCTGGGTCTCCAGAAGGTTCATTACTTTCATATTACCAGTGTGGCAATTTGTTAATGAGCTCAGTAAAACCAAGACAAATTGAAATGACAGCCCTGGCAACCAACATCTCTTATTCATCACTAGAGCTAGTCTCTCACTAGCAGTGCCATGGATAAGCTTTCTTCAATGCAAAACAATTTTTATGGAGCATCTTCTAAGAGATCTGCAAACACTGTGATCAGCACTAAAGGAAATCCAAAAAAGTATAACTCCTCATTAAGGTAGGCAAAAGTTGTGTTTTTGAAAAATAACTCAATTGAAAAACATAGCTATCTGTTAAAAGTTACAGTCAAGGATTCATTACATGATTAATCAATTATGGGTCAGCTGCCTATCTAACTGAAGTACCACCAGGACTCTTCTACCTTCACCATGATGAAGGCAGGCATTACAAGAATTTGCATGAGGAGGAAACCAAGAGCCACAATTAGGCATTCTGGCAGAAGAAGTCTGTAAAAGTAAAGCCCCCACCCCTGCAAAGGTTGGAAGGCTGAAGGCTTCTTGGCACCAGAGCATCCCTACTTAAGACTGATCTCTTGAGATAAAGCCAAATCATAAGCTGTTAACATAGCAAAAGTAAACTTTATAGTACAACTAGACACAAATATGTTCTAAGGAGAGAAAGACAAATGGCAGGAAAACCTGAGGATGGAGGAAGATACTTTATACTCACTGCTTTGCACTGATGACTATAGTACCTCTAGGAAATATCTCTATTTTAGTTTCCCAGGGCTGCTATAACAAAGTACTCTAAACTGATTATCTTAAAACAACAGAAATGTATTCTCTCATAGTTGTGGAGGCCAGAAGTCCAAAATCAAAGTGTTAGTACAGTCATGCTCTCTCTGAAGATCCTTCCCCGTCTCTTCTACCTTCTAGCAGCTGCCAGGAAACTAATACGGATTTTGGTACCAAGAATGGTGTACTACTCTAACAAATACTTAAATAAGTGGTTTTGGAATGGGGTAATGGGTAGGGGCTGAAAGAATTTTGAGATGCTTGACAGAAAAAGTCTAAATTTTCTTGAACAGATAGTTGGAAGAAATATGAGCACTAAAGATGCTTCTCGTAGAGCCTTCAAAGGAAATGATCAACATGTTATTGGACACCTTGTTACATAGCAGCAGCAAACTTGTCTGAATTATGTTGAGCCGCTAGGTGAAAAGTAGAACTTATAAGTGATAGACTTGGATATTTGGCTGAGGAGATTTTTAACCAAAGTGTGGAAGTATGTTCTGGGTTCTCCTTGGTGCTTATAAAGTGTGAGAGGAAAGAAATAAATTGAGGAATGAACTATTAATATTAAGCAAAAAAGGAACAGCACTTGGTAATTTAGAAAATTATCTGCTGGCCGGGCCCAGTGGCTCACGCCTGTAATCCCAGCACTTTGGGAGGCCGAGGTGGGCAGATCACGAGGTCAGGAGATCCAGACCATCCTGGCTAACACAGTGAAACCCCAACTCTTCTAAAAATACAAATTAGCCGGGCATGGTGACAGGTGCCTGTAGTCCCAGCCACGCGGGAGGCTGAGGCAGGAGAATGGTGTGAACCTGAGAAGTGGAGTCTGCAGTGAGCCAAGATCGTGCCACTGCACTCCAGCCTGGGCGACAGAGCAAAACTCCATCTCAGAAAAAAAAAAAAAAAAAAAAGAAAGAAAATTATCTGCCTATCCAGACAGTGTGCTCTGGAAACAAGGCCAAGGCAAGGGTACAGCTGGACAATCATTTGCATGTGATTCACAAACCCAGTCAATCATCTCTGCAAAAGCCAGGAATAGAGAGATACAGTTACGTAGCAAAGACATGTGGAGAACATTCTTGTTAGATGGATTGGACCTGCATTGCACAGGAGACTGACGAGGTTTTTGAGAATTTCATACCAGCAAAAGTACTACCAGCCATGACTGAAATGGACAGAGATGGAATGACATACAGGAAGACTGGCTCTGAGGGCAAAGCCACAGATGCAGAGGTCTGGGCCAATGAGACGTTCTCAGGCTACAGCGGTAGGGCCGCCCCAGCAGTCCAGAGGACAGATAATCAAGCCAGAATTATTCTCGGACTCTGAAATCTAATGCAGTTTTCCCTGCTGGGTTGTGAACTTGCTTTAGACCAGTGATTCCCTTATTCTTTCCATTTTCTCCCTTTCATAATGGCAATGTCTTTCCTATGCCTATCTTACCATTGTATCTTGGAAGCAAATAGCAACTTGTTTTCTAGGCTTCATAGCAGATGGGAAGAAATTTTGTTCAGGAGGGACTATACCCAGAGGCTCACTCATATCTGATTTAGATTATATAAAAGATGAAATTTGGAACTTTTTGAGTTGATTACATTTAGATGGGATTTTGGACTTAGAGTTGATGCTGGAAGGAGTTGAGGCTTTTGGAGATGTTGGGATGGGATGGACATATTTTGCACATGAGAAGAACAAAAATTTTAGGGGGCCAAAATTGTGAACTGTGTTAAATTGTGTCCCTAAAATTGTGTGCCTCTGGTACCTGTGAATTGCCCTTACTTGGAAATAGGGTCTTTGCAGATATAAACAAGTTAAGATGAGGTCATTAGGGTAAGCCATGATCCAGTGTGACTGGTGTTCTTAAGAGTTAAAGACCATATGAAAACAGAGATACATAGGGAGAACACAATGTGACATCAGAGTCAGAGACTGGAGTAATACAACTGCAAGCCCAGGAACACCAAGGACTGAGCTAGGCAAAGGCCAGAAAAGATTCTACCCAGAGTCTCTGAGGGAGCATGGCCTAGTTAATACCTTAATTTTAGACTTCTAGCCTCCAGACTCAGAGAATAAATTTCTGTTTTTCTAGCCAACCAATTTGTGGTACTTTGTTACAGCAACCTAGGAAACTAAAACACCTCTTAATACTAGCTAATATCTATTTGAGACTTAGTACATACATACCAGGCATGGTATTAAGTGCTTTACACTGGTGACTGCATTTAAACCTCACCACAACCCCATGAGGAAAAGAAATAACTTTCTACTAAACCACTGTCAACCATTACACTAAACTTTCTCTTATGTACCATGTGTTATATAATTTGTCTGGTCTTTGTACCAGGTTCCTGGCACAGAGCTTCTAAAACCCCTGGAATTTTCCAAGTGATATAAATAGCTTTATTATTCAAAAGACCCTGGGATCACACCTTAGTTTCTGTTAGTCAGATGGTTCAATATGTGGGCTAGTTACCAGAACAAACCATATGATTAGAGGGCTGGGGCTTTGAACAAGCCCAACCTCTGGGGAAGGGAGGGGGCCTGAACACTGAGTTATCAATTATGCCTACATATGAAACCCTAATAAAAACTCTTGACACTGAAGCTCAATGCTGCTTCCTAATCTGTGAACACACTGATATGCTAGAAGGGTGATGTGCCCCAATTCCATGGAAGGAGGGCACAGAAGTTCTGCAACTGAGATTCTCCCAGGCCTCACCCTAAGTGTCTCTTCATTTGGCTGTCCCTGATTTGTTATCTTTTATAATAAGCCTGTAACAATAAGAACAGCACTTTCATGAGTTCTGTGAGTTGTTCCAGTCAATTGTCAAACCTGAACAGGATTGTGGGCACTCCTCAAATTTGTAGCCAGCTGGTCAGAAGTATGGGTAGCCTGGGGATCTGACTTTGAGACCAGCATCTGAAATGGGGCAAGTCTTGTTGGAGGCTACGCTCTCATAAACTTGTGGAGTCTGACTCTAACTCTGGATGGTTGGTGTCAGAACTGAATTGAAATACGTCGGATGCCATCAGAATAGCTGGGGTTAAAACAGAATACCATAATTGAAAGTCCTATAGAAGCTCAGTATACTCAATAGTAAGTATCAAATACAAAAACATGGCCAGGCACGGTGGCTCATGCCTGTAATCCCAGCATTTTGGGAGGCCGAAGTGGGCAGATCACTTGAGGTCAGAAGTTTGAGATAAGCCTGGCCAACATGGCAAAACCCTGTCTCTACTAAAAATACAAAAAAACAGCCAGGCATGGTGGCAGGTGCCTGTAATCCCAGCTACTCGGGAGGCTGAGGCAGGAGAATCACTTGAACCTGTGAGGCAGAGGTTGCAGTGAGCTGAGACTGTGCTATTGCATTCCAGCCTGGGCAACAGAGCAAGACTCCATCTCACCAAAAAAAAAAAAAGTACTATACAAGTCACTTGGTCTTTCAGATCTTTGACTTTCATATAACCACTCTTTCATACATTATATATTAATCAACATAAACTTTTTCTCATTTGTAGAATTGGGCTTTTCATTATTTCTCTTAAAAATAATAATTTTGAGCTGATGAATGGTGACATGTCTATTACGAAAAAGAGGTAAGGTACTTGCCAGGTATTTGGGGATTGGGACTTATTTGCTCATGCAAGGCAAGGACACAATCCCCAGTTGGAGGACCCATGGCCTGCTTTAATCACTCCTCACTGATCCCATATATAGCAAACACCAATTGCATTGTGGGCAGGAAGCGGTTGAGGGAGTTTTACCAGAGTTTATGTACATGTGTTTAGAGGAAGTACGTCCAATTCCTTGACTCATGAAATAATAGTTCATTTTCCCCAAAAATGTTATGTGAACTAGGCCCTATAAATGACTGAAATACATTTTAAAGCCAACATATTTAGTGCAAAACCAATTCAAACAGAAAGTGAGTTTCATGATGATGATTTTTTAATGTCTCATCTCTAACTAGACTCTAAGCTCCTTGAAAGCAGGAACTATACTTATAGCTATCTCTATCTCAAAAATCAACTCATCTGGATAGAAAAGGAGGAGCAGATTCAGAGCACACAATTTGTTTAGCTTCGTTAACACATGTTTTGGTGACTTCTACATGCTAGGCCAATGCTAGAAATATAGAAATGGAAGACATGGTCCTTGTTTTTGATAAGAGTGCATAATCTAAAGGAGTCTGAAAATAAAGTTCATATCTTTTTACTGGAAAATATCTTGTGCCACGTTTTTGAAATCTGAACAAGGTAAACTGGTGTATAAGAGGAGAAGGAAACCATGAAGCATACTCAATCCTTTTCCAATGCCATCTTGACATAGGTTGGAACCAGGACTAATACCATCAACTTTTGGTGTAATAGAAGGCAGAAATCTTAGAGAGAACACAGATTAAATTCTTTATCTTGGATTAATTACTTAATCTCTTTGTCTCATCTTCTTTAATTGTCAAATGAGGATGAATAAAGTCATTTATTGGCATAGACTGAAAAGATTAAACAAATAGCATGTGTGGCCAAAAGAACAATACTAAATAAATGGTAACCATTATTATTATTATTATTATTACCATCATCATCATCATCATCAATACCGTATTTCAAATTTCAAGACTGCATGCAGTCACAAAATGACAAATGTTATATAATTCCTCTTACATGAGGTTCCCATTTAGTCAAATTCAGAGATAGAAAGTAAGAGTAGTGGTTGCAGGAGTTGGAGGAAGTGGAAAACAGGGAGTTATTGTTTAGTGGGTACAGTTTTAATTGGGGAAGATGAAAGCAACCTGGAGGTGGATGGTGGTGATTGTTGCATAATAATGTGAATGTACTTAATGCCACAGAACTGTACATTTAAAAATGGTTAAAATAGGCACAGCACTTTGGGTGGCTGAGGTAAGAAGATCACTTTGGCCCAGGAGTTCAAGACTAGCCTAGGCAACATAGCAAGACACCATTTCTACCAAAAAAAAAAAAAAAAAGGATGAAATAATAAATTTTGTTATATATATATTTTATGACACACAGACACAAAAATTCAATAAGGCATGGCTAAACGCTCACAGCATAAAAAAAAAAAGGTTAGGGGCCAGGGGCGGTGGCTCATGCCTATAATCCCAGCACTTTGGGAAGCCAAGCTGGGCGGACCACTTGAGGTCAGGAGTTCAAGGCCAGCCTGGCCAACATGGCGAAATCCTATCTCTACTAAAAATTCAAAAAAAAGCCAGGCGTGGTGGCAAGCGCCTGTAGTCCCAGCTACTTGGGAAGCTGAGGTGGGAGGATCACTTCAGGCTCAGGAGTTGGAGGTTGTAGTCATGATCATGCCACTGCACTCCAGCCTGGGTGACAGAGCAAGACTCCGTCTCAAAAAAAAAAAAAAAAAAAAAAAAAGCTAGGGAACAAAAGGACTGGAGATTGACATCATTAAGCAATTAAGCAATGATAAGTCTTGAGAGAGCAGAACCATCTACAGATGATATGAACAGATAAATAATCTTAAACTGGCAGCATTAAGTCAAAGAGATACACCTATATCTGGTTTTAGGAAACATTATTTGCATCATTCTAACATACTTTATGTGGAATAGAGAGAAGGAAGAAGACAAGGAGAAAGTGAGGGAAGGGTAGGAAGAGAAAGAAGAAAAGAAAACAAGGGAAGGGAAGAAGAAGAAAGACAAAGCATGAAGGAATTAAAGAAAGAAAGGAAAAGAGAAAAAGAAATACTGCAAATATGAAACAACTGCTTTAAATGACTTGGTGCTTTGCCATAAAAATGTATAATAAAAGTGATAAAGTGATATTGATGAAGACAGGAAAAGAAATATTCTTTTGCAAAAGTTAAACAAAATCAAACACTGGATTTCCTCAAAATTTTTAGATTTTATAGTTATATACTTGCAGCTATATAAGCACCTTCACTTTCATATAGGAAAAAAAAACCCCTTGAAACAACTATTACTATACTAACTCTTTATAACATGAGGCTTCCTGGGAATGCACCGTCTATAATACTGCAAAAGAGACTGTATGAAGACATATCACAGTGCTAAGGGGAAGATGACATTATGCCAAGGAACCCTACAGAAGTACTGCTTAGAAAATCCAGACACCTGACACCCTAAAGCCTTTTTTCACTTGGGTATTACAGCCCACCAACAACTAGGTTGGTGGGTTTGGAGGCAGATTTTCATTTCTGGAAAGCAGTAATTCAAACACTCAAGAAGAGTCCTAGGCAGGTAACCTAAACAGAAAGTGAGAATGGAAACCGACATTGCATATGGGACTGTATGATGCAGTCATTTTTCAAAGGATAGTTTTGTTGAGATTAAGAATCCTGGATTTCTGATGAGAGGGTAATAGGGAAAACTGGAGAAGATCCTGGTCCACATGAAATGATCTCTTTCATGAAGTGTATACATTTATATTATTGTACTATATTGTATTATAATTTATTTGTATGTATGATTCCTCTACTAGATTATGAGTCTTGTGGGCTGAGGTTGCTTCAGGTTTATTTCTTTATCCCCTAACCTGAATTTTCTGAGAATTAGTCCTAAATTCCTGTTGGATAAAATCGTGGGAGGTTTTGAAATGGGCAAAAGAGATTACTGCATAGTCTATCAGTGGAATCTGGAGACTTCCAGGATTACCTGATTGTATCGAGATGTGTTACTTGGTCTGTCTTTAATTAGGCTATTTCACAGCTTTGTCAAGAAATATCTCAACTTGTTGAAAACTCATAGTAATGCAAATAATTCCTGTCCATTGAAATGCAAACTGTGCCCAGGTAATGCAACTGATAACTGTCCTATGGGTATTAACGAGTTTTGTCACCATTTGTGAATTAAGTTCAGCATTTCCTGACAATAAACATATGGTACTCTGGGTCCTCTCTGAGCCATCTTTGTACTGTATTTCTGTTTCCCACATGGATTAACAAGTTAAAATTTTGTTCATTCTATATTTGTGTGAAAGTCATGATTTTA
Source organism: Mandrillus leucophaeus (assembly GCF_000951045.1). NCBI lineage: Eukaryota > Metazoa > Chordata > Mammalia > Primates > Cercopithecidae > Mandrillus > Mandrillus leucophaeus. The sequence goes on from NW_012107252.1 coordinate 235,875, forward strand.
TCTTTTTTTTTTTTTTTTAAGGAAAATTATCCCTCAGTCATCCCTAACAAGTGTTAAATTTCATTTAGGGCAGGGACCGTATCTTTCAATATATTGTAAAAATAAAACTAGATTTGGAAAAGGCCTAGGTTTAATTCCTGCTCAATAAGTACTGATTGTATATGATGCCAGCTAATTTCCAGTGCCATCTTTAATTCTCAATGGTTCATATATCATATATTAGATGGGATTAATTCCTGCCTTGCCAACTTTCAAAGACCTGTTGTGAGAATTAGATAAAAACATTTGGGTAATTTATAAAGCTCCCTGGTCTGTGATTTGCAAGGCCATCAAAGTGGTTTTCCTACAACACCCAAGGGATAGTCTTTGTTTTCTGCTTAAAACCCTTCACTGACTCCTCTTGCCTACAGAATGACATTTAAATTCCTCAGTACGGTACAAAAATCATCCTCAGATGATCCAGCCCTTGCCTACTCTCTAGCCTCACCTCTAGTCAGCTCTTCTTAACCTTAATACACAGCAGTAATAAACGATTTATACAGTTCCAAACACTGCATATGCTGATTCCTTCCATCTGGATGCCCCCTCTTTCACCTCCTCAGCCGACCTAAAAAATTTCTACTCATCCTTTAAAACCCAATTCGCATAGAATAGAGGCTTTCCTCATACTCTCAGATAAAATCATTATCGCTTCCATGAAGTGTATACATTTATATTATTGTGCTATACCATATTATAGTTTATTTGTGTCTGATTCCTCTACTAGATTATGAGCCTTGAGGGGTAATGCTGCTTCGTGTTGATTTCTTTATCCCCTATATCTAACACATGGTGAGTGCTAAATACTGAATAGCTGAAATGAAATGTAAGGGATTAGTGATTACTGTATCTCCATTTTCCCTATAGCAACTAGCATAGAGTTAAGCATACACTAGTGTTTAGTAAATAATCTCCAATTACTATCATTTCTTATAATTATTACTATTAAACCCTAACTCGGGGTGGAGGCTAGAAAAGGGTATGATGCTAATGCAAAGGTAAACTGACTGATAATCAAACACTCAGGTCAATCTACTAGACACTTTTTTATAAATAACTTAATTCTCACAATAAACCCAATGATACAGGTATTAATATTCTCATTTTATAGGCGAATAAACTGAGGTACAAATAATTTAACTGGTGTGAAGTCATAGAGCTGGTAGTAAACAGCACAATTTCTGTTGTAAGGTTTATGTGCATTTGCTGTTTCTGGGGTTTACCAGTACTTTCATTCCCTTCATTTCATTTGGCCCTCACAATTCTGTAGGGTACATAGGACAAATGTCAGTTGTCCCTTTATTAAAAATGAAGAAAACAAGATTTAGAGAGTTTATATGACTTGTAAAGGTCACACAGCTAGTAATCACTGGATTTAGGATTAGAATATCTTGGTCATGTGACCCTAAATCTTATACTTTTTCCAGAGGGCAGTTTTTCTTGGCAATAAGAGATAACTTAAAGGTCACTCATAAAACTGAAAGGACAAATTCAATTAAAATAAAACAAAACAAGGGTGCTATTTAAAGGATCAGATTCCAAATTTTTAAATCAAAACAATTTCATTAATAATCCACTTTTAACTTTCTCAGTGCACCTTCCAACACACACAGAGCTTTAATGCAAGTTCACACAAGAACCTGGGTAGGAGGTTCATTACTTGCATTTTCTAAGACACATACTTCACTCTTTGTATATATGTCATATTCAATATCCAGGGATAGGTCCCCAAAGTAAGGAGAAGTGAGCAAGGAGGCAGTCATATAGTTTGCCTGAAACCAAGTAAAAAGCTTCCATTTTTATATCTGAGATAGGTACAAATACTGATGACTTTCCCAATTTATCCAATCAACATTTATTGAGTATGTGCCAGTCCCTGCGCTAGGGAATATAAAGACAGACAGGACTAGAACCATGTTATATGAGAAAGACAAGCAAATACATTAACGATTAACAGAATGTAGTATATAGTTACCACAGGTATGTTAAAAGTAGTGACCAATTCCATCCAAAGGAATTGAAGAGGCTTCACACAGGAGGTGACTTTTCAATCAGAACTTGGAGAATGCATCATATCCCAGAGAGGAAAGTATAGTCAATTCTAAGTAAAGGAAAGTGGAAAAGTAATAAGTAGTAAAAGGGCTTGTATGATGGCCTATGGAAAACGACAGGTGGTTCAAGAATAGGATCTACGGCAAGAAGCAGTGACTGAATTAGAAAACTGGGCTGCAACCAGATGATGAAGAATGTTAAATGCCATTCTAAAACGCCAGGCAGACTAGCGGTTTTTAAGCCTTTTTTGGTCAAAGAACCATCTGCAAACAAATTGTTAGGTAAAATACAACAATAATAAAGACAGAGCTTATCTGGTGAAAGGGGAGCAAGGAGGCAGAGTCCACCCTGCCTCACCCTGAACCTCCTGGTATCCCTGCACAGAAACCTTAAGTGGTGCTACTATTCAATGTGTGGTCTTCATCAGCAAAATGTTTGTTTCCTGTTTGTAAAAAGTACAGAATTTAGAGTAAATACTTGGAAATTTCCTATAGCAATTTAACAGAATAATTTTATGACATTAAATCTAGTAAGATTTTGAGGTTTACACTTCATCTTTTCAAAAATTTCATCTTTCTAATAATTCATTTTTATTACACTTACAAAATTATTAGTTTGAGACAAACAGAAAATAAAACTTTCCTTTCACCACATATCATTTAAGGGATGATAAATGCACTAGAATTTCTGCAAATGATGAGATATGTAACTTAGAAAGTTAGAAAAATAACTCTAGTGGCTGTTAGAGCGAAAAGACCAACTAGCAAATATAAAACATAAGCAATATGAAAAAAAAAGAAAATTTCAGATGACATAAGGATTACTTCTGTAAATGTTTAGCATCTGGCAAACAATGAATAAAGACTTTTAAGCTCACAGAAAAAGGCGAAAGTAGTCAAGAAAGGCTTAGATATGGAAGTAGATTTTTAGAAAGACATTAAGCCATCAAGGTCCAGACTCAAATTCATTTAGTCAACAAATATTAATATTACTTATTATATATGTTACATTATTTACTGAAATACCTACTTAAATACTAGGTGCTCGGAATACAATATTGAACAGAAGACATGGTCCCTGCTATTCTGACATGTATTAATCAACCCAAAAATACAAATATGGCTTCATTTAAAAAACTATTATAAGTACTACAAAGCAAAGTCACAAGGTACTATGAAATGTGCAACATGGAGATTATTTTAAATAGATTCTGGGAGATTAAGGGAGGATTCCCTAAGGAAGTTATGTCTCCGTTGAAATCTAAACAATGAATAGACAAGGAAGGGGAGAGAGCATTCTAGGCAGAAGGAACAATCATAAGAAAAAATCCTAAGGTGGGATGGGGCATGACTAGCCCACAGAACTGAAAGGCTGATGCATAGAAAGCAGATAGTTCTGCATTCCCCATCCCCCACCAACTCTCTCACCACAGATCATGTTAGCTCTGCTGGTTTAAAATCCTTCAGTGGCTTTCCATTGCACTGATATACAAATGACATTTTCCCTTGTGGTCTACATGACATGAAGCCTACCTTCTGAGACTCATATGGTGCCATAATCCCCTAGCTAAGTTCCAGTCACATTGGCTCCCTTTTTGATTCTTGAATATATGAGGCTCTTTCCTGTCTCTGAGACTTGCCACATGCTGTTTGCTCTGCCTGGGAGTGTCTTCCTTTGACTTTTGGTTTATTTTTTCTCAGCTAAAAAATCACCTCCTCGTAGAGCACTCCCCAACTGCCCTTCCATGGTCACTCTGTTCAAATTTAATATAAAAATTATATTATTGAGTCTTTAATTTTAAAAGAAAGGAAATTGTGACACAGGCTACAACACAGATGAACCTTGAAGACATGCTGAGTGATACAAGCCAGTGACAAGAGCGAAAACATTGCATGATTCCACTCACATGAAGTTGGAGAATTATAGTCAAATTCATAGAGACAGAAAGTAGAATGGTGGTTGCCAGGAGTTGGAGGGAGGGAGGAATGTATGCCATGGGTGCAACTAGCTGGGGCCTATGTCGCAAGTGGTAAAGAAATTTACCAAGACAGTTACAGGTAAAGAAAGGCAGATTTGGCTTGGCGCGGTGGCTCATGTCTGTAATCCTAGCACTTTGGGAAGCTGAGGCGGGCAGATGATGAGGTCAGGAGTTCGAGAGCAGTCTGGCCAACATAGTAAAACCCCATCTCTACTAAAAATACAAAAAATTAACCAGGCATGGTGGTGTGCACCTGTAATCCTAGCTACTCAGGAGGCTGAGGCAGGAGAATCCTGTGAACCCTGGAGGCAGAGGTTGCAGTGAGCTGGTGAGCTGAGATTGGGCCACTGCACTCCTGCCCGGGCGACAGTGCAAGACTCTGTCTCAAAAAAAAAAAAAGGCAGATTTATTAGAGAAAGTATGAAAATATGTTGCAAGGGTGCAACAGGCAGCACAGCAGAGAAGGTGCTGTCTACAAACAGGCAAGGACTGGAGGGAAGTTTTTACAGGGGGCTATGAGGACTGGAGGGGGCTATGAGGACAAGGTAGTTGTGCCAGTCGTTGGTTCTGATTAGCCGTCTCTCAGAACAATTGTTCATTGTTCTCCCCTACCTATGGCTCCTTCCTCATTGCTGCTTGCTTACTGGGACTCCACAAGGTATAATTATCGTTTAATGGATAGAGTTTCAGTTTAACAAAATGAAACAAGTTCTGGAGATGGATGGTGATGATGGTTGCACAGCAATGTGACTATACTTAGTACTGTTAAAAATGGTTGAAATGGTAAATTTTACGTTACATATATTTTACCACAATTTAAAAAATAATTAAAGAAAACATTCTATAAGCTACATTAAGACAAGCAGGAAGCATATAAAGAATGTAACGAGCCAAGCACGGTGGCTCACGCCTGTAATCCCAGCACTTTGGGAGGCTGAGATGGGCGGATCACTTAAGCCTAGGAGTTCAAGATCAGCCCTGGCAACACGGTGAGACCCCATTTCTACAAAATAAAAAAATAAAAAAATTAGCTGGGTGTGGTGGTGCACACCTGTGTTTCTAGCTACTCAGGAGGCTGCAGTGAGCCGTGATCACGTCACTGCACTCAAGCCTGGGTGACAGAGCAAGATCCTGACTCAGGAAAAAAAAAAAAAAAAAAGGAATGTAGGGAGAATAGTATAATCATCAGACTTAAAATTTTAAATATTTAACCCTGAAAGCGACATGGAAAATGACTGAAGGGAACCCACAGCAGTTGCAGGCAAAGTGTTTGGATGCAACTATAGCAATTCAGAAGAGAGATGATAGAAGCTTGGACCAGGTTGGTGGCAGTTAAGATTCATTCATTCAGAGGCCAAGATAGGTGGATTACCTGAGGTCAGGAGTTCGAAACCAGCCTGACCAACACAGTGAAACCCTATCTCTAATAAAAACACAAAAACTGGCTAGGCATGATGGCACATGCCTGTAATCCCAGCTACTTGGGAGGCTGAGGCAGGAGAATCGCTTTAAACCCAGGAGGTGGAGGTTGCAGTGAGCCAAGACTGTGCCATTGCACTCTAGCCTAGGCAAAACTCCAACCCTCTACCAAAAAAAAAAAAACGATTCATTCATTCATTTAACTTTTTAATGAATGCCATTATATGCCATGCACTGTGATAGGAGTCAGATGTAAGAATAAGATTGGCAATGCGACACTATTCACAATAGCAAAGACTTGGAACCAACCCAAATGTCCATCAATGACAGACTAGATTAAGAAAATGTCATACATATACACTATGGAACACTATGTAGCCATGAAAAAGGATGAGTTCATGACCTTTGTAGGGACTTGGATGAAGCTAGAAACCATCATTCTCAGCAAACTATCACAAGGACAGAAAACCAAACACCGCATGTTCTCACTCATAGGTGGGAATTGAACAATGAGAACACCTGGACACAGGGAGGAGAACATCACACACCAGGGCCTATCAGAGGGTCAGGGGGTGGGGGAGGGATAGCATTAGAAGAAATACCTAATATAAATGACGAGTTAATGGGTGCAGCAAACCAACATGGCACATGTATACAAATGTAACAAACCTGCAAGTTGTGCACATGTACCCTAGAACTTAAAGTATAATTAAAAAAAAAAAGAGTAAGATTGGCAAGACCCCTGCCCTCATGCCCTCATGGAATTTAACAAGTAAGCAAATAAATAATTACATATGGTGATTAAGTGTTATAATAGAATAAACAGAGTGACTGTGGAAGGGCAGTCAGTATGGTCTCTATGAGGAGGTAATGTTTAAGAATGAATCAAGGCCGGGCGCGGTGGCTCAAGCCTGTAATCCCAGCACTTTGGGAGGCCGAGACAGGCGAATCACGAGGTCAGGAGATCCAGACCATCCTGGCTAACACGGTGAAACCCTGTCTCTACTAAAAATACAAAAAATTAGCCGGGCATGGTGGTGGGCACCTGTAATCCTAGCTACTCGGGAGGCTGAGGCAGGAGAATCACTTGAACCAGGAGGTGGAAGTTACAGCGAGCTGAGGTCACACACACTGCACACCAGCCAGGGTGATAGTGCGAGACTCCTTCTCAAAAAAAAAAAAAAATTAATCAAAAGTCAGGGGAAGACTCTCCCAGGCAGATGTAACAGTATATGCCAAGTCTGAGAGACAGGAAAGAGCTTCATATCTTCAGGAAATGAGATGGGGGTCAATGTAACTAGAACTTAGCTAGGGGATGGTGGCACTACGTGAGGCTAAGAAGGTAGTCTCCATATCATGTAGACTACAAGGAAAAATATCATTTGTATATCCAAAGCAATGGAAAGCTACTGAAGGATTTTAGGCAGAGATAATATGATCTGTAGTGACCATATTGGTGGAGGATAGGGTACAAAAGTAAACAAACGAAAGCCATTTAGGGGGTTGATATAATGGTCCAAAAGAAGAACTATGGTGGCCTAGACTAGAATAAAGGAAGTGGTGATGGGGAGGGGTGGAAAGATTCATTAGCTATTTAGCATATAGTCCTAAGGGGTATCAGCAATGAACTAAAAATGGAGAAAAGATAATTTAACAAATGATTCCCAGCCAGGCACCATCCCAGCACTTCAGGAGGCTGAGGCAGGAGGATCACTGGAGCCCAGGAGTTCAAGACTAGCTTGGGCAAGATGGCAAGACCCTATCCCTATAAAACAAAAATTTAAAAATTAGCTGGGTTCCACAGCACATGCCTGTAGTCTTACCTACTCAGAAAGATGAGGGAAGAGGATCCCCTGAGCCTGGGAGTTCAACGCAGCAGTGAGCTATGATCGTGTCACTGCACTCCAGCCTGAGCAACAAAGCAAGACCCTATTTCTTAAAAAAAAAAAAAAAAAAATTAAAGAAACGATTCCCAGTTTTTAGGCCTGAATAAATAGATGAATTAGGGGGCTGTTCACTGAAACTGGCAACAATGAGTAAGTATCAGAATTACTTAAAGAGCTTTTAGAAAATATTAATTCCTATGTTCTATCCCCTTAGAGATCCCAATTCAATATAATTTTTTTGGCACATGGTACTTTTTTTTTCAGTTATTTTGATAAATGTAGACAGTTTATTGGCATAAGTTAGTATAGAATAATAGAATAAAATATTCCACTCCAAATAATACCCTTTTTTGTTGTTGTTGTTGTAATAGTTATTTTTATTCTATCAGTATTTTCACACTTGAAGATTTCTTGTACCCTATCTCTTTTATTTTTTTTAATTATACTTTAAGTTCTAGAGTACATGTGCACAACGTGCAGATTTGTTACATATGCATACATGTGCCATGTTGGTGTGCTGCACCCATCAACTCGTCATTTACATTAGGTATATCTCCTAATGCTATCCCTCCCCCCTCCTCCCTCCCCACAATAGGCCCTGGTGTGTGTGATGTTCCCCTTCCTGTGTCCAAGTGATCCCATTGTTCAATTCCCACCTATGAGTGAGAACATGTGGTGTTTGGTGTTCTGTTCTTGTGATAGTTTGCTGACAGTGGTGGTTTCCAGCTGCATTCATGTCCCTACAAAGGACACAAACTCATCCTTTTTTATGGCTGCATAGTATTCCATGGTGTATAGGCACATGATACTTTTAATTTTAAAAATATCTCCAGGTGATTCTGATATTCAACAAGGTTTAGGACTCTGCTACAGACAAAGTTAACCAGAGTAGATTATTATTGCTTGCAAATTAAAGAACCTCATATGATTAGAAATTGGTTTGTGGGAGTGGCACAAATGATAGTCCCTAAAACACAGAATTGACCGGATCAAAGTTGAGAACAGAACAGTACAGAATTCTATATACCATGTTGAGAGGTTGGCCATCTTTATAATGTGCTATGAGACAGCTGATCAAACTGTGGTCTATTTTGTACTGCGATTCACTATTACTAGGACTTGGCATGTTTTTGACACTATATACATAAGAGACTGAGGCAGAAAAAGTTCATATGACATCCACCTAGTATACATTCTGGCAAATGCATCTATCAACAGACTGCAGTTTGTCAGTCACATCAAATGAGTCAACTAAATTACGCACATCATTTTATGAAGACATGGGTTTTAATTAAATCTCAAAGAAATAACATCTAAACTTACTCTAATTTTATTACAACTTTTTAAAAATAAACTTTTTCTATGAGAACAGTTTTAGACTTAGAGAAAAACTGCAGATAGTTCCCAAACCCTGTACCATTTCCCCTATTACTAACATTTTACATTAGTATGGTGTATTTGTTACTGTTTGGGTGAGGGAGAAAGGACACGATGGAGGAAGGTGAACAAGAAGGCACAATCCACGTTGCTTCCGGTTTCTTCCTCACCAACTTTCCCGCACACGGGAAAATGCAGCCCACGCCCAGGAAGATGCAGATCAACCGAGCATGCGCCAGGTGACATCAATCCGAAGAGATGGAAACTTACCCTGCCACGCCTATGGAGACGCCCCTATCACGCCCTTATCCCGCCCACTGCTCTCCCCCTTCCAGTACCAATGCATAAAAGTCCGCTGCCGGCAGGAGCCGGCGTGACTTCTTCAGCCCCTCCTACTTGTGGACCGGAGAACCTCACCCCAGAGCCCCAGCACGACTTCCCTGGCCCTATACCTGAGGACCGGAGAACCTCGCCCGAGAGTGTGTGCATATTTGCAATAAAAGACTGCCGCTTTCTTATGTACTTTGGCCTCATGTTTAATTATTTAGCTCTCCTAAATTAAGTATTAAATTAAGACAATTAAATAAAATTAAGACAGTTACAATTAATGAACCAATACTGATACCTTATTAACTAAAGTCCACACTTTATTCAGACTTCCTTAATGTTTACTTAAGATAACTTTTCTGTGACAGGACCCCCATCCAGTATACTATGCTACATTATATTTAGTCACTATGTCTTCTTAGCCTCTTCTTGGCTGACACTTTCTCAGACTTTCCTTGTTTGATTGATGACTTTAACAGTTTTGTAGAGTATTAGAAATTTTATAGGCTGGGCGTGGTGGCTCACGCCTGTAATCCCAGCACTTTGGGAAGCAGAGGTAGGTGGATCATGAGGTCAGGAGCTCAAGAACAGCCCAGCCAATATAGTGAAACCCGGTCTCCACTAAAAATACAAAAAATTAGCCGGGCATGGTGGTGGGCACCTGTAATCCTAGCTACTTGGGAGGCTGAGGCAGGAGAATCACTTGAACCAGGAGGTGGAAGTTACAGCGAGCTGAGGTCACACACACTGCACACCAGCCAGGGTGATAGTGCGAGACTCTGTCTCAAAAAAAAAAAAAAAAGAAATTTTATAAAACGTACCTCAGTTGGGATTATCTGATGTTTTCTCATGATCAGACTCAGGTTATGGCTTTTGGGGAGGAAGAGAGCTTAGGTAAAGTTATTACACCTGTCACCTAAATAGTAAAACCCACTGAGGGAAGAAACCATATCTTTTTTTTTTTTTTTTTTTT
>NW_012107252.1:246082-265938 GCF_000951045.1 Mandrillus leucophaeus
TTTTAATAGAGACGGGGTTTCACCGTGTTAGCCAGGATGGTCTCCATCTCCTGACCTCGTGATCTGCCCGCCTCGGCCTCCCAAAGTGCACCTTTTTATCCTTAGTATGTAGCTGGTAAAGGTTGAAAAGTAGAAAGTGGATGCAAACCAAAGGTTGAAGGGGTACAGAAATGTTACAATTTATTAAAATATGAGCACTGATCCTAACAAGGAATCTAGTCATATATATGCTCAAATTAAAAAATAATTATGACTCTGATTTGCTAAACCATTTCATTCTTCTATCCAGGGATCTTTTGTTTGCCTACATTGTTTGGTGAGATAGAAGATATATTCAGACTAAAAATATATGTGTCAATTCCTGCAGGTAAACTTTGCCTCCTGTACTGATAAAGTCTCAGAATTATGTAACACTGCTGTGGGGCACATACATGGTAAAATGAAAAGAAGACTGTGGTTGAAGTCAGGCTGGTCTGGGCTTGAAACCGAGTCCTATCACTTATAAACTGCATAATCTTGGCCAGCTATCTCTAAGTCTCAATTTCTTTATGTATAAAATAGAGGTGATAATACCTATATGCAGGTGGGTAAAAATAACATGTTTATATATTTCAACATATCTGACAGATACTAAAAAAAGGTTATTTCCTTTCTTAATATAGTACATTATATAGAGTAGGTCTGCTTTAAATACATTTTGGAATAAGGCAACATATGTATAAACAAACACAGAAGATGCTGATTGTTACTTTCACAAATTGGACAAATGAATTCTGAAACAATTTTACATGCCTTTTGTTTTTTCAAGCACCTAGTACATGTCTAATACATGGCAGCTCCTCCAATGTTTGATGATTCTTCCATCAGATATCCAGGACCAAGAGTCAAGAGAACCAGATTCCGGTTTTTGGCCCTGGACAAACAAGTCCCTTCTTTAGGCCTCAGTTTCTTTACTGAATAAATGACTTAACAGTTACAGAACTTGACAGTTAGAAGAGATCTTAGAAATCATTCACTGCAACTCCTTGCCCAAACCACAGAGCCAGTGAGTGGCAAACTGGGACTTGAATCAGGACTCTTAATCACCAAGCCATGTAACTCTTTCCACATACCATGCAGCCTATAAGGTCTCTTTCACCTTCTTGTCTATGAAATATTTGGGATTGAACTACTACTGTTCTTTAGAATATCATCCCATTCTGAAAAATCCACTGAACTAGCAGGCTAAGTTTTTTCTTTATAAAAACCAGAAAGCATAGAAGAATAAACAAAATTGTCCCTATCAATCATAGTTACCTAAGAGTAATGATGACTATAGATAGCAGAAGATCAAGTCTTTCTATCATGTTAGTATATCAAGTACTTAAATATGGAGATGATCTATTTTTAACAGTCCCTGATTATATCTTCTTCATAATTAAAAGAAATTATAATCACTGGCCCACAAAACTGACAGACTGAATCGCTATTATTCTGAGATATCCATATCTCTATCATCCTGGTATTCCTTACTGTAAATTAGAGCAAAATTATTATTTTTTTTATATATCCAATGATCTTCTCTTTTTAGGATTCCCATTTCATGTCTTTAGGGCCTTTCACACTGCTGACTATTCCTATCTTTTTGAAACTTACTGTTGTTCTCTTGGCATCCAAAACATCACTTTCTCCTGATTATGCTTATGGTAATGTGATTCAGAATATAGCTTACTGGACAACAGCACAGACTGCAGACTCAGACTGCCAGAGTTCAAATCCTGGCTCTACCACTTGCTATCCCTGTGATCTTTCACAGGTTACTTAACTTGGTGCTTGTTTAGTAAGTACTATAAAGGTATGTGTTGTTATTATTGTTCCTTAGTCTCTTCCTCTAGTGTTTCTTTAACCTCCACATATTCCACCTGGCAGATTCCACCCACTAAAAAGGGGTCTTTACCTCTTCCTGTCTGGAAGGGTTTCTTTCATCTCCTCACCCTCTATCTGGTGAATTCCTTCTCAATCTTTAAGATTCAGTTTAAAACCAGGTATGGTGGCTTACGCCTGTAATTTCCAGCACTTTGGAAGGCCGAGGTGGGAGGATTACATCAGGCTAGGAGTTTGAGAACAGCCTGACAACATAGCAAGACCCCTATTTTTTTTCTTTCTGCTCTTTTAAATAATTCCACATACAATCGTTCCCAATTTTGAAAAGTTTTAAAAAATTATCTGGGCATGAGCACACACCTGCAATCCTAGCTACTTGGAAGGTTGAGGCAGGAGATTACTTGAACTATGATCACAATACTGCACTCCAGCCTGGGCAACGGAGCAAAGTTTCTTTCTTTCCTTTTTTTTTTTTGAGATGCAGTCTCGCTCTGTCGCCCAGGCTGGAGGGCAGTGGCACGATCTCGGCTCATTGCAAGCTCCGCCTTCCGGGTTCACACCATTCTCCTGCCTCAGCCTCCCGAGTAGCTGAGACTACAAGCTCCTGCCACCACGCCTGGCTAATTTTTTGTATTTTTAGTAGAGATGGAGTTTCACCGTGTTAACCAGTATGGTTTCGATCTCCTGACCTCATGATCTGTCCGCCTCAGCCTCCCAAAGTGCTGGGACTACAGGCGTGAGCCATCGCACCCGGCAAAACTCTGTCTCTCACAAAAACTTAAAAAATAAAAAACATTCAGTTCAAATGTCATTCTCTCTCTCTGGAACCTTTCCAAATGTCACTTCCCTCCTTCTGCCTTGGCCATCAGTTGTTCCTGCTAGTGTTCCCATAGCACTTTGAATATGTTTCCACCATGCCAAGATTATTTTTGTATTTTTTGCAGATACAGGATTTCACCAAATTGCCCAGGCTGGTCTCAATCTCCTGGGCTCAAGAGATTTGACCACCCTGGCTTCCCAAAGTGCTGGAATTACAGGTGTGAGTTACCACGCCCAGTGCATTTTGAATATATTTCAACCAGAACATTAGTTACATTAGATTGAATAGGCCACTTGAATCTGCCTATATAAAATCACTTTAGACTTACAAAAACAGAAATTTTATGATTCACTCTAATATTAGTGGTGAGTAAAAAAAAATTTTATGATTCACCCTAATATTAGTATTTCTTTATACTTCTGCTATCCCCTCCCTCCCTGTATTATGCTCATAACAAGAGTGGAATGCTATCTATTCTTTAAAAATATACATATATTTGGGAGGCCAAGGCAGATCACATGGTCAGGAGTTTGAAACCAGCCTGACCAACATGGTGAAACCCCGTCTCTACTAAAAATACAAAAATTAGCCAAGTGTGGTGGCGCATGCCTGTAATCCCAGCTTCTCAGGAGGCTGGGGCAGAATTGCTTGAATCCAGGAGTTGGAGGTTGCGGTGAGCCGAGATCGCGCCACTGCACTCCACCCTGCGAGACAGAGTGAGACTCCGTCCCAAAAAACAAACAAACAAAAAACACATATAATGAAAGTTCAGATATATAAAAAGGCATAAAGAATAATTAACAGATACCCACATATCCACAACTCAGTTGAAAAACATTTACTAATTCAATTTAAGCTGCCTGTGTGCCCTTCTTTGCATTATTCCTGGTCTTTTCTCCCCAACTTACCCTTTGGAGACACCTATTATCCTTAATTTGGTATTTATAATTACCATGTAGTTCTTTATTACATAAGTATGCCTCCCTAAATAATACATGCATGTTAAGCTTTATATAAATGTGTTCTGCAACTCGCCTTTTTCATTCAACCCCTTATTTGTGAGATTTGCTCATGTTTCTATATAGATCTAGTTCACTCATTTCACTATTGTATGGAATTCTATTAAGTAAATATACCACAATATTTTCATTCTTTTATTGACAGGCATTTAGATTAGTTCAAATTTTTGCTTGTAGCAATGTTGCATGAATATTTTTGAACATCCCTTTATGCATACATTGGAGTTTCCAAAGGGTATATACCTAGGAGTGGAATTGCTAGATTGTAGTTTATGTGCATTTTCATCTTAAGAGATATTACATAAGAATATATCAGAAACCAAGGGCGTGTATAGCCAAAGAGCACAGGGGTTTTAAGAAGATGGAGAAGTAATGGTCCAGATATAGCGGTGGGTAAAAAAACACAGTTATCCTCACCTCTCTTCTTTGGGATGGGAGGGGTGCAGGAGAATGAGTCGCATTCATTTAAAAGGACTACAGAGGAAGTAGTATGTTCTCCATGACTCAGGAGAGAGCCTGGCTTCCACTTAAGGCCAGGACACACAAAGAGACATCCAATAAAATGGTTAACAATGTAGGAAACAGGGAAACAGGAGTTTGAGAGAACAAATGGAAGGAGCAAAAAAGCAGGGCTGTAAGAGAGTAAAAGGAAGCCAGGTCAGAACAAGAATAACAGTACGGAAGACAGACTGTTTGATTCTGGGATAAAGATAACAGGTGATAAGTCTTGCTGGGTTTATCTGGCTATAAGGTTATCAAAAGGTTTCAGGGCCCCCCAGTCCTTTGGATACCAATTTCCAGGGATGATCAGGTCCCTACATAAAATCATATTTGCATATGATCTACACACATCCTCCTATACATTTTAACATCTCTAGATTATTTATAAAACCTAACACAATACAAGTGCTATGTAAATAGTTGTTATACTATTGTTTAGGGAATAATGACAAGAAAAAAGTCTGTACATGTTCAGTACAGATGCAACCATCCCTTTTTTTCCATATTTTCAATCCATAGTTGGTTGAATACACAGATGCAGAACCCATGGATACAGAGGGCCAAATGTAACTAGTTCTAGCAGTTTACTGGTGGCTAGAGAGTTAACACTAAGGCCTTGCAATGCTGTGGTTAAATTCCCTCATTCACAGACGGGGAGAGAAAGACCCAATATTTGAGGGCCTGATATGTGACCAACATTATGTAAAGTACTTTGCACTTTATCTTAGTTAAACCTTACAGCTACATCTTCCTTCATTTTATAAACGACAAAGTAAAAGTGATCTGCCGGGGTTCTGCAGTTAATTTTTAGTGACCCTGAGGAACTCAGGTTTCCTTTCAAATCTTAATCAGTATGGTGGAATGAAAAAGACAGAATTTGAAATTAGAGCTTCTTTGGTCACTTTCTACCAGTGAGATCTTGTATGTTTCTTAACCTCACTAAGCCTATCAATCAAATAAGATTATTGCAAAGATTAACCTACAACTACAAAACAAATCTTAGATTTTTTTAATCTAAAATTGGTCTACACAGGAACTTATTTGCAAGTGTGGGATTTCTTATTTGGCTTATTGCAAACAAAAATTTGAAGTTCCTGAATTGATGCCTAAATATTTTACAGATAGTAAACTGAGGTAGGGAAAGAGGACATCCAATGTGTGGCTCCCTAATGTATCCGGAATCAACTCCAAACTGCATCACAGTTTCGGATCTTTAATACCAAGGCCCCAGCCTATCTCTCTAGCCATATTTCCTACTATTAACTTATACAAATACAATACTCAAACCTGTGGTAGCTGTTAATTTTTAACAACGATACCATACCCTATGCTTTCCCTATTTTATATCTCTACCTAAATTATTTACTCTATTGAAACTGGTTCATGGCCCAAGTAAAATTCATTTTGAAAATGAAGCCCAACTTTGTTTCCAAATGTTTAGAAATGACAGCTCCCTCCTCTGAATTGCTTTATCACTTTGCTACTACCTCCCTTAGAGTACTCACTATGTTCTATTTTATAATTTTGGTAAGCATGTAAAAGGTTTATTTCAGCTAGCAGAGCATAAGCCCCTTAAAGGAAGGAAGAAAGGAACTAACATTTACTTTGTATCTATGAATCACTAATTGCTTTTCTTGTGATTTTATGTGTATGGTATGTATGTATATATTTTTTCATGTAATATTTGTGATATCCTATGAAGTACAATTTTTTCACAGATAAGGACACTGAGCTCACAGAGCTAAATAATTTGTTTACAGTCATAAAGTTCATAAATGACAGAGTCTAGATCTGAATTTTGGTGTTTCTAACTCCAAAGCCTAGGCTCTTTCCACTATATTCTGTCTAGAAAACCATGGGTATATCTCCTCACTGCTTTATCTGATTGATCCCTACCCACCCACTAATGATCATCAGAGGAAAAAACCTCCACTGCCCTTTGTCATTAAGTATTAGCAGAAAGGATTCAATATGAGGTATGTGCCCTCCCACTTTCCAAGACTAAGAACAGATTCTTCGGAGCAAACAGAATGATTAATATGAGTACTAAATAAAGATAAAGAGATCAGAACTCTGCTTCCAGGAAGGAAAAGTAAAAAAAAAAAAAAACTATTACCTTCTCACTCTGTGTTTAAAAACCCCTCCTCCTTCGAGGTTTGCACCATCTGGCTATATCACTCTCTACCCCACCTCCTCATCTGTCATCTACCACCCTCCTGATTAATCCCCTATCTTTACTGCACCTGGGTCACATCTTTCTCTCTTCCCCACATTCCATCATCCTCAATCACTTCACTCGCCACACAGATGACTCATTCAATACACTAGCCTCGCAATTCCTTGTCATACTCAGCTTTACTGACCTTCACCTCTGCTGTATTTTAGCTACCCATAAACAGAGACCTCGCTGTCACCTAGAACAAGCCCATATCAGACAACTCCGATATTCCACTTTCTGACCACACCTTTTTTTTTCTCAGCTTACTTCCACTATATTTGCTCGTTGATCTAACTCAAGAAATTGCAAAATCTTCAAGTCCAGAAATGAACTCATCATTAATTGTTTCCTGTCTCAGTTAAAATTACCAACATATCATTAATCATCCAAGGCAAAAACCTGAGCATCACACGGGACTCCTCACCCTCTCACCTGCACATACAATCAATCATTAAAACCTTATACATTTTCTCAGATTTCTTTCTCTTCATCCGTATGACCACATTTTTAAAATGTTACTTCAACCATGTCTGATAGACACTTTTCTGTAATTAAATAAAAATTAAAAAAAAAAAAACACAGTACCCACTGAATTGATTTCAGGATACTTATGCATACAAGGTCCACCATGACATGGCCTCTGCCCGTATTTCCAGCCTTATAACTTACCACTTATATCTCTATTGTTATATTCCTAGCAGTCCCAAACTGTTTGTGGTTCTCTACGCAAGCTATTCCTTTTCTCACATTGATGCCTTTGCTCAAGCTGTTTTCTCTGTTTGAAGGACACTTTCTGCTCATGTTTGCCTAGCTTACTCCTACTTATCATTTAAGATTTGGGTCAGATATCATCTCTTACCAAAGCCTTCCTTTAACTCCTAGGCTAGTCTAAGTGCACTTACCTTTGGGTAACCTTTACTCGCAACCTTTACTCCCATATCTCACCTATGTGTAGTTCTCATCTTTTATTCTGAGATAATCCATTTACCAGCTCCACGAGATTGGAAATCTTTGTGCTAAGCACAGTACATAGCATAGTGCTTGACTCACAGTAGGTACATAAGTGTACAGTGAAGATTAGAACATACCAAGTTTAAATTTTCTTTTTTAAAAGATGGGGGTCTCATTGGGTCACTTGCTATGGTGTGATCATAGCTCACTGAAGCCTCAAACTCCTTGACTCAAGCGGTCCTCCTGCCTCAGCTCCTGAGTAGCTGAGACTACAGGCATGCACCATCATGCCCAGCTATATTTTCATTTTTATTTTTTGTAGAGACAGGGTCTTGCTATGTTGCCCAGGCTGGTCCAGAACTCCTGGCCTCAGTTACCTGCCTCACCTTTCCAAAGTGCTGGAATTACAGGCACGAACCCCTGCATCCAGGCCTAAGTCTTTTAATTTTCAGTGAGATATTCACATCAATTCTTTCTCACAGTGAAGTATCCTCTACCTTTCACTCCAAGTCCTTTGCAAGGAAGGAATCAGGGCCTTTCCTCTGGATCTGTACAGTTTGACTGAGAATAGTGCTATGCAAATGTTTACCCAACTTACATAAAAGGGAACAGCATTTGCACAAAAATCAAAACTTGACATATGTGCTACAAAGTTCAAAACTACTGACCAATCTAAAAAATGAAGGCATAAGAACAAAAATAACCAATTTTGACTGCTGGTATGTGCTTGTATAAGTTGTAAAAACAGTGAAACTTTGCTTAGTACTTAAACAGGATCCCAGATGTAAGAGCTTGGCATTTTATCTACAAGGCCATCTCATCTCTACTGCGCTTAAAACATTACTAACCTGCAGAGTTGCTTAGGCAAGAGTTTAGGAGGCTGGTAAGTAAGCAACAAAAAGTGTTCTTTTTCATAGTAACTTTGGGCCTTCTGCTGGCAGTTAGAAATAGAGCAAAGAGTTCAATGTAATAAAGCATTTCCTTCTGCAACCAAATATTAAAATTGCAGTTTGGCACTAAACTGGGTCTCAATCCTTCTCAGAATTTAAATAAAAAAAAAAAAGAGCTCTTCTATTTGCATGGCACATTACACTTTAATAAAACATTTTGATGTACATTAATTAGCACATTCGATAAAGTGTTTATAGACAT
Organism: Mandrillus leucophaeus; assembly: GCF_000951045.1. Classification (NCBI taxonomy): domain Eukaryota; kingdom Metazoa; phylum Chordata; class Mammalia; order Primates; family Cercopithecidae; genus Mandrillus; species Mandrillus leucophaeus. The sequence continues at coordinate 254,607 of NW_012107252.1, forward strand.
TTTTTAAAAGGAAGGAAACCCCCAAATTTCCACAAAATAAGATGTCTTTTAGTTTGTTTGAACAAACACTACTAAATGTTTTCTTTTTTTTTTTTTTAAGTTCAAAATACAGTACAGAAATGAGGAAGGGAATCTAGAGTACTTTTGATTTAAGCAGGTCAATCCTTGGGGCTGTTTCGTAGAGAAACTTACTAGGTTTTGCCTCCATGCTCACTTTTAAGAAACTCTCCTTTAAGGTGATATGGGGGAAACTAAAGCTCATCCAGAGGACAGTTTAAGAGAACCACAGCAGATGAGAAACAACTGAAGGAAGTGGAAGTGAAGACTCAGGGGACATGGTTACTATCTTCAGATACCTTAACAACTGACCATAAGGGAAAAGAACTAGGAAGGGATGGGAGCCAGCTGTTTCTTTCAATTTATAAGCACATCTGTCCAGGAACAGAATGGGTTTCCTTTAAAGACATTCGCTTCGGAACACTGGAAGAGGTTCCAAACCGGCTCGTCAAATTATCAGGGGGGATTTGGAGATTTTCAAAGATACTTTGGTAGGGGATGGGAGAAAGAGTCCCTAGATGACTTTTAAATTCCCTTCCAGTCAGGAGATATTCCGGAGTTCACCCATCGGCTGGAAACCCCTTTCGATGCTCTCGGGGCTGGCCCACAGCTGTGCCTGTCTCTTATACACATCTAGATGTGTATAAGAGACAGGACCTGGCCCCCCCTACCCCGCCGGCCTGCAGACCCCGGTCCGGGGGCCCCGCTGGCGCCCGGGCCAGCTCTCGGGTACGCGTCTTGTAGATGGGTAAACTGAGGCCTGAGAGGGCGCGAGGGCGAGGACGAGGACTTGGGTTCGAATCCCGGGGCTGCCAGTAGCCCACTCCGAGGCCGCGTGGGGCTGGTGGAGGAGCCACCGGTCGGGCCCCCAAGACCGACTGACGTGGCCCTCACCTCTGGCGACCCCCGCCCGGCTAGTGGCTGGCCGTGTGGTGACCTTGGGCGAGTTACTTCGCACCGCCACCCAGGGGCCTCTTCTCCAACAGGATAGCACTGCACCGAGAGGGTAGGTGAGAGTCGTGTTAGCGCTTGGATGCCCTAGTGAGTGTCAGCGTCCTCAGTCGTCCCTGCGGTCATCCCTTCAACAGGTACGCACTGAGTGCACAGGCTCATTCTTTCAGGCCCACCAAAAATGTTGGCTACACAATTCTATTTTTGTTTTATTAGAGGTGGAGCCTCGCTTTGTCCCCCAGGTCGGAGTGCAGTGGCGCCATCGTAGCTCACCGTAACCTCAGATTACTGGGCTCAAGTGATCCTCCTGCCTCAGCCTCCCAAAGCGCTGGAACTACAGGCGTGAACCACTGCGCCTGGCACACAATTGGTTTAACCACCACATCATTTTAGCAGCTTAGGAAACCGAAGTCTTGACTTCTATTTTGGCTGTTGAAAATACAGTGCAATATAAATCCCGAAACCTCTGCTGAGCTGGATGTGGAGTGGGTGTGGCATCATTTAGAACATGGCAATCTTCAGGTCACACAGGAATGTCTTGTTAATGATACTTCTATGAACAATGCTCCTTGGAGGGAAGTCCACCTCAGCAAGGCTGGAGCAGCAGACGGGACAGCTGAGCCTGGGTTACTTGCCTTGCCTCTGGAATAGGTCTTAGAGCATTGGACTGAAGAGGGGCTGCCTCCTTTTATCCTGGTGTTGATCTCAGTATCCGTCTGCCCATTCTTGAGAAATGGAAATGGTCAGAATCTATCCAGGTTCTGATCTGCATCCCTGTGTCTAATTTAAACTTTTATTCCATGACGTTTTGGGGAGTACCTGTCTCATGAAGAGCCCTGAGGTTACAAGGATAATTAGAGCCTAAATCTAAGGAGCCCATAGTTGGGGAAACTAGTATGTCAATAGCTAATGAGAGCACAGTGTTGTAAGTGCTCATACCAGTTTTCTATTCCTGCGTAACAAATTAGCCCAAATTTTGCAGCTTAAAGCAACACCCATTGATTTACTCACAGTTGTGTAGGTCAGAAAACTGGCATGGTGTGGCTGGGTTTTCTGCTTGTGGTGTCATAGGCTGAAATCAAGATGTCTAGAGACTGCGAGGGAAAGGTCTGCCCCAGGCTCCTTCAGGCTATTGGCAGAATTCATGTCCCTGTAGGACTAGGATCCCACAGCTACATTGTTTTGCCAGATCTCTGTTGGAGACCACTCTCAGGTCCTTGCCACATGGTCCCTTTTATCTCATCAACAGAGAACCTCATGTCAATCCTCTCATTCATTAAATATCTCTGATTTCCCTTCTTCAACCAGTCAGAGAACACAGTGAGCTTTTAAAAGACTTGTAATTAGGTCAGACCCACCTAGCTAATCTTCCTACTTTAAGGTCACCTGTGCCACATCACATACCCTAATCACAGGAGTAAAATTCATCATAGCCACTGTCCCAGGGACTATGCAGAAGGTGTACATGAAGGTTAATCTAGGAGGCTACCTTAGAATTCTGCCTACTACATCCAGTGAGAAATGTTCTCTTAAACATTTTCTCTATGAACTCCCCTAGCAGTTTGTTCTGTAACTCTGTCCATAGCACAATATATGTTGCCATTATTGGGGTATATTTCTAAACCTCTTTTCTAGGCTGAAAGCTTCTTGAGATCAGGAACCTTATTCACACCTGTAGCCTTAGATAAGTCTTGGCATGAGGGTGATATTCCCACATCTGCTAAAAATAAATAAATAAATAGTATGCGTATTGTCCTTTGGATTCCTGCTGCTTTTTTTTTTTCTTGAGATGGAGTCTCGCTCTATCTTCCAGGCTGGAGTGCAGTGGCGCGATCTCAGCTCACTGCAAGCTCCGCCTCCTGGGTTTACGCCATTCTCCTGCCTCAGCCTCCCGAGTAGCTGGGACTGCAGGTGCCTGCCACCATGCCCGGCTAATTTTTTTGTATTTTTAGTAGAGACAGGGTTTCACCATGTTAGCCAGGATGGTCTCAATCTGCTGACCTCGTGATCCACCCTCCTTGGCCTCCCAAAGTGCTGGGATTACAGGCATGAGCCACCACACCTGGCCTCCTGCTTCTTTTTTAGATCCAGCTCAGAACTTCTCTGACACTTCTCAAGAAGAACTCATTTCTCCCTCCTCTCCACTGTCACTTAGTAAAAATCTCTGTGTGAAATGTATCCCATTGTAGTATTTCAAGTTAGACTGTAGTTTCCTCGAATATAGTACTTTGCTTTTATTCCACTTAATATCCCAGGGCACAGCACAACGTATTAACAGTTCTGTGCTGTTCAATTAAACAGCTAATTACACATGGGTGTTATTAGTTGTTTAATGTTTGGATTTTAAAAAGGGGGGTTAAAAACCAAGAGGCAACTGGAGAATGGAATTGGGCTGTGACAGACCCTGTGACCTTTGGGTCACAGGTGTGGGGAAGCCAAGAAATACAGAGGCAATGGAGAGGGAAGAAATAGGCAAGTTAATCAGGATGTATTTTTTTTTTAAAGGAGGTATGCTAGGAAACCCCAGGTCTGCTCTTTTCTACATTACAGTACGGCAAAAAGGAGTGATTATTCTGGCACTGACGGTTGAGGAAACAGTAGTTTTTGTTTTGTTTTTTGTTACCATGTTGTCGATGACCCAGTGGAAGAGATAGTGAAGGAAATGGGAAAGATGGTTTCTGATGCTTAAATAAAGTATGTGTGTTGTGGGGTGTGGGGGGGATGCATTGAAATACATAAGAGCCTTCAGCATGTTAAGTCCTACACATCAATTAAGACTACCTTCCCCAGGAACTTCCTCTGATACCTTCTCTTCCATCCTCACCCCAGGATAAATTAAATGCCCCTCATTTTGCTCTCCTTGTAGCCTGGCACCTTCATTCATCATTGCATTTACTAGGATCTGTGCATATCATTTTCATTTATGCTTTTCTTTCACCTGACTGTAAGCTCCACAGATTGAAACTCTGTCTTTCTTCTTCATTACATCCACAGCACCTTGCACCATGCCTGGAACACAGTTGGTGATCAGTCTATATTTATAGAATGAATGTGCACAGTAGGACCCTTTCAGACCCAAGCCACAGACCAAAGAGGCAGTCTCCTTATTATCTGCCTTGTGACCACAGGGCCCCACTGGCTGTTCAGATTCAGACATGTGCTGAGCCCAAACATTGTTGTTTATCTAAGACGCTTCTGCTGTTGCTCATCTTGTAAAATACAAAGTAAAAATAGTTCCAGGAAGCTGTGTGGTTAAGACATTCCAGTCTCTGTTTGAGCTCCTAGATAAAGGCTGTTATTGTTAGGAAGTTGGTCATTAATCCAACCTGCCTTTTCTCTGCGCTTTGGTTTCACACCCTTCTAAAGGTACTGATTCTTTTTGTCCTCAGTTGCCCTTAAGCCTGTCACTAGCTGGCTGGTAACTGGAAAAAATAATAACTTTACACCAGTGGATGTAAGAATGATCTAAAGGTATCAGTTGATCACAAGTTACCTTTGTGCTCTGGGATTGTGACTTTAACTTATTCTCAAAGTGCCTTACCAGATGGCTTATGTTCTCATCTGTAAAATGGGAGAAATGACACCCACCTCACCAGATTATTGAAGAGTGGAAGAAAATAGAGTAGGCAGAGCTTCCTGGAACACAGTAATGGCTAAGAAAACGTCATAGATTGGAATCACAGATTGGAATCCCCTCACTTTGTTCTGCTATGGCCAGACTTTGGGCTATTAAGTTTATCCTAGGCATTATATTTTAAAAGAGGGATGATGTTGACAAATTATCACCCAGAAGCAAATGACCAGATAAGGAATCTGGAAATCAGACCTTATAAGGAGCAGCTGAAAGGAGTTGGGAACATTTAGCCTGCAGAAGAAATAACTATTAATAGGAGTAGAGTGGGGCAGGGCAAGGCCTTAGAAGGGTCTTCAAATAATTGAAGGGCTAACATGTGGAAAAGGATTAGGCCTCAATTCTATTCCACATATATCTATGGAACTCCTATTATGTGCCAGGAACTGGGAATACAAATAAATGTAAAGTACAATCCTTGTCTTTAAGGATCTTAGTCTATGAAGGACGATGACAATGCAAAAGGGGCTACTACAGAGGACTTTACAATGTCCTCTGTAATATGGAGAAGGCAGAGGAGGATTCATTGAACCTAGAGACACTGAGGAAGACTTCACCAAGAAGGTGACATTTGGGTGGACCTTAAAGGAAAACTAGGATTTTTTTTTAGGCAGAGAAGGAGGGGAAGGGCACATAGGCAGCAAGTACAGCATGAACAAAGACAAAAAGGCATCCTCATGGAAAACCTAGGATGCATCGGAAAAGAAGCCGGAAGTGAGCCTGCAATATTTGATTGGAGCCAGATTGTCAAGGGCTTTGATTATTAAGCTAAAGAGCTTGGACTATTTACCTTGAGTGGGTATTGAACTATTTACCTTGAGTGGGTATTGAAGAGCCATCAAAGGCCTTTAAGCAGATTTTTATTTTAAAAGGAAATCTCTAGCACAGCCTGCTGAAAGAGCTACACTGAAGAGAGACAGGAGGCAGGGAAGACAAGACCTCTCAGCATACCAAAGAGAGTCCATGAACTTGACTGTTCCACTGACCATGGGTAAATTTGGGCACATTATTTAAACTTTCTGAACTATTTTTTTTTAGTTTGTAAATTGAACGTCTACTTTAGAGAGATGTTTCAAGAATCAAGTGAAATAACATATCCAAGACCCTAACGTGTGTCTAGTACCCAAATGTTGCTCAGTAAGTGAACACCATTCCCTTCCTTCCCTTTCTCTTAATGGATAGAGTAGACAGAGAAACAGAGTTCTACTTGATGAAGCTAGCATTCATGGGCAAACAGTGGGATAATTCTCTTGGGGAAATGAATACATCACTGGATACATTTAAGAAGGGTATTTCTTTGGTAGAAGATGAATTGAACCAGATCAACCTCTAAAATCTCATTCTTGGCTGGGCACGGTGGCTCATGCCTGCAATCCCAGCACTTTGGGAGGCCAAGGCGAACGGATCACAAGGTCAGGAGATCGAGACCATCCTGGCTAACACGGTGAAACCCCATCTCTACTAAAAATACAAAAAATTAGCCGGGTGTTGTGGTGGGCACCTGTAGTACCAGCTACTCGGGAGGCTGAGGCAGGAGAATGGCATGAACCCAGGAGACGGAGCTTGCAGTGAGCTGAGATTGTGCCACTGCACTCCAGCCTGAGCGACAGAGCGAGACTCCGTCTCAAAAAAAAAAAAAAAACAAAAAACAAACAAACAAAAAAAAACCTCATTCTTACTCTATGATTCTGTCACCTTTAGGTCATAGTATTATGGAGATGGTCAAGAACCTGAGGTTTGATAGATATTTGATATATATTATGATATATACTTAATATATTGTATATCAAATATCTTATATATATATGATGGAGATGGTTAAGAATCTGAGGTTTGACTTTGTTAAAAGCACCAATTGGCCCCAAAAGAAGTGAATCTTCCTCAAAATGAACATCTGTTACTGAAGTGTACAATTAAAAAGACCCTACCCTAAACAGTCCTTCAGGAGTAACTATACTACAGGAGAAAGAGAGCTGGATTTCCAACTTAGAGGCCTACATTCCAGTGTCAGAAATTAAAGATTTTGCTATATAGCTTTGGACAGGTCATTCTTTGTGTCTTGGCGTACATTTCTCCATCAGGAAGATGTGAAGGTTGGGCCTCTAAGGGGTCTTCTATTACTAACATTTTGGGATTCTGGGAGTCTTAAGTTATTGAGATCATGAAATTGTGGATGTAAAAATGTTAGGAGATTTCAGGGGTTCCCACAGCAACTATATCACTCACAGTTTATGTCTCAATTTAACAACATCAAATCCACCTAAAATATATTTTTTTAAATGTGTCACATGCATTGAGAGTGATACTCATTTGACATTCTTCTTGGAATCAGAACTTTGGAATTCAGTGCATTTCAAGTCTCAGCATTAACTCATCTGCAAATTGGATTAGTTCATATTTCTGGTTGAGAGAGGAGACACTTTCTATAGTATGGCAAAGAAATGAAAATGTCAGTCATCTGTCACAGAAGGAAGAGATGGCTCACTTTAGGCCCTAGATGCCACGTCATCTGGAAGTAGACAAAAAGGAAGACTTGGAGCCAGGAGAGCCACGTGTTGGTCCACACTGTTCCCTCAGAAGGTCCTCCTGGCCAGCTCCTGCTCATCCTCTGAAGTTTTCCCTTTTCTTCTTCTCTGCTCAATAAAACAAGTTCCTCTGTCATCTACGCTTCCTTAGCATTATAGCATTGATCATAGAGTATGATAATTATTGCCTGTGTTACTATTGATTGTCTACAAATTGATAAGGGGCACAGCACTAACATTTATTGGGCACCTGCAATGTGCCAGGTGTGTATATCGTCTTATGTAATCCACACTGCAACCCTTATGGTGTAGGTATTGTTACCCCTCTTTAACTGATGAGACTAGGTCAGAGAAGTTAAATAACTTGCTCAAGATCATATAACTAGTAAATTACTAGTCTGGCTTTGAATCAGGTTTGTTTGTTTCCCAAGCCCCTGTGATTTTGATTGTTCATTCCTTTTTCTTATCTCTGTAACCTGAACTCTTAGTATAAGCCCAGCCTTTTGTATATAGTTAGCCTTTGAACAATGTAGGGGTTAGAGGCGTCAACCCCCTGTACAGTCGAAAATTGCATATAACTTTTTACTCCCCCCAAACTTAACTACTAATAGCCTACTATTGACCAGAAGCCTTACTGATAACAAAGTCTATCAGTCTTACATAACATAATCTTATCACTCTTACAATAAAATAAGCTATAGAAAAGAAAATGTTATTAAGAAAATCATATAACAGGCCGGGCGTGGTGGCTCACACCTGTAATCCCAGCACTTTGGGAGGCCAAGGCGGGCAGATCACGAGGTCAGGAGATTGAGACCATCCTGGCTAACATGGTAAAACCCCATCTCTACTAAAAATACAAAATATTAGCCGGGCGTGGTGGTGGGCGCCTGTAGTCCCAGCACTTGGGAGGCTGAGGCAGGAGAATGGTGTGAACCTGGAAGGCAGAGCTTGCAGTGAGCCAAGATCGCACCACTGCACTCCAGCCTGGGCAACAGAGCGAGACTCCGTCTTAAAAAAAAAAAAAAAGAAAAGAAAAAGAAAATCATATAACAGAGAAAATACATTTACAGTACTATACTGTATTTATTGATACCATAAGTTTACTTTGTCTGTTTACAAGGTGAATCATCTGTCTGAAATAGCATGCAACTGCAGCTGTAGACATCAATCTGCAGCACATATCAAGCAATTCAACTTTTTCTTGTCACGTCCTGACTTTTCTCTGCTTCTTGGGAGCACTTCCAGTATCACTAGTGGCACTTTGTATAGGTCCCATGGCATTATTCAAGATTTACGGTATTGTTCTAAACACGAAGAAAAATACTTGAGAACCGCAAGAGATCACTTTTTACTGCGATATGCAGTTTACTGGAGAGATGAATGGCTCACATGGAGATGATTAGCGTCATAGGTTGTTTTAAGGGATACTCGTAACAGCTGAGCTCACCGCAATGGCAATAGGAGGTGGCTCCAAAATCATTACAGTAGTACCTTATGGACTGCAGTTAACTTCTTGTAGTTATGATTTAATACTGCATCTTTATGTTTGTTTACATTTTTCTCAACTGCAAATGGCACTATGTACATAAGGTCTGTAAATGTTTGTGTGCATAAGTTTTGATAAGTTTTATTTATTTTTTATTTTTTGAGACACGGTCTTGCTCTGTCACCCAGGCTGGCTTGCAGTGATGCAGTCACGGCTCACTGCAACTTCAGTCTCCTGGGCTCAGGTGATCCTCCCACCTCAGCCTCTTGAGTAGATGGGACTACAGGTATGCACCACCATGCCTGCCTAATTTTTTGATTTTTTCATAGAGACGAGGTCTCACTTTGTTGCCCAAGGCTGGTGTTGAACTCGTGGGCTCAAGCGATCCTCTCACCTAGTCCTCCCAAAGTTCTGGGATTACACCATGCTTGACAAATTTTAACTTTTTGCAATAGATTTTTATATATTTTGTTGTCATAAGTGATAAAATAGAATAGTTTCTACATATATTTTATGCATTCATTACATAAAACTTTTTCTTAAATTTTTTGATATTTCTAGGCTACGTGGTTTGTCTGAGTTTTTTCAGATTGTCTCAAACCTCCAAACAATTTTTCAGTGCATTGAAAAAAGTCTGTGTAAAAATGGACCCATACAGTTCAAACCCATGTTGTTCAAGGGTTAACTGTACACAAGAGATTGAATTATTCTTGAATGACAATCCTATTCAATCAATCAGTAAAGATTTACTATATGGAGCAGTGCTGGGGATTGAGCTAGCCTTTCCTTGACTTGCTATCAGCTTCTGGGGACATCTGCTTTGAAATAAATACTCTCATTAGCTTTACTGGTGTCTCAGCTCAGCAGGAGAAGCTGTTGATAGTCTCTTGACAGGGCCAGCTGGCATGATAGACTTGTTTAAACCAAATTAGTTTCACATCATTCTAACAACCCTGCTTTAAGGTCCTAATGTCATAAGAGAGACAGAATTCAAAAACAACTGTCATACATATGAAAAGGGCTATACAGAAACTGTACAAGATTCTAAGAGCAAAATGGAGGGAGGGATTAATTCTGCCTATAAGAATTAAGAAAGGTTTCACAAAGAAGGTGGCATTTGAGTTGAGACTCAAAGGATAAGCAGTTTTATTTTTCCATTTGTTTTGTTGGTTTATTTTTAATTTTTATTTTAGGTTTGGGAATACATGTCAGGGTTTGTTACATAGATAAACATGTGTCATGGGGGTTAGTTGTACATATTATTACCTCACCCAGTTATTAAGCTCAGTACCCAATAGTTATTTTTCCTGCTCCTCTCCCACCTCCCACCCTCCCTGCTCAAGTAGACCCCAGTGTCTGTTGTTTTCTTCTTTGTGTTCATAAATTCTTATCATTCAGCTCCCAGTTGTAAGTGGAAATATGCAGTGTTTAGTTTTCTATTCCTGCATTAGTTTGCTAAGGATAATAGCCTCCAGCCCTGTTCATGTTCCCGCAAAAAACATGATCTCATTCTTTTTTATGGCTGCATAATATTCTGTGGTGTATATGTACAACATTTTTTTTTAAATCCAGTCTGTCATTCATGGGCATTTAGGTTGATTTCATGTCTTTGCTATTGTGAACAGTGTTGCAATGAACATTTGCATGCATATGTCTTTATGGTAGAATGCTTTATATTCCTCTGGGTATATACCCAGTAATGAGATTGCTGAATCAAATGGTAGTTCTGCTTTTAGCTCTTTGAGGAATTGCCATACTGCTCTCCACAATGGTTGAACTAATTTACACTCCCACCAACAGCATATAAGGGTTTTCTCCACAACCTCACCAGCATCTGTTATTTTTTTACTTTTTAACAGTAGTCTTTCTGACTGGTATAAGATGGTATCTCATTGTGGTTTTGACTTGCATTTTTTTAATGATCAGTGATAATTGAGCTTGTTTCATATGTTTGTTGGCTCCATTATTTCTTCTTTTGAGAAGTGTCTGCTCATGTCCTTTACCCACTATTTAATGGGGTTGTTTGTTTTTCTCTTATAAATTTGTTTAAGTTCTTTATAGATGGTGGATATTAGACCTTTGTCAGATGCATAATTTGCAAATATTTTCTCTCATTCTGTAGGTTGTCTGTTGATGGTTTCTTTTGCTGTGTAGCTCTTATGTTCAATTAGATTCCATCTGTCCATTTTTGCTTTTGTTGCAATTGCTTTCAATGTCTTTGTCTTGAAATCTTTGCCGGTTCCTATGTCCAGGATGGTATTGTCTAGGTTGTCTTCTAGGGTTTTTCTAGTTTTGGGTTTTACATTTATGTCTTTAGTCCATCTTGAGTTGATTTTCATATATGGTGTGAAGAAGGGGTCCAGCTTCAATCTTCTACATATGGCTATCCAGTTGTCCCAGCACCATTTATTGAATAGGGAGTCTTTTCCCCATTGCTTTTGTCAGCTTTTTCAAAGATCAGTTGGTCGTAGATGTGCAACCTCATTTCTGGAATCTCTATTCTGTTCCACTGGGCTATGTGCCTGTTTTTGTATCAGTACCATGCCATTTTGGTCACTGTAGCCTTGTAGTATAGCTTGAAGTTGAATAATGTGATTCCTCCAGCTTTGTTCTTTTTTTTTTTTTTTTATACTTTTAGTTCTAGGGTACATGTGCACAATGTGCAGGTTTGTTACATAT
>NW_012107252.1:270753-281400 GCF_000951045.1 Mandrillus leucophaeus
GGCCTTTTCTGCATCTATTGAGATAATCATGTGGTTTTTGTCTTTGGTTCTGTTTATATGCTGGATTACGTTTATTTATTTGCGTATGTTGAACCAGACTTGCATCCCAAGGATGAAGCCCACTTGATCATAGTGGATAAGCTTTTTAATGTGCTGCTGGATTCGGTTTGCCAGGATTTTATTGAGGATTTTTTGCGTGGATGTTCATCAGGGATATTGGTCTAAAATTCTCTTTTTTTGTTGTGTCTCTGCTAGGCTTTGGTATCAGGATGATCAGCTTTGTTATTTTTGCTTAGGATTGCCTTGGCTATTTGAGTTCTTTTTTGGTATAAATTTTAAAATATTTTTTTTCTAGTTCTGTGAAGAATGTTGTTGGTAGTTTGATAGGAATAGCACTAAATCTGTAAATTGCTTTGGGCAGTATAGCCATTTTAATGATATTGATTCTTCCTATCCGTAAGCATGGAATGGTTTTCCATTTGTTTGTGTCTTCTTTGATTTCTTCGAGCAGTGTTTTGTAATCCTCATTATAGAGCTCTTTCACTTTCCTGGTTAGCTATATTCCCAGATATTTTATTTTATTTTTTTGTGGCAGTTGTAAATGGGATTGCCTACCCAATTTGGCTGTCAGTTTAGTTGGTGGGTTTATAGGAATGCCAGTGATTTTTGTACATTGATTTTGTATCCTGCAATTTTGCTGAAGTTATTTATCAGCTGAAGGAGCTTTCACAGGCCAAGACTATGGGGTTTTCTAGATACAGAATCATGTTGGCTGGGCACGGTAGCTCACGCCTGTAATCCCAGCACTTTGGGAGGCGGAGGCAGGTGGATCATGAGGTCAGGAAATCGAGACCATCCTGGCTAACATGGTGAAACCTCGTCTCTCCTAAAAACACACACAACAAATTAGCCAGGCATGGTGGCGGGCACCTGTAGTCCCAGCTACTCTGGAGACTGAGGCAGAAGAATGGTGTGAACCTGGGAGGCGGAGCTTGAAGTGAGCCGAGATCATGCCACTGCACTCCAGCCTGGGTGACAGAGAGAGACTCTGTCTCAAAAAACAAAACAAACAAACAAACAAAAAAGAATCATGTTGTCTGCAAACAGAGATAGTCTGACTTCCTCTCTTTCTATTTGGATGTCCTTTCTTTCTCTCGCCTGATTGCTTTGACCAGGACTTCCAATACTATGTTGAATAGAAGTGGTGAGAGATGGCATCCTTGTCTCGTGCTGGTTTTCAAGAGGAATGCGTTCAGCTTTCGCCATTCAGGATAATGTTGGCTGTGGATTTGTCATAGATGGCTGTTATTATTTTGATGTTTGTTCCTTCAGTACCTAGTTTATTGAGAGTTTTTAACATGAAGGGATGCTGAATTTTATCAGAAGCCTTTTCTGCATCTATTGAAATAATCATGTGTTTTTTGTCTATAGTTCTGCTTATGTGATGAATCACATTTATTGACTTTTGTATGTTGAACCAACCTGCCATCCCAGGAATGAAGCTTGCAAGTATTTTGTTGAGTATTTTTGCATTGATGTTTATCAAGGATGTTGGGGCTAAAGTTTTCTTTTTTTGTTGTGTCTCTACCAGGTTTTGGTATCAAGATGATGCTGGCCTCATAGAATGAGTTGAGAAGTCCTTCCTCTTTAATTTTTTGGAATATTTGCTGTAGGAATGGTACCAGCTCTTCTTTGTACATCTGACAGAATTCAGTTGTGAATTCATCAGGTCCTGGTTTTTTTTTTTTTGGTTTTTTTTTTTTTGTTTTTTTTTTGGTCAGTAGGCTATTTATTACTGATTCAATTTTGGAACCTGTTATTGGTCTGCTCAGGGAATCAGTTTCTTCCTGGCTTAGTCTTGGGAGTGTGTATGTATCCAGGAATTTATCCATGTCTTCTAGGTTTTCTAGTTTGTGTGTGTAGAGGTGTTCATATAGTTTCTGATGGTTGCTTTTATTTCTTTGGGGTCAGTAGTAATCCCTTTGTCATTTCTAATTATGTTTATTTGGATTTTCTCTTTTCTTCTTAATTAGTCTAGCTAGTAGCCTGTTTCCTTTATTAAATTTTTTTCAAAAAACCAATTCCTGGATTCATTGATCTTTTGAACAGTTTTTTGTGTCTTGGTATTTTCAGTTCGGCTCTGATTTTTGTTATTTCTCATATTCTGCTAGCTTTGGGGTTGATTTGTTCTTGCCTCTTGAATTTCTTCAGTTGTGAAGTTAGGTTGTTAACTTGAGATCTTCCTACATTTTTGATGTGGGCACTTAGTGCTATAAATTTCTCTCTTAACACTGTCTTAGCTGTGTCCCAGAGATTCTGGTATGTTACATGTTTGTTCTCATTATTTTCAAAGAACGTCTTTTTTTCTGCCTTAATTTCATTATTTACCCAAAAGTCATTCAGGATACAATGTTTAATTTCTGGTAATTGTATGGTAATTTCCATTTAATTGAGCAATTTTCATTGTGTTGACTTCTACTTTTATTGCACTGTGGTCTGAGAGTGTGTTTGGTATGATTTCAGTTTTTTTACATTTGTTGAGGATTGTTTAATGTCCAATTATGTGGTCATTTTTGGAGTATGTGCCATGTGACAATGAGAAGAATGTATATTGTGTTCTTTTTGGATGGAGACTTCTATAAAAGTCTATTGGATCCATTTGGTCCAATGCTGAGTTTAGGTCCTGAATATCTTCGTTAATTTTCTGCCTCAATGATCTAATACTGTCAGTAGAATGTTGAAGTCCCCCACTATTATTGTGTGGGAGTCTATGTCTCTTTGTAGGTCTCTGAGAACTTGCTTTATGAATCTGGGTGCTCCTGCATTGGGGGCATATATATTTAGGATAATTAGGTCTTCTTGAATTGAACCCTTCCCCATTACATAATGCACTTGCTTGTCTTTTTTGATCTTTGTTGGTTTGAAATCTGTTTTGTCTGAAATCAGGATTGTAACCCCTGCTTTTTTATGTTTTCTGTTTCCTTGGAAGATTTTTCTTCATCCCTTTATTAATATTTTGAGCCATGAGTGTCATTACATGTGAGATGGGTCTCTTGAAGACAGCATACCATTGGGTCTTACTTTTTTTTATCCAGCTTGCCACTCTGTGCCTTTTAAATGGGGCATTTAGTCTGTTTACATTCAAGGTTCATATTTATATGTATGGATTTGATCCTGTCATTGTGCTGTTAGCTGGTTATTATGTTGGCTTATTTGTGTGATTGCTTTAGAGTGACACTGGTCTGTGTGTTTAAGTGTGTTTTTGTATTAGCTGATAGTGGTCTTTCCTTTCTACATTTAGTTCTCCTTTCAAGATCTCTTATAAGGCAGGTCTGGTGGTAATGAAGTCCCTCAACATTTGCTTATTGGAAAAGGGTATTATTTCTCCTTCACTGAGGAAGCTTAGTTTGGCTGGATATGAAATGATTGGTTGAAGTTTTTTTCTTTAAGAATGTTGAATATAGGCCCCCAATCTCCTTTGGCTTGTATGGTTCCAGCTGAGAGGTCTGCTGTTAGCCTGATGGGGATCCCTTTGTAGGTGACCTGCCCTTTCTCTCTAGCTGCCTTTAATAGTCATTCTTTCATTCTGACCTTGGAAAATCTGATGATAATGTGTCTTTGGGATGATCTTGTATAGAATCTTTCAGGAACAAAGTTGGGGAAATTTTCATGGATGATATCCTGAAATATATTTTCCAAGTTGATTTTCTTTCTCCCACTCCCTTTCAGGAATGCCAGTGATTCATAGATCTGGCCTCTTTATATAATTCCATACATCTCAGAGGTTTTGTTCAATCCTTTTTATTCTTTTTTCTTAATTTTTTTCTGTCTGATTTCAGAGAACTAGTCTTCAAGTTTTGAGATTCTTTCTTTAGCTTGGTTTATTCTGCTGTTAACATTTGTGATTGCATTGTGAAATTCTTGTATTGTGTTATTCAATTCTGTCAGACTCAGTAGGTTCTTTTTTGTACTAGCTATTCTGTTCTTCAGCTCCTGTATCACTTTATTGTAATTCTTATTTTCCTTGAATTGGGTTTTGCCATCCTTGTTCCTATTTTTGTTCCTATCCATATTCAGAATGCAATTTCTGTCATTCCAGCCAGTTTGGCCAGGTTAAAAACTCTTGTTGAAGAACTGGTGCAGTCCTATGGAGGACATATGACACTGGCCATTTGAGTTACTGGAGTTTTTGCATTGGTTCTTTCTCATCTCTGCATTGTGAGTGTTCCTTTAACTGCAGTGTAGATTGAGTACAGAAAATAGACTTCTTTTCTGGATTTTTCTACTGGGTCAAGGTTTTGCATAGGATCTTTATTTGAAGTTGACTTCTTGTCTCTGGTTTCAGAGGGGGATATGTTAGTGAGGTATTTTTCGTGTTGGAGCTTTGGGGTGTGAGCCAGCAGGTGGCATTTGGGATTCTTGGTCAGTTGGTAGACTTTTGTTTAGTTGTGTGGCTCCCCTATGTTTCCTAAGATTTGCAGCTGTGTTTCCTCTCAGTGCTCTGAAAGTGTGGGTTCCTCTCCTTCTTGAATGCTGGCTGTAGCTCATGACTTGACACTCCTGGGCTGCCCACTGCAGCTCTGGGGAGATCTCAGTGTTAATGTTTCTTCCCCAGCTTAGAGGCAACAGAGGAAGAGATCTTAGTAGTAGTTGTGGCCAAGGATCGTTTGCTTGTCTCCTAGGGGCTCCACCCCAGGGAAATGCAGGTCAGTAATCACTCAGCGCAGTCAGCCCAAGATGCAGGGTTTGTGCTATGAGCTGAAGCCAGTGGTTCCCTGTCTGGTGACAAGCTGTGGTGGGTGTGTGGGACCCATAGGAGATGGACTGGCCTCATCTCGTTGGGTCAACTACAGCTTGGAGGTATGGATAAGGCACTTAGGGTCTTTGCCCATTCATTAGTCCGAGGGTGGCAAGGGCAGTTCCACTGCAGAGGCATGGTTGAGAGGCTATCAGTTGCCCCTGGAGGCTCTGTGCAGGGAGTTGCTGAGTTGGTACTGGTATGATAGCTCTGGCAGGGGATGGCTGGAGGCCCAGGCCTCGAGAACCTGCCTGGTGAGGAGATATGGGAATGGGCACCCACTTAACACTCTGGCTACTTTTCCATAGGGCTGCTGCAGTATGCTTGCGGCCTGCTCCAGTTCCCAGTTGCCTTGGATTTTCCAGAACCAGGAGATGTCACCAGTGAAGGCTATAAGATAGCAAAGATGGCAGCCAGTCCCTCCCTCTGGGAGCTTTGTCCCAGAGAGGTACAAGCCTGTTGTGGGCCCAAAGGCACCTGTAGGAAGTGACTGGGGACCCCAGTTGGGACGTTCTTCCCAGCAAGGAGGAATGGGATCAGATCAGGACCTACTAAAAAAAAAGCAGTCTGACCATGTTTTGGTGTAGCATCTGTGCTGTGCAGGGCATCCATTTCAGCCCCTGGTTGCTTCAGACACTCCAAAGTCCAAAGGCTGGAACAGCTAAGTCACGCAAACATCAAATATGGTGGCCCACCCCTCCCTTTAAGAGCACAGTCCCAGGGGAATTCAGATCTCTGGTGGCTGGAGAGCTCAGGTAGGGGTGGCTGGAGGTCCCAGTTGGAAGTTCCCGCCCACTGAGGAGGAATTGGATGGGGTACCTGCTTAAAGCAACAGTCGGGCTACACTTTGGTAGAGCTGCTGTTCTGTACTGGGGGATCTCTTCTGCCCCAGGTTGGCTTAGACTCTCCAAAGCCTGAAGGCTGGAACGGCTAAGATGCCTGAACAGCAAAGATGGCGGCCCACCCCTCCCATGGGGAGCTCCTTCTTAGGGAGATGCAATCACTATTGGTAGCTTGCTGGAATTCCAAGCCAATGGGTCTTATCTTGTGAGGTGCCAAGGAAGTGGGGCCTATGGGCTGTTTCTGCTTAGCTCCCTGGATTTAGCCTCCTTCCTATGGGTATGTACAGGAGTCTAACCTCCCACTTTGCTAGAGCTGCAGCTACTTTTGCTGGAAAGCCCAAGTATCTAAGGCTCCAGGGTTTCTACGCATGCCTGAGCAGCTGCTCTACCAAGACTCCACATAGCTCTGTCAGACAGAAGACTGGAGGCTGTAGTCGTGTGGGTTCATAAGGATATCTCCTGATCTGAGGTTTGCAAATATCTGTGGGAGAAGCATGGTTTCCTAGGATCGCTCATTCACTCACAGCTTCACTGGGCAAGGGAGGATCCCCGGGCTCTGTGTTGTTCCCAAGTGGGCCATCGTCCTGTCTTGCTTTTCTTCGTTCTCTGTGCGTCAAATTGTTTCCTTGATTAATCCCAATGCAAGTACCTGAATGTCAGTTGAAGGTGTTGTATTTACTCACCCCTCTGTACCTCTCTGCGAGAGCCACTCACGCTAGCTGCTTCTAGTTGGCCATCTTGGCCACTTCCCGCTTTGGTTATTTTCTAGGCATAGAAAATGAGGGGCATTCCTGGTGGAGAATATGTAAAGGGAGGGAGGCACCACCAGGAAGCACCAAATAGTTCTCTGTTGACAGATGCTATACTTTCACTTAATGTACCCATGTCATCGCTGACATGGCGCCATCATACCAGGGGAGAATGGCAAGAGGTGAGACAAAAAAAAAAAAAAAAAAAGGCCTTGAATGTCATGCTAAGGATTTGGATTTATTCTGAAGGTATTCTAAGATATTCCAGTATCCACTGAGCTATAACTTCAAAGTGCCATCTAACTTTCCAGCTTGTGGCTTCAAAGTCCTGACAATAAGTAGAAATGGAACCAGTAGAGTATGTTGGAAACTGGAAGTCAGAAGGTCTGGATTCTAGTCTGACTTTGCTGTCTGGATTTCTGTTTTCTTCTAGGTAATGTGAAATGGTGAGATATGATTCCTCAGAGCTCTATTATCCCACAAGTCTGTGTCTACTAGCCTCACAAGGAAAATCCTTCACAAGGTTCCTCTCAGTTCCTGTGGCAGACAGGCTCTTGGGGAGGTCGCTCACCATCCCACCTGCTGATGTCATGGTTTTCTGTAATTCCTTCCATTTGAGTGGTGGGGAGGTGGCTACAGTGGTGCTGTGACTTGCTTCTCACTGGTAGAATGCAGCAAAGGTGATGAGGTGGGTGGGATAGATGTGCCATGTCAGCAATGACATGGGTATATTACATGAAAGTGTGGCACTTGTCTTGCTGAGTCTCTCTGTGCCTCTCCATTGGTTTTGAAGAAGCAAGCTGCCATGTGGCAGGCTGCCGATGTTGGGAGGCCACACGCCAAGAAACTGCGGCATCTCTAGGAGCTGAGGGTGGACCCTGACTGGTAGCCAACAAGAAACTGAAGCTCTTAAGCCTACCACCATAAGGAATTGAATTCTGCCAATAACCTGAGTGAGCACGGAAGCAGATCCTTTCCTAGCCAAGCCTCAGACAAGGTTCTGGCCCTGGGAAACACTTTGATTGTAGTCTTGTGAGACCATGGGAAGAAGACTTAGCTGAACCGGGCTCAGATCCCTGACCCATAGAACCTTTTAGATACCTAGCATGTGTTGTTACCAGACTTTGTGTTTGTGGCAATTTATTACACAATACATACAATTCCCCACTCTAATACTTGAAACTCCTGACCCCAATCTCTGTGCTCTATTTACAACTCCATGCCACTGCTTGGGGAATAATCCCATAATAGTATCTATGTGTGGGCAGCTTTATCTGTCTATATCTACACATAGATCTTGTGATAGTAAATTTTATATATCAACTTGACTGGACTAAAGGATGCCCTGATAGTTGATGAAACATTATTTCTGGATATGTCTGACTAGCAGAGATTAGCATTTGGATTGGTGGACTGAGTGAAGCAGATGGCCCTCAATGTCATCATCCCTCAATGAGCCACCACGCCCAGCCAGAATCAATATTTTTGAAAAATGAACATAAATGTATTACCTACTGTGTACCAAGCACAGTTTTAAGAGGGTCTAATAGATAGATAACTAAGCAACACTATGAGGTAGAGATGATTCCTCTCATCATCCTCATTTTCCAGACAAGGAAACAGAGGCTGAGATAAGTAACTTGCTGAAGGCCTCATAGCTATTGTGAAGCTTGGACTCACACAAGCAGTGACCTCAGAGCCCACAATCTTAACCCCTGTCTAGAGCCCTCTCCTCAACTTTGCCACTGTTGAACATCAGGACCCGAGGGAAACTTCGGGACCACCTAGTCTAATCCCTTTTCTTTCCTCATGGAGTACGGAAGGCCCCAGAGTTACCCAGATCCAACCAACGTTATTCAGCAAGTTGTAAAAGACAGAGCTTGAATCTGAGTCCTAAGAGTGGGTCCCCTGGCTCCTGTTCAGTTATTTTTGCCTCACTTCTTTAAAAAAGCCTAAAAAATGAAATGATCCACTGAGTATCTTCTGGGTACCCACATTGTGCTGGATGTTTTTGTGGAAAAAAACCTTGGGTTTGCATTGAGAAGTCCTGGAATCAAATCTTACCTCAATTGTTTGCCCAGTGATCTCAAGCAAGTCACTTTCTATGTCTTGGCCTCAGTTTCCCCAGAAAAGGAATAAGGATATAATTGCCTTAAGGGTTATGTCAGAATGAGTGGCACAAAGTAATTGCTCAAGTAAAAGGAATGGATGCTGAAGACACAGGCCCTGTGCCCTCTACAATCTGGATGTGGAGGTGAGGCTGACATGCAGGGGAGGCTCGGGGGAGAGCAGAGAGCACACTTTGTTGGCAGGTCAGACAATGAATGTTAGGACACTTCATACACTGTTGGCTGCATCTGGCAACGGAGGTGATTCAGGATCAAGAAATCATCCAGGGAAAGGCTGGCCTGCAATAACTCAGAGCGGACACGAGGTGGCGCTGGTGGCCCACCTGGGAACAGGCAGAGACCAGCAACCAGCCCCTGGGAATCTGATCCTGGCAGTTTCATTCTTCGTGCTTCTAGGCATGGATCTTTACAGGAAGGACCCTAGGGGGCTGAGGATGAGGGCTCTTTGCCCCAGCAGAGGATAAATGGGAATTTTACACTCCTTATCTCATTTAGTCTTCACAGCCACCTTTTCAGGTATTCAGTTTTATGCACAGGACACTGTGACTCAAAAGACGTTAAATAATTTCCTCAAGGGATGCTATTGAGAAGTAGATCCAGGCCCACTAATTCTAAACCCCATGCTCTTTCCAGGACAATATGTTCCTCCTAGCCGGTGGAATCAGTCTATCAACAGAGGCTAAATAGGATGTAAGGGAGATCGTACCAGAAAATATAACACCAGATTAAAACTGCCTCCTCCCCGTGGCCTTCCTAGACTGTCCCCATTCCTTTTTCAACTGGTCCACCCCAACAACCTCCTAATCCATTTCCCTGCTTCCATTCTTGCACCCTAGGCTTTGTTCTCTACAGTGATCTTGTGAGAAGGAAACCAAGTTGCAGTATTCTGCCATTCAAAACTCTCCAATGCTTCTGATTCCAATTCAAACAACGTCTGAATTTCTCACCACAACTACGAGCGGTGCTGTGCTGGTAACAACCAGTTCGCAGAGGCAGAGAGCCCTGATTTGTAGCATTTGTTAATTGTGGTGCATATTCCCCTCCATGGCCGATTTCAAGCTTCTAAGCTGATATCACTGAGCTCAGAGTTGAGAAGGGATGCAAAGAATCAAGACAGAGCCAGTCTGAGTTGACACCAACGCACTGCTGCACCAAGGCCCCACACATAAGATCTGGCCCCAGACGCCTTCTCCAGACAACCTGCTTATTCTGCCACCCCTGTTCACTCTGCTGGATCACTGGCTTTCTTGCTGTTTCTCGAACATAACAAGCACATTTACACCTCAGGGCCTTGGTACTTGCTGTTCTCTGTTTGGGATGCTCTTCTCCGGAAATGTGCATAACTTGCTGTGCCACTTCATTCAGGTCTCGGCTCAACTGTTACGGAGAGGCCTCCCCTGAGCATTTTCCCTAAGACATCCTACCCACTCCCACCCTCCATCACTTTTATTCCTTGCTCTGCTTTATTTTTTCTCCGGGGGCCTCAATCCCTATCTGATAATAAATGATAGATATTTAAACTTATTTGTCTAGGTCAGGACTGGATGGCCACCCCTAGAACAGACGTGACTCGAAGAAAGCACTCAATACATATTTGCTGGTTGATAAATGAGTAATTAGTTTTCCTCTACATCTAATGCCTTTTTTTACTGCAATAGCCTTGATGTTTTCTCTTTATTCTTGATGTGCTATCGTCTCACTACACTGTGTCTAGGTGTAAATTTATTTGTTCTGTTCAGCACTGAGTGCGTATTTTGAATATAAGCAATGTCTTTCTCTCGTTCTGGACAATTCTCAGTCCTTATTTCTGTAATCTTGCTTCTCCTGCACTCCCTCTGTTCTGGAACTCCTACATAACAGTCTGTCAGTCTCTACTCCGTGTTTCGTAACTGCTTGGCATTCTATAGAATGCCAGTTGTCTCCCAGTGTCTATTCCACTTTTTCCTTAGTAATAGAATCTCTAACTTTCAGCTAGGCACATGCCCACTTGGGTTAAAAATGACATTTCTTGGCTGGGCATGGTGGCTCATGCCTGTAATCCCAGCACTTTTGGAGGCTGAGGTGGGCAGATCATCTGAGGTCAGGAGTTTGAGACCAGCCTGGCCAACATGGTGAAACCCCGTCTCTAC
>NW_012107252.1:281450-374499 GCF_000951045.1 Mandrillus leucophaeus
GTAATCCCAGCACTTTTGGAGGCTGAGGTGGGCAGATCATCTGAGGTCAGGAGTTTGAGACCAGCCTGGCCAACATGGTGAAACCCCGTCTCTACCAAAAATACAAAAATTAGCTGGGCATGCTGATGGGTGCCTGTAATTCCAGCTACTCGGGAGGCTGAGGCAGGAGAATCACTTGAACCCAGGAAGCCGAGGTGGCAGTGAGCTGAGACCGCGTCACCGCACTCCTGCCTTGGCAACAAGGCTCTGTCTCAAAAAAAAAAAAAAAAAAAAAAATTTCTGAGTTTTCCACTTAGCTGCATACGGGCATATAACTGAGTTCTGAACAATGAGTATAACCAGGAGTCTTGTGGAACTTCCTTGTAATGTCTTTTAAGCAGGGTAGTATGCTATTCTTTCTGCCTTCTTCCTACTATCTGAAAAATACATGAGCTGGCTGGAGTTGGTGCTGAGCTGGCTGGAGTTGGTGCAGCCATCTTGGACCATAGGGTAGAAGTCAGATAGAAGGAGCCCGAGTTTTGGTGGACTGCCCTCTTAGCTTTTTTTTTTTTTTCTTTTTTTTTGAGACAGAGTCTCTCTCTGTCACCCAGGCTGTAGTGCAGTGGCGCTATCTCGGCTCACTGCAAGCTCCACCTCCCGGGTTCACGCCATTCTCCCGCCTCAGCCTCCTGAGTAGCTGAGACTACAGGGGCCCACCACCATGCCCAGCTAATTTTTTGTATTTTTCTTTCAGTAGAGCCGGGATTTCAGTGTTAGACCATCAGGAGATCGATGGTCTCGATCTCCTGACCTCGTGATCCGCCCATCTCCGCCACCCAAAGTGCTGGGACTACAGGCGTGAGCCAATGCGCCCAGCTGAAACAGCCCTCTTAGCTTTAAACTTCCTAGTGCTGGACCATTCCATGAGAGGGAAATGGACTTGTATTTTGCTTGAGCCATGGTTATTTTGCTTTCTTAGTTTGGGTATCCCAAAAGCAGGGCCCAAGAGAAGGATTTGGAGGCTAGTAGTTTATTTGGGAAGTGCAGTGAAGAAGTGGGGATGCGAGGCAACAAAAGGAGAAAAGCCAGTGAAAGATTTGAACATGAGCAGTTTGCTGCTGGTGGCCAACGGAGGCTCAGCCCCGCTGTGGAGCCTGTGGGAGACTATGTGAAACAGGCCACATAGTTGTCCTACCAATGGGAAAGGAAGCTGGAGTATTTATCATGAACTAATGCCCCTACTGGTTGAGGGTCTTTTTTGGAACTAACTCTCGCAGGAGTTCACCTGGCCTTGTGCAAGCTGAGCATCCTCCCGTGGCCAGAAACACTTAGGCAGAGATGCAGGAAGATGTCATTGTGTACAGAGCCCATCTTCAGGTGACTGCTGGGGTCAGCCAAGGGAATATGGGCTGGGCATTAACAGTGTCTGCAATTTGTCTGCTGTATTCCCCCTCATCTAACTTCTACAATGCTCTTTCCTATCATGTATCTCTTGTTGCAACGTAGGTGGAATGCCCAGTTCATTTGCTTCCAAATAATTAATCCTATCTTCTACCATGTGTAATCTAGATTTATTCTGTCTCTCCAGTATAGTTCAACAACTGTGTTTCTCATTCCCAGTGTTTCTAAATGGCTTTATTTAGTTTCTGCTTGTTTTTAATTTATAATTTATTATTCTTTTGTATGTATGGGTGTTATTCCTGACTTTATTTGAAGAGCCTAAACGTATTTATTTTGAAATTGTTTTCAGATAATTCTATTATTTTACTTTTGTCTGTAGTGGATTCATTGTACCAATTATTAGTTTTGTTGACTGTCTACATCTGCATTCATCTTCCTCATGTGTTTTGGAATTTGAGTTTGCAGGCTTTTCTTAAGTGGGACTTATTTTTCTGTGCATACTCACTCTGCTTAGTGGGTTGATAGCTTCTCCCCACACTCCTGGGACCCTGTCTAGAGCCAGATTTTAAGTTGCTGACTCAAGGCTTTCATCCTGTAATGGTGGTGGGAATTTTACATGTCCAGTCACTGAACCAGCATCATGAGGTTTGGCCCTGGCCTCACAAGGGTCTCATTTAGCCCCTCATGCAGTGAGGGAGTCAAACTCCTGGCTGCTTCCCCTGCTTCTGGTGCCAGACCCCTGGCTTCCACATTATGTAGCCCCTTGTGTTTCTGTTGAAATTCTGATCCACAAAAATGTTGATTCTGATTTCGAGCATGGCTATTCCTGTTTTGAATCTATCTTTTTATATAATTGCTGTGAGTTTGGTGCATGAATTTACAGCACCATCTTGATCTGAAGTTTCTGGACCCTTGAATCTCCCCAGGGAAGACAGTCTCTGACTGCAGATAGGATTTTTTTTTCCCCCAGCATCCAGGCTTACAGATACAAGAAAGAAAGGAATCTGCCTTTCTGGATCCTTCTCTTTTATTCCCCAAGGTGACTCAGGCCCTGGAGGATATAAAGAACCCCTGTAAAAAGTGTCTTTGGACCTCCTGGCCTCCAGTCTCCATCACAAGGCTTCCTGCCAACACTCCACCTCAAAGGTCTTCACTGACGTGGGGCTTTAGGTGTTCACGGCCATATTTGCATTTCAACAAGGGACTCATAAAGATGTTTTCATCTTTAAAATGTACAGGCGTGGAATTCAAATCGCGGAGTGACAGGCTGTGTGTGGGGTTGATTGTCTGGGTCAGAGACATCACACCTGGCTGGTGAGGAGAGCTTTCTGACGACAGGAGCTGTCCAACAAGGAGTGGGCTGCTGTCACTGAGGAGCTGAAGCGGCCGATGGCTGACCTTCCACTGGGAACCAGGCAGGGCCCTGGATGGAGGGAGTCTGAAAGCAGGAGGGAGAAGCCAAGGAAACAGCTCTCAAGAAGCATTTTGTACACTGAAAAGTGTCATTGAAATGCTATCACGGTTCTAAGAGGAGACATTGCTCCTCTGAAAGCCAGCCTCACTCCCTAAGCTGATGTCTTTCCAGAAGCAGGGCCTGAGCTGCCACATGCAGGCCCTGAGGACTTGAGGCACATCATTCTTTTTTTGGGTGTCATCTGTGAATCAGCCACTCAAACCTAGTGGCTCTCAGCCTGCAGAGTTCATGCAGTGCCGGGCTTCTCCATTGCTCCCCAAAACCTCCTCAAGTCACCCCTGTGTGTGCACCTACCTATATGGCCTGTTCTGAACAGGTGACCCCCACCTGCCAGCATGACTGCCCTTCAAAACCTGAGTTGTCTCTTGTGTTTTACAGTTACCATAGCAGAAAGATTTATCTTCATCTTTTACCATTTAAAAATACTAATGGAATTACTGTTTTTGTCTGTTTCTATTTTGAAGCCATACGATTTTTCTCTCACTGCCACCACATTTGTGATGGCCTTAAAAATTATTCTTAAAGATAAATATAATTCTAGAAAACCTTCTCAGGGAAAAATGGGTATTTTTTCCCAACTGTTGTAGGGCTGAAAAACTTTTATAGCATGCTTGGTGGCATATATGGGATTCTAAGGGCCTTTCAGCACCAGCCTCCCTTCCTCGTCCCAGCAGGTGAAGGCAGGGGCCTCCCAGGCCAGTGCACTTGTCAAGGCCCTTGGCTAGCTTGAGGAAGGAAGGGACTTCACATCTATTGAATGTTGTCTGCTTCACAAGTGCTGTCTCCTTTCATCTGCACAGCAACTCATTGTACAGATGAGGAATCTGGGCCCAGAGAGGTGAGGTGACCCACCGAAGTCACACAGCCAAGAAGAGGCAGAGTGCACTTCCCTCTCCACCACACTCTCCACATCCTCCCGTTGGTTTCTCTTCCGCCTTCTGAACCGGGTGGATTTTTGCTTAAGTCTTTCTATATGGATTATCACCCTTCAATTACGATATCTTGTCATAACTATTTTAGCTTTCATCTGTGTGTTACTTAACATTTTAGGATAACTTTTTGACTATAAGAATAGTACATGATCTATTTTTTGTCATTTTTTGGGGGGGTGACTTTTAGTTTAAAATAATTATAGGTTCATAAGAGGTTGCAAAAATGGTATACAGAGAGCTCCCATGACCTTCACTCAGTTGTCCCCAGTGGTACCATATCAAAATCAGGAAACTGACATTGGTACCTTGTGTGTGTATAGTTCACTGTCATTTTATCCCATGAATAGATTCACATAACCACACTGCAATCAAGATATAGAACTTTTCCATCACCATAAAGGTTTTCTTCATGTTACCCTTTTTAATCACAGCCACCGCCTTCTCTCCCACCATCCCTAATCCCTGGCAACTACTAATCTGCTCCCCATTTCTACAATGCTGTCATTCCTAGAATGTCATATACATGGACTCATTCTGTGTGAAACCTTTTGAGACTGACGTTTTTCACTCAGCATAATGCCCATGAGATCCATCCAAGGTGTCCTGTGTATCCATAGTTCATTCTTTTTTATTGTTAAGTAGTATTCCGTGGGTGATCTGTTTTTTAAACACTTGGGAACACGGAAAATGTTTAAAAAAAAATAGAAAAAAATCAAAACAAACTCAAGCCTCCGGTTAGGAGGAGTGAAGTCTCCTGGTTTCCTTCTTGCCCATGTCTGAAGCGGCTTAGGCCCTGGGCTGACCCTCTGAAGACCCAGGTGCAAAGACAGGAGAGACAGAGAGAAGACGAAGCCATTTGCCCCAAGCCTCTCTGCTCCCAATCCTCTCCTCGGTGGGACTCCATCTGGCTGCTGCGGACTCTGTTTGCATCTGTCTCTTTCCTTTTTTCCCCTCTCTTTCTCCTCACCCTGTGTGTCTCCATCTGTCTCTCTGAGTCAGTCTCTCTCTTTCTCAAACCACAAAACATGGCTAAATGCAATTTCCATTGAGTGCAGAATCTTGTGTCTGTGCTTCATTATTCTGTCTGGATTGGTACATGTTTTCAATTGCATAATTCCCCTCCTTCCTCATTTTCTCCCCAAGACTTTCTCCCACATAATATGAGCATTTGGGGGCCAGCTTTTGACAGTTCTGCTTTTGAATGCTGTAAAAAAGTAGAGCGAGTGCCTTTTTCAGTCCTGCACCACCAGGGAAGCAAGGTTGGCAAGTTCCCCCAGGGTTCCTGCTGAGCTTTGTCCCTTAGGCCAGTCCTCGGTGGGGAGTGCCCCTCTGCCTGCATTCTCAAAGCCAAGGCTTTCCCTGTAACACCTACCTTGGGAGTGTTCAAAGAGCATTTTGATGGCCTGCTCAAGACCTTCCACCCCCATTGGTGACCACGGCATCAGATCCAAACTTCCCTCTCTGGCTGTCCACACCCTTAAACATCTGGACTGACCCTATTCATTTATTTCTTCATTGTATGTAACTGGGCAGTATAACTTCTTGCCCTATAATAGCCATTGCGGTTTTGAAATGGGGTTAATAGAAAGTGATCTAAATATTCAACAAGAGAATGATTAAATATATCATAGGATGTCCTATATGACCAGACATTACAAAGTCATTAGAGATCATGGTTTGGATAGTTTTCAGAGTGGTATATGGCACTGTTAGAACTCTGATGATACAAAAATACACAGGCATGGAAAAATGGCTAAGAGAAAAGATCAAAGTGTTAGCTCTTATTTCTGAATAGTGGGATTGCAGATGACTTTTTAAATTTTTCTTGATGTTCACAATAAGCATATTTTATCTTTATAATCAGAAAACAAATATGCATTATTAAAACTAAATGAACTCTATTGGACAAACGTCATGTCTACAGCCCTTTACTCAAGGGGTGTTATAGGGATTCAGCACCTCCTGTTTCCCATAACTCCATGGAAGGGCAAACCACTGTCCAGGCCCTTTTCCTTGAGCTCAGGCCCCTGCCAGGTGGGTGGAAAGCCATGCTCTGCATTGCAGTTGATGGCTGCCTTGTCCCTGCCCCCCGGCCATATTTTCAAATGTGATTTGCAGAATGGGCAGGTCCTGGTTGATGTCCCCACAACTCTGCACTGCATTTCCGAGGCGGGATACTGCCTCATCCTGTGAAACAGTGTCCTTGTTTCCCCTCATCAGATGATCCCTGTGGCCCCTGCATTCCCAGCACACACCCAGTGCACAGAGCAGTCACACATTCTGACCCCTGCCGGGAGCTAGCACAGACACTGGCCTTCCAGACCATGTGCATGGAACCCAGAGCTCCCTGGTTCCAGCCCAATGTACTAGAAAGAGCACGGAGTTCTAGAAGCTTCAACTCTGCCATTAACTCCTGCCTGAGAGAAGAGGATCAACAATCCTATTTGCCATATGGAAAGTTACATATAGTGTGTGGGACATGTTTTTTTTTTTTTTTTGCAAAGGGATTTTTGAGCCAGTTCTGAATACAAGCAGCAGTTAACAGTTCAGCTGCTTCAATAATGGTTTGGGGTTGGGCCCTGTGTGCCTTGGGCACCTTGGGCAAGTTTTTTCCCTCTCTGTGCCTCAGTTTCCTCATCTGAAAAGCAGAAGTAATAATATTACCTACTTCATAGGATCATCATAAGGACTGAACAAATAGATTCGTGTAAAGTCTTGGTGAAGTGCCTGTCTAAAGTAGCCCACAGTCAATGTTAGCTACTATTGTTTTTATTCCGAGATGCAGGTTATTTGACATTAGGGCTCTCCCAGAAAAACCCAGATGTAAGTCTCTGTGATGAATGCCAAATGGAGATTACCAATTAAAAGCCCTGCCTCAAGTCTGTCCCCGAGTGAGGTGGGAGGTATAAAGAAACACAGGCCACTGTGTGAGGGGATCGGGGGGGTGAATATGGTGAATATGGGAGGGCTGCTCAGAGGGAGCACCCTGTGCTTGGCCTCTGTGGAGACAAAAGTGACTCCATCTTGGATGCTAATCCGCCATGTTGACTTCTGATTAGCCCCAGTCCTCTGAATGTCCCTGATTCCTGTTTTATTTACTGTCCTTCGTGTAAGAACATCAACCTTGATGTTACCACACAAATTATAAGCTATCACACATACAGCATCTTGCCTGTTTTAGAGGGCTACCTTTAATAGTCTTGCTGAAGGACGCATACCCTTTTCCTGTGGTATAGAAGCTCTGGGTCTCGGGGCTTGCAGGGTGGAGATCCACCTATCTTGTGGCCATCCAAGACCATGCTTCTGTCTATAAGTTCCCACAATCAATTTCACAATACTGACAAACTGGATCTGTCTGCCGCCTTTGGTTTCTCGGCTCCTTCAGTATTTGAGGGTGCTTTTCATATACGGCCCTTTCATGGAACAGCTTTGAAGGAGGACAGTAGGCAAAGAAAGGGGCTTGGCTGGGAAGGACAGGAGAACCCCTGGAGCAGAGGAGGCTGTGGCAGGCTTCCTCAGAAATTGTGGAATTCCAGCTGGGGCAGGGACCCTTGGGTGGGGTTGGAACAAGGGATATTTTTGAATCCATACCTGTGATGCCTATCCTTTTCCCAATGGCATCTTTTTACAACCATCTTGCATAGCAGGCTTATTTATAAATGAGGAAGTGAAGGCTCAGACTGGGCAGTGGCTTGCTCAGCACTCTGCACCTGAGAGGGAGGGAGCTGACATTTGAATCCAGAGTCAGGGAGCCCACTTAAGGCCTGTGTTACTGCCTTCTCCAGGGCCACGGAAACCTCTGCTCCAGGAATGGGGTAGGGAGGATGAGGCCTCAGAGGGAACACCTGGCTGCAGGGAAGAGGGAGCGGTTGAGGGAAGCCCGGCCCCAGGTGTGGGAGAGACACTGGGCAGCCACGTGGGGAAAGAGCAGAAAGTAGGTCAGTCACACAGGAGACGGAGCGTGAAATTAATGAGCATGCGGGAGCTGGAGTAGTCACCTTCCGGGAAGACAGAGAGAGGAATGCAGTGCCTTTGGGAGAGGTGGTGGGGCCTGGGAGGGGCTGGTGCAGGTGGGGGAAGCAGGATTGTGTTTCACTGTTTTCTCTCCTTGCCCCCAGCATTGGGAGGATGTCTGTGGTGGGGCAGGATGGGGAGATGATGGGAGATTATAAGGGGTAGAGACTGGCAAGAGGTACTAACAGAAGTTCTATGAGGGCAGGGATCGTGTTTGTTTTCTTAATGCTGACTGATTCTTGCTGCCTAGGCCAGTGCCTGGCATATCACGGGCAGATTTGCATGAATACATGATTGGAGACAGCTCTGCTATGGATGTTTATTGTGTTATTGTGTGACCTGAGGAAGTAAAGCTTTTGTTCCTTAGTTCCAGGGAGCATCAGCTGAATTCAGTAGCCTTTGCTGAGTCCCTGCCATGTGCTAGCCTGAGCTAGGTGCAAGGGTGATGGGAAGGTGTAAGGTAGAGCCCTTTTCCTTACAGAGCTCACCATCTACAGGAAAGACAGGTTTGCACATGAGTGTGATATCATGTGCTGAGCACAACAATGGATGGATAGGGGGATGCAGAGAAGGGGCAGTTTTGTTGGGGGTGTGGAAGGTTTGAAGGTTGAGGACAGGGCTACGTTATGATTTTCTTGCATCCTAAATCATTCTAACTTTGTGGGCCCTTTCCTACACATACACACACACACATCCCTAAAAGGTATATTTACAACCTCCTTGGTATAGAAACAAATATATCAATACTACTTTTTTTTTTTTTTTTTTGAGACAGAGTCTTGCTCTGTCGCCCAAGCTGGAGTGCAGTGACACGATCTTGGCTCACTGCAACCTCTGCCTCTGAGGTTAAAGCTATTCTCCTGCCTCAGCCTCCCAAGTAGCTGGGATTACAGGAGTGTATCACCACACCTAGCTAATTTTTGCATTTTTAGTAGAGACAGGTTTTGCTGTGTTGATCAGGCTGGTTTCGAACTCCTGGCCTCAAGTGATCCACCTGCCTCGGCCTCCCAAAGTGCTGGCATTACAGTCATGAGTCACCATGCCCAGCCTACTATTACATATTAAAACGTGTTTATGACCTAAAATTTTATTCTTTTCTTCTAATTTTAAAAGAAATTAAAATATTTCTGTGGACCTCTAACAGTGTCGTTGGCCCCAGGCACTGGCCTAACATGTAAGTTGGTCTGGGTGAGAAGGAATTTATGTGGCCAACAAGATGGGGAAAGATATTCCTGGGTAGAGAGAGTAGCGTGTAGACACAGAGGTGTGAGGTGCCAGAAAATTCTAGGAACAGCAAATTGTCCTGGTGAGGTGGGACAGTAGGTATTTGAAGAGACTGGCAGGAGATGGAATAGGAATATCGGATGGAGGCACATGGCTTTGAATGCCCTGCTTGGCGCATCCTTTCACTAAGGGTTTTCGCCTCTATCAGGGCCTCTGGAATAGAGTTCAGAGGTTGCTGGTGAGAGGGGCAGACTCCTGGACCTCCACTCCAGAAGCTCTGCCAAGAATGTGGTAGGTGCCCACTAAAGTCTCTCCCAACTCTGGGGACTCCTCACACTGGCTAGGACATGGCTGGGGGAGTGGGGTGTAAGTGAGAATCCTGGCTGGCTCCCTTTTTCTCTCTACGGTGCAACATGGGGTTCGTTTGGGGAGACATCTTCTGGATTGCCTCATTGGGGCTGGTCTCTTGCTGACTGTGGGTGTGGATGTGGGGGTTCCTGCTCCTGGGACATCTCAGTTGGCCGTAGCTTGACGGGTGCCATGGTAAGCAGAGATTCTTCAGGAAGCTGTCTTCTCCAGCTGGGGCCCCTGAAGCTCAGGATTCTCCAACTGCAACCTGCCAGCTTGTCACCTCCAGTAGTAAGATTTTCTTCATGCTGGTTCAGCACTTTATGAATATTCGCAAAAACCCCAGTGGGGTAGAGCAGGGATTATGCCCCTGGCTTACAGATGAGGAAGAGAAGTGACTCCCAAGAGCACACAGAGTGAGTGCACAGACAGATAAGACTTGAACTCATGTTGGTCTCATTCCAAAGCCCAGCGTCACCACTGAGAACAGGTGTGAGTGGGGGCAGAGCTGGGGGCTGTGAACCTAAGGGAGACATGGTGCCACAGGGAACCCCCTTCTCCTGCGGATGCCTCTGACCTCCAGCCCCGGAGCCATCAGCCCTGCCAATGAGGAGTGTGAGACCTGCAGGGTAGAGTCAGAGGGTTTAAATCATAGACTCCCAGAGTCAGAACAGACCAAAAGTTCTTCTGACCTGGCCTGTGTCCATCAGCAAACTCTTACAGGTGTCTTTACAGGTGCCACATTGGGCCCTGGGTGTGTAGAAAAGGCTCTGACACTTCCCACCCCTCCAGGGACTCATGGTGCAGAGCATGGTTTCTCCGCTTAGTACTATTGACACTTTGGCTGCATAATTCCTGGGGGCACTGTGCATTGTAAGTAGCCGCATCTCTGGCCTCTACCCACTAGATGCCAGTAACATCCCCCTAGTTGTGACAACCAAAGATGTCTGCAGACATTGCCAAATGGTCCCTGTCAGATTCCTCCTAGTTGAGAAGCACTGGCTTAGGGAGAGGGGCAAGCCAACATATCCACAGAGCTGAGCGTCCTGCAGCAGCCGGCCCAGAGTGGGGAGTGGGCAGGACAGGAGGGGCTCTGGGGAATGGGGCCTGCGGGGGGCGGAAGGCCATTTCCCAATGGATTTGGGATCCAATCTCAGCATCCCTTTTCTTTGCTCTATGACTTGGCTCCTCTGGTGGAAGCAGCTTCTGCTCTGGGAGGCTAGCCATGCTGCTTTGATCAGTCTGGCATTCTCTGCCCTGGATTCGTCTCTTGGTTTTGCTAAGGCAAGAGTTGGTGCCCAGTCAGCTTTCATGCATGTTAAGAAAGGCTCTGCTTGTTCCTTGGGATAGCCCTCTGAAAGCTGACTGGGTGGCCACTTAAGTACTGTGCTTATTCAAAGAACAATACTTCAAGCAAGTGCTTCAGCATAAGTACTTCCAGGTCCCCCGCTCCACGGAACCTGCAGTGTGGGAAGACAGCTCTGCAGCCTCTCAGCCTGGAGACTGGGTTCTCTTGGATCTTGCCTTTAGCAGCAGGAAGACCCAGGCAGAAGCCCTTCGATCCACAGAGCTTCTGGTTCCTTATCCGTGAAGGGCATGGCCATCCCTTCCCTGTCTTTTCACAGTGTCCTGGGGTAGCATTTATTATTTCACAGGAAAAGATATTGTAAATGGAAAAATATCATACATGTTACCTATCTTCTGAGTTTCCAAGGGGCATTGAAGGTCAGAGTTTTTTCTTTTTTTAAAAAATTATTATTTGAATAGTCATCCACACATTTGACAAAATGTTTACCAAGCTCCCACTATATACCAAGAAGTCAGCAATGAGCACATCAAATGGGAGGAGATAATAAATGAGTGAATTACATTCAGTGTAGTAGGTGAGATGGTCACAAAGGCTGAGGGGGAAGAAGTGGTCATGTGGAGGAGGGTGGATATTGAAATTTTAGATAGGGAGCACCTCTTTGGAAGGCGCCATTTGAGTAAAAACCCAAAGGCAGTAAGGGAGCAGGTTATGCGGGTGTTATTTCAGGCAGAGGGGGCAGCAAACACCATACCCAGGGTGTTCAGGAACAGCGAGAAGGCCAGTGGTGGGTGGTAGGTGGTGGGAAGGGGACAGGGCAGGAAGTGAGGTTGGTGGGTGGAGAAGGAGGAGAAAGGTTGTCGGTGGGGGTTGGGTGGGGAGAGGTAAAGGAAGGCAGGTCACAGTGGGGACTTTGGCTGTTGCCCTGGGCTTGGAGGCTTGTGGAGGGTTCTGAGTGGAGAAGAGACGAGACAGTTCCAGCCGTGGCATGTAGGACAGACCTACTGACACTAGCCATGTGTCAGGAGTCACATAATTTGTTAATAATCCTCCCAAGAAATCAGTAAGAAGGTTAATCCTGCATTGCAGCTGGTTCAGGGACTTGTTCCTGGAGGGGAGATAGGGATGGCCCAGCTGTGTCCCTGATAGAGCCAGGACTTGGTCCCCAGTCTGTCAGGCACCCAAAACCCTAAACCTAACCCTAACCCTAACCCTAAAAGCCCCTGGTGTTTCCACAAGGCCACTTCACTGCCTGTTGTCAGACCTGTCCCATCCTAAATCCTTATTGAAGCAAACAAAAAGTTTCTCTGTGATTTAAGATAACCTTTGTGCTACCAAAGAGTGATTGTTGAAGACTTAACTCTTTTTAAAAAAACTATTTAAAAAATTTTATAGAGACAGAGGTCTCACCATGTTGCCCAGACTGGTTTCAAACTCCTGGCCTCAAGCGATCCTTCTGCCTCAGCCTCCCAAAGTGCTGGGATGACAGGAGTGAGCCACTGTACCCAGCCTTTCTCAGAGATGAAGTCGTGCTCTGTTGTCCAGGCTGGAGTGCAGGGGTACGATCTCTGCTCACTACAACCTCCTTCTCCCAGGCTCAAGCGATCCTCCTGCCTCAACCTCCTGAGTAGCTGGGATTACAGGTGCCTGTCACCACGCCCGGCTAATTTGTGTATTTTTAGTACAGATGGGGTTTCACCATGTTGGTCAGGCTGGTCTCGAACTCCTGACCTCAGGTGATCTGCCCACCTCGGCCTCCCAAAGTGCTGGGATGACAAGTGTGAGCCATTGTGCCCGACCTTTACTAATCTCTTACGTGTTAACTGTCACCCCACCTAGATGTTCACTTGGACTGGAGGTTGGGATAGGGGGAAGAAAAAGCTTGCTAGAATCAGGATGCCTGAGCTCTGGTTTGAACTCTGCCACATCATTGTTGCTTCACCTTCTCAGTTTCTCTGTCTTCAAAATCCCTGCTCTGTCTGCCCTTCTCAAGGTGACAGTGAGGACCCCAAGGCAGAGGAGGGTTGGGAGAGCTCTGGGAGGAGAGGGGAACCCTGGATCGCACCTTCCTCCTCTACCAGGCTGCAGTGGGGGCTGAGTGCCCCTAGGTGGTGCAGTTTTCCCAGACTGAACTCCCAGCAGCTGCTGCCAAAGGGGGCTGGAAGATCTGGGGGAGACAGAGGGGCAAAGTGGAAGTTTGAGGTAAAAGCCTGCACTGAGGATTCCTGCTGTTCCTCCGATGGGCACTGTGGGGATTAGTGATGCTGGGCCCTCTGGCTGCCCTGGCCACCAGATCCTGCTGTGGGGTGCTGGCTGCAGTCCCTGGAGTTGTGGTATGAAGGCCAGGGGTGTATACAGTATAGCGCCCACTCTTTCACAGATGAGGAAGTGGAAGGTTAGACAGTGGGGGGCTTGCCCGGTCATCGTCAGGGCAGGAATAGCTGCTGTGGAGCTGGGCTGTCTGCGGAGAAGTTGCTCCCTGGCAGGACTCTGCAGACAGTATGTAGTGCCACGGCTTTGATTTTGGTCAATTTCTCCTAGCTGGTGGCCCAACCCCCTCCGGCATCTCATTTTGGGCTTGCCCTCCTTCCTGCTCCGTGGACACTCTCAGGAAAGGCCAAGGGAGCAATCATTTGCTTCTCATATGAAGAGCTGTGTCCCGGGGCAGTGGAAAAACACAGGGCAAGGGTGAGGAGACGTAGGTGTTTGGCAGCTCTGTCGCCACCTAGGGCTCATGGCTCTTCTCTCCCTGGCCTTGCTTCCCTTATCTGTAAAGTGGGGTGGGCAGGAAAGAGAACATTGGAGAAGGGGAGGGCTGGGCTGGATAGCACCAAGGTCACTTTTTTTTTTTTTTTTTTGAGACGGAGTCTCGCTCTGTCGCCCAGGCTGGAGTGCAGTGGCACGATCTCGGCTCACTACAAGCTCTGCTTCCTGGGTTCACACCATTCTCCTGCCTCAGCCTCCCAAGTAGCTGGGACCATAGGCGCCTGCCACCGGGCCCGGCTAATTTATTTGTATTTTTAGTAGAGACGGGTTTCACCGTTTTAGCCAGGATGGTCTCGATCTTCTGACTTCGTGATCCGCCCACCTCGGCCTCCCAAGGTGCTGGGATTACAGGCGTGAGCCACCATACCCGGCCCCAAAGTCACTTTCTAGAGTGGACATTCTGAGTTGCACTTGAAGCTTCCCTTCTGTCCATCAGGGGAACAGGTCGAGGAAGGAAAGGCTTCAGTTCCCTCATTAAAAAACACGCACGAGGGAGTAGACGAGATGATGTGTCATTCTGGCTCTGACACCCGGCTCGGCAAAACTGAGAGGCAGTCATCAAGGCCAGAACCAGCCCCTCGGAGCTGCCCGCACTTGATGGCCCCAGTCTTGGGAGATGCAGACCTGCTTCCCTCGAGGTGGACTGGCAGGCCCCCCAGCGAGACTGGCCTCCTTCTGAGCTGGCTCCTGAGCCACTGCAGAAGTTCTTCCTCTCCCCTGTAGAGCTGAAACTCATCTGCACATCCAAAGGGTGTTCCTTCCCAGGCTTCATTACTAACTGGCTGCCTCCCTGGCCAGTCAAGCCTCTCGGGGACCTTGGGCTCTTTCCAAAATCAAATCCTCCTTCAAAGGAAGTGAGAGATTGGTCACCATGGAGGAAATTCAGAGAATGACAGCTGGGGAAAGGATTGAGGGGAAGGGGAGAGAACACCCACTTATTGTCAGCCAGCCATGTGCTAGGCACTGCGCAGTCCCCTTCCTGTATATTAACTTAGTTCATCCCATCAACCAGAAATTTATTATGATCATCCCCTGTTTGCAGATAAAGAACCACTGAGGATGTGGGTTATTCTTCCTACAGTTGCACAGCTTGTGAACAGTAGAGCTGGGGTTCCAGCCAGGTCTCTGACTCTGCAGCTTACCCTCGTCCTGCTTGAACACACCGAGGAAGACAGGAATAACAGGACATGGGTCAGGAGGCTTGGCTTCTGCTCCAGCTTTGCAGTTGAAGGATTAGGTGACAGCTAACACTTGATAGTATTTTATGGTTTCAAAGTGATAACCATGTAATATTTTAATTGATTCTCAACCCACTTTATAGATGAGGAAACTGAGACTCACAGATCTGGTGACTTCCTAACTGTGGCAAACTACTAGCTACACAGTAGCTGGGCTGCCTTCGAACCAGGTCTTTTGACCTCAGAGTCTGTGCAGCTCACAAATAAAGCTGATTCTTTGACAAGTTAAGCCTCTTCTCTTGGATTCATTTTTCCAGTCTGTGAAAATGAGGGATTGGATTAGATTAGTAGGCAATCACTAGTTCCCAGGCCCTTTTATTTAAAGAAAAAAAGGGAACCCATAGAGTGTGGCAACTTAAAATTTTGCCAAGTATGAACACTTTAAAAAAAAAAAAGAACATTTTATCTTCAAAAAGCTAGGGGGATATTATCTCAGTGTAGTGGAGAGAAAAAAAAAAAATAGTAACCAAGAATACAATTCCTCTTAGGAATTAAGTGAGCTGTGTTTAGCATAACACTTTGATGAGCCATTGTGGTTGTACCAAACTGCTCTCTGGGTCTGGCCAGAGCGGGCCAGAAGGGAAATGGAACTAGAATAATTCTCTGAAAAAGAATTGATTTGCAGTGGGGATTTGGAAGGCTGAGCAAGCTGGTGACATGAAGAGGAGATGCTGAAAGAAAGTCCAGATCCAGGGCGGGGATGAGAGTCCCAGGGATGAGCAGCAAATGTTCTTCAGGTGGGAGGCAGAGAATGAGCAAAGGGCCCCAGGGAGAGGAAGGTCTGGTATTCCATTTCCACCAGGAGGTGTCTGCTTTCCTGGTGTCAGTCAACCTGTGGATACTCTGACTCTCTTGTCAAAGTGCCCTTGCACAGTGAGGAGCTCAGTGAATGCGACCTTGGCAGTGCAAGTTTAGGGGGCCCTTGGTTAGGAATCATCCAGATCTGGCAGACCCGAGTTTGAGGCCCATCTCCATCATTTGGAAGTTCTATGAGCTCTTTAATCTTCAGGTTCCTTCTCTGAAATGGATATAACACTCCGCACCTAGAAGGTTGATATAAGGAATAAGTGGGACCATGGACTTAGTACTTGGTGCTCAAGCCTTCAGTAAACAGCTACTTAGCTGCCTGTTGCTATTAATCATGGTTATTTGGATATTCACAATTTTACTTACTGTGGCAAGCTTGTAGGAGGTTTTTGTTCTGTTTGGGAAGCGGGGTGGCTTTTGCTGCTGTTAAATTCAGTGCAGGATCGGGCAGGAGTATCATCTGGAAGGGGAGGGAGATGGGTGGGGTATTAAACTCATCACCCACCCCGCCAACACCAACCGTAGCCCTTTCTGTGTCTTCAAGGCTGAGCGCTGTCTGCATCTGAGACTCTGCTCCCTTGGAAATGACAGCATATCCTTCCAGGGCTAAGCTCAGAGGGCAGGGCTCCTGCCAAGGACAAGCTGAGGGCCAGTGGGGTGGGGGGAGACACAGGGAAGAGGAGGAGGAGTGAGTAGGATGACGCGTGAAGAGAAAGGAAAAGTGTTTCCAGGAACTGAGAATCACTCACAGAGGCAGAAGGAGGTGCGTGTGTGCATGCACATATTTGCACGCACATAAATATGTAATCACAAGCATGCATCAGGTAGCAGGTGCATGCAGTGTGTATGTGTAGGTGTGACTGTGTGTGACTGAGGGTGCAAGCCCATCCATATATAAGCATGTCAGTGTGTGACTCTGCCTGTAAGTGGTTGGCTCTGTGTGTGTGTTTTTGAGAAGTTCATATGCACATGTACCTCAGGTAAGCTTGGGCATGCTGGGCTGGAGTGTGGGGTTGACTCTGTGACTCTCTGAGTGACCGTGAGAGGAGGCTTCTGTCCTGTGAAAGTATCTTAGCAGCACTCAGGGTGTATGTGTGCCCCTAATGCACTTGGGATGCCTAAAAGCAGGGACCTTCTGCAGCTTCTTTGGGAAGACCCGGACCCCTCACCCCACCCAACAGCAGACTGTGTCTCCCTTCCTGGTGCATACCAGCCCTACCAGCCCCACCAGCCCCACCACTGACACCTCCTGCTGGCTGCCCGCCTGGACAGTGGGGTGGGGAGGAGAAAGGGAGGAATGGGAGGAGGGAGAGGAGTGACCAGCCTCCTAGCTCCAACCCTTGGTGCTGCCAGGGAAACGTCCTCCTCCCACCCCCCATCCCCCAATCACCGTGATTCCTGCTGTGAGGGAGAGAGGAACCCTCTGTTTCCATGGCAACATAGCAGCCCTGCTTCTCAGCCTGAGCCCAGGCTCCTCTGAGCCATGGAAGGAGTGGGAAGAAAGCCCCTCCTCAGGCTTTTGAGCCCCCACCAAGTGCCCTCACCTGTATACTCCCTCCCCCCACCCCAAATATCCCCCACGCTCCTCTAATATTCATGACCCTGCTGGGACTCCTGAGCGCACACCCACCACTGCCTCCACTCCCAGGGTCTGGGGACCTGTCTTGTCCGCAGGAAGGACCACATGTGAGTTTGAGCCCTGGAGAGTGGCAGGATGGAGTTGAATTCCAGTCTTCACCTGTAAAATGGTACTAACATTACTACCTCTCAGGGTTCTTATGAAAGGCAAATAAGATGGTGCTGTGGAGTTGCTTTGTAAATTCAGAGTATGGAATGGGTGGGTGTGTCATGCCACTGATGAAATGTAAATGGACTCTGCTTCTTTGAAGGGGCAATCCTCCCACATGACTTCACTTCCGGTTCTCTCTCCCATAGAAATACACATGTGCTCAGAGAGGCACACATGGGATTGTTTGTTGCAGGCTGCCCTGTAATAGTGAAACTTGGAAACAACCCCAATGCCCACCAATAGAGAAGCAGTTAAATGAGTCATTGTGCATCCATAGACCTACAGCTCTTAAAAAGGGCGTCTATGTGTGCTGATAGGGCACACGCACTAAGACATGTTGCTAAGTGAAAAAAATCAAGTTGAAGAATGGATACAATATGATCCTATCTATTAGGCATGGTTTTCAGCATGTGAGTGCATGTATGGTCAGGCTAGACTGTTGACAGTGGGAATGGGACTGGGGAGCAAGGCAGTGAAGGGGAACTTTTATTTTTTTTCTTCTATGTATCTCTCATCTGCTTGCCTGTATAGCAAATGTAATTGAAAAGTTCTGGCCAGGCGTGGTGGCTCACACTTGTAATCCCAGCGCTTTGCGATGCTGAGGCAGGTGGATCATTTGAGGCCAGGGGTTCAAGAGCAGCCTGACCAACATGGCAAATACCCATCTCTACTAAAAGTATAAAAATTAGCCGGGCGTGGTGGCACACACCTATAGTCCCGGCTACTCGTGAGGTTGAGGCATGAGAATCTCTTGAGCTGGAGAAGCAGAGGTTGCAGTGAACTGAGATAGTGCCATTGCACTCCAGCCTGGACGACAGAGTGAGACTTTATAAAAATAAACAAACAGACAAAACTTCTGTGTCACTATTGTTATAGTTGATGAGAGAAAACATACAGGAGACAACCGGAGAACAGGGCAGAGAGTATAGAATCTAGTACCAGAAAAGCTTGGAGGAGAGAGGGAGAGTCAGGAGGGCTTCCAGGAGGAGGAGGAAGGTAAGCTGGATCTCAGAAGATGAAGAGAAGTCAGAGACTTGAAGCAGAGAGGAGAGCAGTCCAAACGCAAGTGAAAACTCGGAAGTGAGGAAGTACGCTCCAGGCAGGGAAGTCCTGAGGTAGGAGAAAGAGCAGAGGTCTTGGCATCAGATGTCTAGGGGCTGATTCCCATCTTGGCCACATCCTGAAGCTACAGTGCTAGGTAAATCACTTGCATTGTCAGTGTCCTCATCTGGAAATGGGATAATAGTGGGTATCTCACTAGATGGTGGTGAAGATTGATTGATGTCAGGATAGAGGAAACTAAGGTATCATACAGATGTGAATTCATTGCTGTCGGTTTCTCCCAGGGGACAATGAGACATAGACTTGACCACAGTCTACCTATTTGCCAATGCTTGGTGAACGCTAGTCAACCCTTTACCAGCCTGGTCAGGTTCAGGCCCACACTCAAGGTACTAGGAGACACAGAGCCAGCATGGATTCTTCAGCAGCAGAGGGAAGAGAAGATCTAAAAGTGACAAAAACCCTTGATTAGGACCCACATTATGCCAATCATGAGCTAGGTATTTTAATGTATTTATTTGGTCTTCTCAGGAATTTTATGAGATGAGTGTGCCTATTTTTCAGGTAAGGAAAAAATTCTGAGAAATTCATTCATTCACTCGTTCATTCAGCAAATACTCATTGAACAGCTTCCATGTGGACACCATTCTGGTTGTTGAGTGAAGGAAAAGTCCCTGCCCCCATGCAGTGTACAGCCAGCCTGACAGGAGAGATAGACAATGAAACTAACAAATCTTTGGGGTTATGACAGGTGATAATGAGTGCTATATGGAAACAAAGCTGAGTAAGGAGATCAAGAGCATGAGGAGGTGGTAGGATAGGTCACTCTGAATTTTTTTTTTTTTTTTTTTTTTTGAGATGAAGTTTTGCTCTTGTTGCCCAGGCTGGAGTGCAGTGGTGTGATCTCGGCTCACTGAAACCTCCACCTCCTGGGTTCAAGCAATTCTTCTGCCTCAGCCTCCCTAGTAGCTGGGACTACAGGTGCCCACCACCATACCCAGCTAATTTTTATATTTTTAGTAAAGAAGGGGTTTCGCCATGTTGGCCAGGTTGGTCTCAAATTCCAGGCCTCAGGTGATTTGAGGCCAGGAATTTGAGACCAGTCTGGCCAACATGGCAAAACCCAGTCTCTACTAAAAATGTAAAACTTAGCTGGCCTCCCAAAGTGCTGGGATTACAGGCATGAGCCACCATGCCTGGCCAGGTCACTCTGACTTTTAAGCAGGGAACTGAATGAAGCCCATGTAGACCATCCTGAGCAGAGGCATAGCCTGTGCAAAGGCCCTGGGGTGGGGGTAGGGGTCATGCTTGCTGTAATCGGGGCTGGGTTGAGGAAGGAAAGAAGACAGGTGTGGTAAGAGAGTGGCTGAGGTTGGAGAGAAGTGAAGGATATGGACGTGTATATTATATGGGACTTTGGAGGTCAAAGCTAAGACTGTGGATTTAATTCTAAATGGGTTGAGAAGTCGTTCGTGGGATTTCACCAGAGGTGTGACACCATCTCAGAGTTAGGTTTTAAAACAATCACTCTGGCCATGGAGTGCAACAGATAAGACTGTAGGGAGCATGCCTGGGAGCTGAGGGGTTAATTAGGAAGCTGCTGTACACGTCCAGGTGAGAAGAGAAAGACAGAGCACAGTGGCAGCGTGGAGGTGGTAAACGGCAGTCAGCTTTGAAATATATTTCAAAAACAGAAGCAACAGGGTTTCCTATTGGATTGAATGTGGACTATGAGCTAAAGGGAGGAGTAAAGCATGACTCCACGACTTTGGTCATGAGCAACTGGGTAAATGTCGGTGCCCTTTACTGAGATGGGGAAGATGGTGGAGGAGCAGGTTTGGGGACAATTAGGATTCACTTTGATTTTGAGATGGCTTTAGACATCTAAATGGAGATGTTAGGTGGGCAGCTGGATGTATGTGATGGAAATTCAGGGGAGATGTCAGGACTGGAGCTATAAATTGGGACATTGTCAGCATATAAATGTTGTGGAAAACCATGGGATAGGATGATATCGCCCAGGGAGAGCGTGCAGCTGGAGGACAGAAGAGGCTCCTAGGTGCTTTGGCCTTTGTAGGTCTGGAAGATGTATCCTCTCAGGAGACTTGTCTGGCATCTCCCTGGGAACGATGCTCTCTTCTATCCAGGCAGGGAAGCCTGTGCAGGGCAGGGGTTCTCAGAAGCACTAAGGGTTATGGAAACATAGATTGCTAATCCCAGCCCCATGGTTCTGGGGAGACAACACTTTGAGGATGACTGGTCCAGGGGGAGAAAGACTTGCAGCGAGACCATAGATTCTGGAGCCAGGTAGAACCGGTTTCCAAACCAGGCTGTCCCACCAACTTGCTATGTGATCTTGGGCGAGAGTGTCTGTCCCTGAGCCTCATTGTCCTTTTCTGTAAAATGGGAACAACACCACCAATTGCTTAGGGTTTTCATGGTCAAACAAATTAGCATGTTTTCAGCTTTTAGGAACAGTGCCTAGACAGGCAGGGATTGGGAAATGTCCCATCTATCCCCGAAGAAGCCTTGGGGCAGGCAGGAGTGAGTGGTTTCTGTCCTCTCAGATGGCGCTAGGTTGTCAGCTGGAAACCTGGCAGGGGCAGCTGGGCAGACAGATGTCCCTGTTTTGATGCCTTGTCTCAGGATGCCCCTGAGACTTAAGTCTGGGAGGGAAGTCATGTCCAGCAAGGCTGCCTCACCCCTGGGCTCCCGCTGTTCCCCGAGCCCTTCTGCTGCCCACTCTGTCTCTGCCTCCGTGTTCCACCACAGGACTCTTCCTGTCCTGGTTCCTGAAGAGCTTCCGACGTCCCTTCATCTTCACCTGTCTCCAGTGGCTACTGACCACTTCCCCTCTTTTACCCTCACTCCCCTTCTTTCGCCCTCATTCCCCCTTCCTGGACCTTGTCACTCAGCTTCCCTCGAAAGTGAGTGTGGCCTGATTGTAAGAACCTGGCCAGGAGTCAGGCAGATGAGGATCCGGCAGCCAGGGACAGGAGCAAGCTGTCATCTCCGTGGCCCAGCAAAATCGGGGTGATGTGCGCCTGCCTGAGGCTCAGCAGGAGACAGCGTGTGCAAAAGCACTTGATTTCCAGCAGGGATGTGATACGTGCTCCTTTCCTTTCCTCCTGTTCTCTACTCTCTCCCCACCACATGCCAAGAGCCTCCCTCTCCCATGGCTGCAGAGTCAGCCCAGGTCTGGATGCGCCAAGAGGAGAGAGGAGGCTGCCTCCACCCTCCCCCCTGTTGCTATTTAATGCCGCTAACAATGGATTCATTAACTGGGATTAATCTCATATACCAGCTCTCTATCCCCTTGGCTATTAATCACTCACTTCATTAACAGGACAGCATTAGCCAACCTGGGAGCCAAGACATAGCGTTCATACCAAGTACCTGGGTCTGCACCTCCTCGTCTTTCCTCCTCGCTGGTCCATCTTCTCTCTGCCTTTCTGCCTCTGGCCCAGCTCCTGTTGCAACCAGGCAGACATATGTGCCTCTCTCCCCATGTTTGCCACTGTGGCCTTGCTTCTGCCCCTGATGCCTTCTAAGTGTCTGTTTCTCTTTTTCCTCCTAACTGGTGCCTAACACGTA
This sequence comes from Mandrillus leucophaeus, assembly GCF_000951045.1. Lineage (NCBI taxonomy): Eukaryota > Metazoa > Chordata > Mammalia > Primates > Cercopithecidae > Mandrillus > Mandrillus leucophaeus. Next base: position 303,385 of record NW_012107252.1, read on the forward strand.
GTAGGGTCTCTTTACAGGTTGACTGAACAAAGCACTGAGAGATACAAATAAGGAGATGCCAATTCCAGGAGGCTAATTTTAAAAAATTGCCTTTTCTGTTTACAAAGATAATATATGCTCACTGTACAAAATCCAAACAACACAAGAAAGGAAGAAAGGAGAAAGTAAAAATTCCCTGAAATCCCCGCCATCTCAAGATAATAACCTTTAGCGTTTGGTGAGCATCCTCTCAGATCTTGAGTGATATATATATAATTTTACCTAAATGGGATCATACTATGCATGCTGTTTTGCAACCTGCTTTTCCACTCAACAATATGTTGTCGAAATCTTTCCATATCAGTGAATATAAATATACATCATACTTTTTAATGGTTGCATAGCATTCTGTTTTATGGAAGTAACATAATCTAGTCAATGGATTTCCTATTGAACATTTATATTGTTCCCATTTTTTCACTGATATATTTGACATACAGAGCAACATTCTTGTGTATACATCTCTGTGCACTTGCCTAATTGCGTCCTTAAGATTAATTCCCAGAAGTAAAATTTCTAGGACAAAAGATTTGAACAATTAACATTTTGGTATGGAACAGCATAGGAGAGTCACATGTCTGGATTCAATAACAGTTTTGCCATTTCCTAGCAAAAAGATCTTGAGAAAATTATCTTTAACTTCTTGGGCTTCAGTTTCCTCATCTGTTAAATGGGAATAATAACTGGATTTACTTTATGAGATTACTGTTTGGATGAAATAAATTCCTAATATGCAAAGCACTTAGAACAATGCCTGGTGTGTCATAAAAGCTATATGTATTAGCTATTGCTGTGGGGACATTGGCCTGCTGGCCTCCAGATACAATGAACCTTCCCACATCTCTTCCACCATCAGCAGTGTGGGAGAAAGCCCCCTTTCTTACACCATTGTCAGTTTAAAAAAACTGGGCCCAGTGCCTCACGCCTGTAATCCCAGAAATTTGGGAGACTGAGGCGGGTGGATCATCTAAGGTCATGAGTTCGGGACCAGCCTTAGCAACATGGTGAAACTCCATCTCTACTAAAAATACAAAATTAGCTGGGCACAGTGGCAGGCACCTGTAATCTCAGCTCCTGGGGAGGCTGAGGCAGGAGAATTGCTTGAACCCAGGAGGCGGAGGTAGTAGTGAGCCAAGATCACACCACTGCGCTCCAGCTGGGGCGATAGAGTGAGACTCTGTCTCAACAAAAAAAGAACGAACAAACAAAAACAAACAAACAAACAACTTTTGCCACCTTATAGGTGACAATTGATACCTCCTTCCACGTGCATTTTTCATCAGTACTGAACTAGCGCATGTACTTGGTTCTTAATGGACAGATGGACATTCTTACTTCATCTGCGAGTTGTCTGATCATGTTCTTTGCCCATTTCTCTATTGGAATATTTGTATTTTTCTTATTTGTGGGAGGTCTTTCGTATGTTAAAGACAGTATTCCTTATATTTTTCTACTTCATCCTGACTTTCAACCATATGTATTTTTTGTCCTGCATAAGTACTTGATTTTTATGCAGTTAAGTCTATAGGGTTTTTTCCCTTACTGCTTTTAGAGTTTGTGTTGTGCTTAGAAAGGCCCATAATACAAATATTCACACTTTGCTTTAGTACTCGTGTGGTTTCACTTTTTACACTTTGTTTTTATCCTTTTGAGTTTATTTCTGTGTAAAGAGTGAAGGACAATTCCAGCTTTATTGTTTTCCAAATGGTTGGTCAGTTATCCTGACAACATTTGATTTTCCATCTTTCCCCCAATGAGAACCGGAGAAGGAACAAGGGCAAATCAGTAATGTTCCCAGACAGAAAGGGGTGCTCATGGGTCAAAGGGCAATTCTGGACAGGATTCTGCAGAGTCTGTTAGGAGTGAATCCCTGGGGGGACCCCTCTTCACTGTAGTTCTGCTTGCCCTTCATGGGTGGAGGCTCGGGGGGATGCTGGGTGAGATGAACCAGGCCCTGCAGTATTACAAAGCCCCTTCAGGAGCCTTTCGTGTGCAAGTCAGCCTTGTTCCCAGATCTCACAAATTAGGAAGAAAATCTGTCCTTCCCATTTTGAAGTCAATAGCCTTGTAACTTTGGATCTTTGTCCTCTAACCTCACCCCTATTATCCCCCCAGCCACTCATCCAGACCCTCCATACTAGCACATCAACATATATGTAATCAATCTTGTCTTTCTCACCAAAGCTGCTACTTGTGCTGGCAGGGAGCCCCAGAGATGGTTTAGGATGCACCCCCTTGGAAGGCAGCCCAGAGTCATGGCAGCCTGTGTGTATGTTGGCGATGGAGAAAAGGGAAGGCTAGGTGATGGGAACTGCAGCTTCCAGGTTGCCTGTGCAGGAAGAAGCCTGGATTCTCACCATCGGTGCCTATGCCCCAGGTTCAGGCTGCTTGAATCCTCTTTGCCAATTTGTTTAAGGCAGGTTGGATTTGAGTGTGGTCTAGGCAGAGAGAGGGGTTTGTCCTGGAGTTCTCTGACCAAGTGCTCGCACAGAGGATCCTGGAAGACACAGGGTGATGGAAACATCTCTGTGGTCCACCCTGCAGCCTTGCTGTTTCCTGGGAGACACAGCCTTATATGACCTGAGATCCCCATGCCACCCCCAGCTGAGGGACGCAGCTTGGCTGTGAGGCCAGGAGGACATGCACAGGCAAATCCAGAGCCTGTGTCAGGCAAAATGCCAGGCTGGGTAGTTATCCTGTGGGCACTGAAGATGAATTATGGCACCAGCACCCATGGAGCAGGCACAAATCACAGGGTTGTCAGGAACAGGGGAAAGGCAAAGCCCGCCATCCTCCCCAGAAGGATTGATGGATTCAGGTCCTGGGTCTGGGTTCAAGATGATTGGATTTTATGATGTTTCATTTCCCCAGATGTTCCTGGTGAAAAGCTTGTCACCCAGGACTGTGTATGTGTGAGTGTGTGCATGTATTTATCACCATACATGCCTTGCTGGGACTATGCAGGAGAGTGACTTTTTGCAGAGCTCGCTGTATGGTTCTGATTTTATTTTTGTGTGACTGAATTGTGTGAATGTTGTAGGAGTGTGAGTTTTGTGTTAAATAGGACTGGGTGTGGCTCTTCACAAGGATGAAACTCGAGTTTCAAGACTGAGTTTCTGGCTATACAAGACTGTGTCTATTGGAGAATGAGTTAGAGGTCTTGAGTTGGTGTGTCTGGGTGGCTGATGTGGATGCAAATCAAGAAAGGGAAAAGAGGAGTGAAAGCAGATTGGGAAGGACAGTTTTGGGTGCAATGAGTCTGAGGTCTTGGCAGAACATCAAGGAGAGACATCTAGAAAAGCCGGACAAGAGCTCAGAGGACAGTAAAGGGCAGGAGGGCATTGGCCTGGGCTGCCTTCCAAATGCATTCAGATGACAATGCGTTGGGATGGTGGCATTTGGCTGGAATGAGGAAAACACATTTATGTGAGCACGCGTGCACACACACGCTCACCCATCCACCCACACCCACCCACACACTCACACTCATGTTTGAAGACTGAAACGATACATGCTATAAACCCAACTAGACAGAGCTCAACAGGAAATTTCCAAGGGTTGCTGGATGCACCCGAGGGTGAGAGTCAGGGAACTCTTCCTGGCAGTGGTGAATATTCAAGGGAATCAGAAGGAAAGAAGGATGCAGAGGGAAGAGGAGAATCTTACGATTTTAAGGATGGTGGGGATAGGGACAGACTATGCAAGACTTGGGGCAGGAACAGCAAACCACTTTGATGACAGTGAGCTCCTAGAAGGCAGGGGTTGTTTATTCATTGAGGCATTTCTAGTACCTAGCGCAGGGGTAGGCAATCTGTATGTTGAATTAACTGGAATTTAGTTGACTTGGAGTCAAATTCTGAACCACTATAACTGTGGAGAGTCTAGGTTTACTGAAGGAGAACTTTGAAATCCACACGTAACACTGGATGCGGGCTGATGGGAAGGGGAAGGGAGTGTTAGGTGGGTGCGCCTTCCACTGGCAGCCTGCCCCATTTTTCATCCACACAGGCTTCTGCACACTCCCTTCCTCCATGACCTGCCTCCCAAGCTCTGAGTACTAAACCATCATATTGCAATCTCCCTCCTCATTGCTTCCCAGTCTTCTCAAGCCCTGACCTTGACTCAGCTTCCTCATAGCCTTGCCAGGCTCAACATGTAGAACAGTTTCTGTCTGATCTTTAGCTGAATAAGCCGGGGGGCGGGGGGGTGGCAGAAAAAGGGCAGCTGAGCTGGGGAGCACCCAAGACTTGGGCAGAGCCTGTTTATCCCCAGTTACAGGAACAGAAATGTAATTCACAAAAGGTACAAGTTATATTTGAGGGATCCAAGATTCAAGACGAGGTGAAAGATCTAAAATGAGGTTTCTGGGGAAGAGAGAGAAAGAAGTCTTTGTTGCCATAACTTGAGCATCAGCAATGCTCTAGCAGGTAAGAGGGGTCCTGTGGCCAGGAGTCTTACACTGTGCTCGTCACAAATTTGTGTGGACAGGGGTCAGCCTCAGAGGCTGAGGCAGGGAGCAGGGGGCACCTGGGTCCAGATATACAGCATGCTTTTGGATGCTAGTAACAGATCTCCGAGTCAGCAGCCGTAAATAAGAAAACATGGCCAGGCTCGGTGGCTCACACCTGTAATCCCAGCACTTTGGGAGGCCAAGGTGGGCGGATCACCTGAGGTCAGGAGTTTGAGACCAGCCTGGCCAACATGGTGAAACCCCGTCTCTACTCAAAATACAAAAATTAGCCAGGTGTGGTGGTACAGGCCTGTAATCCCAGCTACTCAGGAGGCTGAGGCTTGAGAATTGCTTGAACCCGGGAGGCAGACGTTGCAGTGAGCCGAGATTGTGCCATTGCACTCCGGGTTGGGTGACAGAGTAAGACTCTATCTCAAAAAAAAAAAAAAAAAAAAAAAAGCACTATTTGTCATAATAGGAACTCCCTCCAGAGAGGGAGATTGAGCTTCCATACGGTGGCTCAATGATATCATCAAGGGCCTGGGTTTGTTCTGTCTTTTGTTGCTATCTTGAGTGTACTGACTGTGTCCTCAGGATGGCTCCCTTCATAGTCGCAAAAGAACTGCCCCAGATCCAGGCATCCCCAGACACCACAGTGCCAGGGAGAAAAAAATCCACTCTGCCTCTGGGTATCTCTGGGTGAGAAACCTTTCCCAGAAGCCCCCATCAGACGCTTAGTCATATTCCTCCTTACTTTTCCATTCTAAAGGCATCAGGCAAAGGGGCTGGGACGGCCAGTACTGATTCATGCCAGCTAGGATCCTCCCTGGGGGTGGCCTGGGCCTGGGCCTGGGCCTAGCTGCTCTGAAGTGTATAGTCCCCATATAGGAAGAAGAATCCTTAAACACAAGCGGACTCCTGTTAGGAACAAGCGGGTTGATACTGGGTAGGCAATGGATTATCTCTGCTCCACCACGCTTCTACCAGGGCCAGAGGGTAGTGGGTGCAAGACAGAGCTGCAGGCAACTTGTCAAGGCCAGAGCTCCACATGTGGAGACCAAACCTAAGATCCAGTCATTTGAGATTAGGCTTTGTATCCTCTTAGTGGAATCAATGGACAGTTCAAGCTACTAATCAAAACCTCATCACTGTCCCAACACCTTCTATGCCCATTTCAAAACTAAAATCCCTCACAGGGCTTGTGCAGCCCTGTATGATGTAGTGTCTGCTTTGTAAGCTTCGTCGGGAGTTGCTCTCTCTCCTCTCCTTGCATATGCAGTGTACCTTCCTGCATCGGGGCCTTTGCACATGCTGCTCTCTCAATTTTCTCCCTTTTACTTCCCTGCCTTCTTCTCCTCACTCTGCAGTACACTCTACAAATCTCCTTAGTGCCCTCAGAGAACTTGTTGTCTATATACCTTGCTAGATTGCAGGCTTCTTGAGGTCAAGGAAGGTGTCTATTGTATGGTACGCTCTGCTGGCCTTCCTAAATGGTGCTTGGCACACATTAGGCATTTGACAAATATCTGTTGAATGTATGAATGAATGACTTCTACAACTAGGGACAGGCTTGGTCCTGAGCTTTGGGCAGGGCTGATGGGTGGGTGGTTGATGAGGAGCCTGGTCTGTTGGAAGCCCCTGATGCTCTCTGAGCCCAGAAATGACATGACCACAATGGGCTCAAGGGCAGTAAGGACACCAATGTGCACAGGAGGGGTAAGAAGGCCAGCCAGAACCCTGTGCTCATCATGTAGGCATTAGGTTCCAGCTACAGAACCAGTGTTCAGAGAATTGGTAATGCCCTTATGAAGACATGATAGGTTGAAGTGGTGAGTGTTGGGGGCAATATCTCTGAGTGGTGGTGTCAGAGACCTGTTGCAAAATAAGGATGGTAATAGCATCTACCTTACAGATAGTCACTAAGAAGAGTACACAAAGCGTCCAAAGAAAGTAGTCTAGTGTCAAGAGGTGCTCAGTAAGTAATTAAACGTTGGCTTTGCCCTTACCAGGTGTTTTGATTTGTTGTTTTGTGACAGACTTTTGCTCTTGTTACCCAGGCTGGAGTGCAATGGTGTGATCTTGGCTCACTGCAACTTCTGCCTCCTGGGTTCAAGCGATTCTCCTGCCTCAACCTCCCCAGTAGCTGGGATTACAGGCATGTGCCATCACACCTAGCTAATTTTGTATTTTTAGCAGAGACAGGGTTTCACCATGTTGGCCAGGCTGGTCTTGAACTCCTGACCTCAGGTGATCCACCCGCTTCGGCCTCCCAAAGTGCTGGGCTTACAGGTGTGAGCCACTGTACCCAATCACTGGGTTCTTAACCTAAGCAATTTACTGTTCCAGTCTCCAACCCAAGCTGATTGTGAATTAATCCTGGTTCTTCCTCATTCCAACAAGAACTCCCAGCATGCGATACACCAGGGCTATGCTCTCTGCAACTCTTTAACTTTCCTGAGCCTCTATTTTCGTTTTAATCTAGTTAAACGGGAGTAGCCTCTATTTCTTTATCTAGTTAAATAAATGGGGGTAGTAACACCCTAAAATGTATTATCTTATTTGACCCTCATATCCCCTAGCTGATATGATGGTCAAATAACACATCTCAGGGTGCTTTAGAAACTGCAAAGGACTGTTAACATGTAAAGAATTACTGTTCCTAATATTTTGTTGGAGTTGGGCTCATTCCTGGGCCTGGCATCTGCTTTGACTTTCTCAGTTCCTGTTTCTTGCCAGTCTCCGTTTTCTCATAGCCACCCACAATTCTGGCACTGACAGTGTAAGGATATAAGATGATATCCAGGGAGTTTGAATGTAGAAGGAAAAAGAAGGAACATGACAACAGCCAGCAGCCCTCTCTCTTGTTCCCAGGCTTACCACCTTTCCAAGTCGGCAGACCCCAAACCTGAGCACCATCCATGTGCCAGTTAGCTATTGCTGCATAACAAACCACTCCAAAACTCAGGGACTTAAAACAACCATTTATTGTCCCTCATGGTTCTTGGGGTTGATTCTGATGGGTAGTTCTACCTTTCAGACCCTTATAGAATTGTAATCAGAGGGTGGTTGGGGCTGGAGTCCTCTGAAAGCTTGGCTGGACTGGACATTCAAGATGGCTTCTTTCACTCATATGGCTGGCGTCTGGGCTGGAATGGCTGGAACAGATCGTGGCTGGCCAGCTCTCTCTCTCTCTTTTTCTCCATGCAGCTCCTCTATATGGCTTCTTTGGACTTTCTCATAGCATATGGTCTTGGCATAGTTGGATGTCATGGCAACTGGCTTCTCCCAGAGTGGGCATTCTAGACGACCAAGGTGGACATTTTATGGCTTCTTCTGACCTAGCCTCAGAAGTCACAAGGCCTCACTTCTATTGCATTTTATTAGTTACACAGGGTCAGTCCCAATTCAATGTGGGAGGGGAATACACAAGAGCATGACTACTTTCAGCCACAGCTCATTGGGGAGCTGTCTTTGGAGACTAGCTAGCAAGATCCTTGTCTGGTAATTGAAACACTGCTCCATGGTGCCCTCTCAGAGGCCAGGATTTGGCAGGGGGGCAAGGCAGGCAGCAGTGAAGCACTGAGCAGCTAGGACTCCTGGCCCCCAACTTCATTTAACATGCATTTATTATTAATTATTATTTCACATTTTGACGTTTTACAAAGAATTTAATGTAAATTGAAAGTTCTGAGGCTCATTTTGTCAAAGAGAGAAACAAATGGTAAATAAGAATATGAAAATATGCTCAACAACATTAATCACTAGGGAAATGCAAACTAAAACCTCAACGAGATATCACCACACACATATTAGAATGGCTAAAGGAATAGTAATTTTTAGAAAACTGATAATATCAAATGTTGTTGAGAATGAGAACCACTAGAAATCACACACATTAATGGTGGGAATGCAAAATGGGACAGCCACTTTGGAAAACAGTTTGGGAGTTAAACATACACTTACCATATGATCCAACAATTCCACTCAGGTATTTAGAGAAATGAAAAGATAGATCCACACAAAGACCTGTACGCAAATGTCCCAGGCAGATGTATTCATAATAGTCCCAAACTGGAAAAAAACAAACCCATCCATCAACTCGTAATTGAACAAACCTATTGTGGTGCATCCATACACCATTCCATTATAATACTTCTCAGCAATAAGACAGAATGAACTCCTGATACACACATCTGCATGGATGAATGGCAAAGAGACTGAGTCAAAGAAACTTTGGCCAAAGGCTATGTAGTATACAGGTCCATTATGACAATCTCTGGAAGAGGCAAAAGGTCTGTCACAGAAGGCAGATCAGTGGTTGCAGGGGCTGGCAGCGGGGAATGGGGCTTAGGTACAAAGGGGCACAAGAGAACTTGCTGGGATGACAGAAATGCTCTGTGACTTCACTGCGGTGGTGGTTTCACAAGTGTTCACATTTGTCAAAATCCATCAAACCGTCTACCTAAAAAAGGTGAATTTTTCTGAATGTAAACCATACAGTCCTGCAGCGAACAGACTTTGAAAATCCAGACTCCTCTTTCTCCCGCATGTTCCCTTATGCAGAGCAGGGCCTGTTTTTGGCCTCCAGTGCTCCTGTGCACCGCACAGTCCTGCCCTCTACCTTGGAGCCTTTGTGCACTGCTTCCTCTTCATGGATTCTTTCTCATTTACTCTTCCCTACTGCTAACTAAAAAAAAAAAAAAAAAAAAAAAGACAAGGCCTGGCTCTGTTGCCCAGTCTGGAGTGCAGTGGCATGATCATAGCTCACTATAGTCTCTAACTCCTGGGCTCAAGCGATCTTCCTGCCTCAGCCTCCTAAGTAGCTGGGACTACAGGTGGGTGCCACCATGACTGGCTAATTTTTTAAAAATTTTTTGTAGAGACAAGGTCTCTCTATGTTTCCCAGGCTGCTCTTGAGCTCCTGGCTTCAAATCATCCTTCTGCCTTGACCTCCCAAAATGTTGGCATTACAGGCATGAGCCACTGTGCCCACCACTGAACTCTTATTTATCCTTCAGGCTTCAGCTAACTCTCACTTTGTCCCTTCCAATCTAAATTAGGTATCTATTTTTACATGCAGATAACACACTTGCTTTTCCTTTCTTCTATTAGAAGGTAAGCTGTGTGCAGACGGGGACAATGCTTTGCTCATCTCTGGCACACAATTAGCTCTTAGTTTCATGAATTAATAAACATGGGAGGGATGTCCACATATTCCTCTCTAAAGTTCTGTATTACATGAATTTGTTTATCTACAAGCATGCACTACTTTTTTCATTTTCACTATTTTAAAACTACTTGTTAAGAATGGAAATAATTCAAAAGTACATAGAATAAAAGGTGAAAGTCTTCCCTATGTTTGTGTAGCAATCTCACTTCTTTTTAATAGCTATGTAATGTTCCAGAGTATGCTTATACCATTGAAAACATTACTTAATCATTAATGGGAGTTTTGGCTTCCCCACCCCCCACCAGTGTTTTAATGTTTTTCTATTTAAAGTGCTGCATTATACCTTGGCACATATTATGTGATTGTTGCTGAAGGCTGGATTCTTAGAAAATTCAGCTATTAGGAAATAGGTCGTGTGTATTTTAGATGTGGAGTTCATCTGTCTTATTCCAAAAAGATGTATGCAAATACCTATTGTCACTGCAGCAAATGAGAGAGCACATGTGGCCAAACTCTCATGAACTTTGCTCTTTTTAACTAACTATGGATAGCATCAACCTTGCCAAGTTTCACCACTCATTTTAAAATGCTACCCATCATTTTAATTTCCATTCCCTGCAACTGAGGTTGTACATATTTTCTTTTCTTTTTTTTTTTTTTGTGGGGGTAGGGACAAAGTCTCACTCTGTCACCCAGGCTGGAGTGCAATGGCGTGATCTCGGCTCACTGCAACCTCCACCTCCTGGGTTCAAGGGATCCTTCCACCTCAGCCTCTTGAGTAGCTGAGGCTACAGGCGCATGCCACCACGCCCGGCTAATTTTTGTACTTTTAGTAAAAACTAGGTTTCACCATGTTTGTCAGGCTGGTCTTGAACACCTGACCTCAAGTGATCCATCCACCTTGGCCTCCCAAAGTGCTGGGATGAGGTTGCGCATATTTTCATATGATTATTAGCTATTTGTGTGTCTTGTACTGTGAATTCCTGGTTATACTCTTTGCCCATTTTTATTTTTTGCTTTATTGATTTGTAGTAACTCCTTATGTATGTATGACATGGAAATAATCATTGGAAAGTTATAAATAACTTTTAGGGGTGATGAGTATGCTCATTCTTCATCGTGGTGATGGTTTCACAGGTGTATACTTATGTCAAAACTCATCAAGTTGTACACTTTAAATATGTGAAGCTTATTGTATATCAATCATATCTCAAAGTTGTTTAAAAAGAAAAGTTATAAAATTTGTAATATAAATATTGCCTCCCAGTTGTCCTTTTTCTTTAAACTTCACTAACTTTTTTCTGTCATATAAAAGTTTTATAGTTACATGTCAGTTATTTACATTTTGTTCTGGAGTTATCTTAGCTGTGTGACTTCGGCAAGTTACCTAACCTCTCTGTGCTTCAGTTTTCTTACATAAAACAAGGATAAGAGTACTTACTGCATAGGGTTGTTGTGAAGATTAAATGAATCAATACACATGAGAAGTTCTTAGAATGGTAATCACCACAGGACACGGTGCAATAAATATTAACTATTATCATTTTCTGTGATCTCAGATCTATCCTGCTTAGGGAAATGTTCTCTATCCCACTATTATAAGAACATTTTCCTTTGTTTTCTTCTAGTAATTTCATAGTTTCTAATGTTTAGTTCTTTTAGTCCATTTAAAAGTTACCCTTGTAGATTGTGTGAGAAACAAGTAAGTAAAATTGTGTTATTTTCCCAGTGGATAGACACTTGTTCCAATGCTATTTATGGCATAATCCATCATTTCTGCACTACTTTGAAACATCATTTCATTTAAATTATGAATGTCTATGTACAAGATGATTCCTATGTACAGATGGGTCTTTTGCTGTGTATGTTCATTCCTCTGCTAATGCTTTCTACTGGTAAATTTAAATAGCTTCTCTCCAGTTGTAATCCTGCCATAATTCTTGGTAATTTCAACATTCAAATAGATCATTGTCTGGTACCTTGGTGCTATGGTTTGAATGTTTGTGTCCCTTCCAAAATTAATAGGTTGAAACTTAATCCCCAATGTGATAGTGTTGGGAGGTGGGGCCTTTAAGAGGTAATTAAGAGGGCACAGCCATCATGAATGGATTAATGCCATTATTAAAAAAAGGCTTGAAAAAGTGGGTTCACTCTCTCTTACCCTCTAGCCTTCCACCACATGATGACACAAGAAGGTCCTTGTAAGATGTTGGCACCTTGATCTTGGGCTTCCCATCCTCCAGAACTGTGAGCCAATACTTTTTTTTTTTTTGAGATGGAGTCCGACTCTGTCACCCAGGCTGGAGTGTAGTGTCGCCATCTTGGCTCACTGCAACCTCCACCTCCCAGGTTCAAGCGATTCTCATGCCTCAGTCTCCTGGGTAGCTGGGATTACAGGCATGTGCCACCACACCTGGTTATTTTTTGTATTTTTAGAAGAGACGGAGTTTCACCATGTTGGCCAGGCTGGTCTTGAACTCCCTGGTCTCAAGTGATCTGCCTGCCTTGGCCTCTCAAAGTGCTGGGATTACAGGTATGAGCCACTGCATGCAGCTAAATTTCTGTTTATTATGAATTACCCAGTCCCAGGTATTCTGTTATAGCAGCACAAAACAGACTGAAACATTTGATCTCTTGGTTCCTTGACTTCCTCTTTCACTACAATCTGGTCCTCCACCCTGCTTCATCCACTCAAAGCCATCGTTTTGCTGTAGATCTGATCATGACCAATAGCTCTGACATCGCTATAACCTCAGTGTAAGCAATTTACCTCTTAGATTGCCACCTCTAATGTTTCCAACTCATTCCTCTTTTTCTACTCTGACAATTCTTCAACCCACCAGGACCTATAATCTAGCGACCCTTCTACATTTTTATTGCCCTTATATTCCACTCTAACCAGCTTTTATTCTACGGTTCATCATTGTCATTCCCTTGCACACTTCCTCAACTCTTGTGCCCTTTACCTACTTCCTCACATCACTTTGGCAACTCTCGACCATCGTTAATTCCAATTGTCCATATGCTCCCTGCTTTTCCTGTGCAACTGAATGAGTTTGGAGAAAAGCACAAGACAGGCTGACCAGTCTCATCTTAAATTCATGGGCACTAGGCTCAAGTGGACCCTTGCTGTTGCAGGTAAAGCCCATAATCCATTGACTCTCCTCTCCCATTTAACACTTTCTTATCTCTCCTCAAAAGACTTGAACAACCACCTCATAAAATAAAATATCCAAATAGCCATGAACTGTAGGAAAATATGCTCAACCTTATTGGTCATCAAGGGAATGAAAATTAAAACCATGGTGTGGCACCACGATACACTCTTCAGAATGGCCAAAATTTAAAAGGCTCATAACAGTACCAGGTGGATGGGGAACAACTGGATTGCCCTTCTGTAGGAGCGGAAATTGGTACAAAACTTTTTGGTGCAAAAAGTAATTGTGCTTTCGAACCGTGAATTTTAAATCATTGTAACTAGGTTCAAACACATCTTTATTAATCAAAACAGGAACCATTGCAATCAACACATTTTTGCCAACCAGAAATAAATTTATTCCTGTAGCATAAAAATCTGTCCTTTGGAATTTGACAAACTCTTGGAAGGCATTTTCTGCATCCTGCTCATTGTGGAGTGTCTTCCCTCAAAACGTTGTTGAGATGCTTGAAGAAGTGGTGGTTGGTGAGAGGTCAGGTGAATGTGGCAGATGAGGCAAAATTTTGTAGTCCAATTTGTTGAACTTTTGAAGCATTGGTTGTGCAACGTGTGGTCGGGCATTGTAGTGCAGAAGAATTGGGCCCAGACCAGCAGCAGACACCAAACAGTGACCATAACTTTTTTTTGGTGCGAGTTTGGCTTTGGGAAGTGTTTTGGAGTTTCTTCTCGGTCCAACCACTGAGCTGGTCATCGCCGGCTGTCATATAAAATCCACTTCTCATGGCATTTCACAATCTGATCGAGAAATGGTTCATTGTTGTTGCGTAGAATAAGAGAAGACAACACTTCAAAATGACAATTTTTTTGGTTTTCGCTTAGCTCATGAGGCACCCACTTACTGAGCTTTTTTACCTTCCAACTTACTTCAAATGCTGAATGACCATAGAATGGTCGACATTGAGTTCTTCAGCAAATTCCCGTGTAGTTGTAAGGGGATCAGCTTGGATGATTGCTCTCCATTGGTCGTTGTCATCTTCCGATGGCCTCCCACCTCCTACTACACTCCTCATTTTCAAGGCTCTTGTATCCTTTGCAAACTTCTTGAACCACCACTGCGCTGTACGTTCGTTAGCAGTTCCTGCGCCAAATGCGTTATGGATGTTGTGAGTCGTCTCTGCTGCTTTATGACCTATTTTGAACTTGAATAAGAAAATCACTTGAATTTGCTTTTTGACTAACATCATTTCCACAGTCTAAAATAAACATAAAATAAACAGGAAGTAATAAGTCATTAGCAAAAGAAAAAAGAAAAAAGCAAGAAATGCCCATTAAAATGATGTATAACATAACTACATTTATTTGAGAATGTATTCTAATATCAAATGGCAGATTCCAACAATGCAAAAATCTACTAAAGCCAAAAATAAATTTTCCTTGTGATCCAGTAGTTTCATACGTAGGTATATACCAAACAGAAATGCATACATTTGTGTACCAAAAGACAAGTAGAAGCATATCCATAGTAACATTAAATACTATAGCACAATCATTAAACAGGCCAAATGCCTATCTATCAAGAATAGAATTGGGAGGCTGAGGCGGGCAGATCACCTGAAGTCAGGAGCGTGAGACCAGTGTGGGCAACATGGCAAAACCCTATCCCTACTAAAAAATACAAAAATTAGCTGGGCGTGGTGGTGGGTGCCTGTAATCCCAGCTTCACGGGAGGCTGAGGCAGGAGAATCGCTTGAAACCAGGAGGCAGAGGTTGCGGTGAGCCGAGATCACACCACTGCACTCCAGCCTGGGCGACAGAGTGAGACTGCATGTCAAAAACAAAAACAAAAAAACCCCAAAAGAATAGGATAGATATATAAATTGTGGAATAATCATACAAGGGTATATTATATGTCAATGAAAATGAATGCATTGCTGCTACATCTATCCCACAAACAATGTTGAGTGAAAGAAGTTATACTGTGTGATTCTACTATATAAGTTTCAAAGCAGACAACAGTGAACTTCTGGTTAGAATAGTGGTTACCTTTGAGAAGGAATGAGTGGGTAACCCCTGAGAGAGGAGCATGTGGAGTCTCTAGGATGCTGGCAGTGTTTTTCTTCCTGATTTAGGTAGTGGTTACATTAATATGTGAACTTGTGAAAACTCTCTGTGTTGTACATTCATGATCTGTGCACTCCTTTCTATGTATGTTATACTTTAACAAAAAGTTATTATATATGTGTGCATGTGTATATGTGTATGCATGTGTGTGTGCATATATATACACACATATATATATATAATGTTTTTATATTCCTCTCCCCACTTGAAAATGACCCACTTTAATTTCCAGCTATTATACCATTTATCTCCTTCACTTTACAGCCAAACTTTACAAATTTGCTTCCAAGTTCTTAACCCCAACATTCTCCTGAAATTGCTCTTGTCAGGGTCACTTACCAATGACTTCTATATTGCAGAACTTGCTGGTCAATCTCAGGCCTCACTGTACTTGACCTGTCAGCAGAATTGGACACATCTGACCCCTCTCGTAGGCACACCTTCCTCACTTGACTTTCAGGACACCACTCTTCTGGTTCTCCTCCTACCTCTCTGGACTCTCTTCATTTCCCAGTCTCTAAATACTGGTTTACTCCAGAGTTCAGTTCAGTTCAGGACCTCCTCTCTATCTTGCTCCATTAATGTCATCGATGGTCACAGAGCTTCTATCTCTACACTGATAACTCCCAAATGTATATCTGCCTCTCAGATAAATCTCTTTCCTGAGAGGCCTCATATGTATAACTTCAACTTGATGTTTCATAGGCATTTCAAACCCAGCATCCAAAAGCAAACTCCTCAGATCCTTCTATCCCCTCAAATCTGCACCTCCTCACTAAGGGCTAACTCTGTTCTTCTAGGTGCTCAGGTCAAATACCTTGCAGTCATCTCTGACCCTTCTCTTTCTCTTACTTCCCAAATCCAATCTATAAGCAAATCATTTGTCTCCACCACTTCTTATCACCTCCAAAGCTGTTACTCTGGGAAAAGCCGCCTTCATTTCTCTCCTGGATGATTACATTCACCCCCTAACAGGTCTCCCCATTTTGATCCTTACCTCTTTCTTTCCATCATGATCTGCCTAGAAAAACAGAAGTCATTCCATGAAGGGATGCAATACTGGAAACTGGTTACAAGGTGACAGAATTGCTGAGATTCCAAACACGGGAGAGGAGGCCGCCCAGCGATCCTCAACAGCAGGAAGTGGTGACCACCACGAGGCTGTAGAGATGACAGGAAAAGGTGGCATTACCCACACCCAGAGGCCAGAGGGACTCCGAAAGAAGCTGAAACCCAGGCGGGCCTATTTAACAGGAGCTGGAGGCAGCAAGCAGAGGCCAGGGATGCCCACTAAGCTGCAGAAAGGAGGAAGGAAGAGTCAATACTCCCTTCTCCCAGCCCCCTCGTCTCCTTTGGCCTCTCATTGGTCAGATGCTGCCAAAAGGCAGTAGACACAGGATCCCTGGAAACAGGCCACAGGGTCAGTTCCCCGCCATAGGGCAAGAGGAGGGTAAGAAATGGATCCAAACAAAGACGCCAAGGACTAGCACACAACCCCAGCCATAGAATGCCCTTCCCCAGGGGATTCAGCGCCTTAAGCGCACGCAATTTTTTGTGACCCTCACTGATAATTAAAAAATGAAAAACAGTAAATTAGGTATGAAAGTAAATATCTATTTAAGATGACAAAGAAATCACAGAAAATCACAAAATTTTTAAAAGCAGACAATACCACAAATACCTTACCTAATCCAGAAAAAGAACATAATATTTTAAATTAATTAATTGCTTGATATATTGCTATATTACTTCTTCCCTTATATTTTTTGCCTTCATATTATTTCATCATTGTTTGTATGACATGATTTGAAACACTTTTTTTTTTTTGAGACAGAGTCTCAGTCTGTTGCCCAGGCTGGAGTGCAGTGGCGCGATCTTGGCTCACTGCAACCCCCATCTGCTGGGTTCAAGTGATTCTCCTATCTCAGCCTCCCTAGTAGATGGGATTACAGGCATGTGCCACCACACCCGGCTAACTTTTATATTTTTAATAGAGACGGGGTTTTGCCATGTTGGTCAGGCTGGTCTCTAACTCCTGATCTCAGGTGATACACCCACCTTGGCCTCCCAAAGTGCTGGGATTACAGGTGTGAGCCACCGTGCCTGGCCTGTAATACATTTTTTAATAGAAAGAATACAAAAGTTTCCCCTACTGTATTTGATTAAAGTTCATTTTTTAAATTATTATTAATAGCTTAGAAAAGTTTCCTTTGCTTTCACAATTTGTTAACGGTAAAGTTGGATAAATTTTTAGAATTGTCAAACCTGAGAAAGCTCTATCAAGATTCTTTTGTATATGAGCGGTAAGATTTCTGGGCTTTTCAAGTTTTCTTGTACAGTGACTAATTTAAAAACTTCTGTGAGCTGACAACACTCTATTAAAGCTCTCACGTCAATATCCTGGGTATGTCGATAGAGTGGGCGGTGGGAGGGTTCCTAGAAGCCAATCTTGCTCCAGGACTGCTGGTAATAACTTCCAATAACATAGAAAGAGCTGTGAACCACACAAATATATCTCAGTAAACTCCAGCAAAAGGTATCCCCAGCTCAATTTTTCCTAAATGGATCCCAAAAATATTTGTGCCCACTCCAGTACCGAGAGAAGATATGCTAGAAAAGTCAAGAAAGAGATGAAGTGGTCTTAACTAATTGTGGCTAAGATATCTTACTTTTGTAAATTTTACAAAACATATGACCACCCGATTGCATGACTGGGGTCTTGGAAGGGATCCGTGCAAGCATAGAGTTCTGGGATTTCAGCTTCATTAGCTTTATGGTGAATTCATCCCTGGTCACCCACAGCAGACAGTGGTGCTTTTAAAATGTAAATCAAATTGTGCACCGCTCTGCTCTCGGCTCTCAAAAGGCTTGGTGTCTTGTCCAGTGTAAAAGCCAAAGCCTTTACAATCACTTACCAGCCTCACAGTGGGCTGGCCTTATCCCCATCACTCCTTGCTGACCTATCTCCTGGTCCCTCCCCCTGGCCTTGCTGCTCAGAGCACCTTGCCCTTTTGCTGTTCCTCTAGCATTCTTACCACGGGGCCTTTGCTCTTGCTTTCCATCTGAAGCCCTATTCTCCCAGATACTTGCTTATCTTGCACCTGCTCTTCCCTCAGGTCTTCATTCAAATACTACCTTCTATATTAGTCTCCAACTGTGGCTGTAACAAATTACCACAAATTTAGTGGCTTAAAACAGCACAGATTTACGATCTTATCATTCC
Organism: Mandrillus leucophaeus; assembly: GCF_000951045.1. Classification (NCBI taxonomy): domain Eukaryota; kingdom Metazoa; phylum Chordata; class Mammalia; order Primates; family Cercopithecidae; genus Mandrillus; species Mandrillus leucophaeus. The sequence goes on from NW_012107252.1 coordinate 321,545, forward strand.
AGAGATCTGAAGTCCAAAATGGGTTGACAAGGCTGCATTCTTTCTGGGGGCTCTAGGGTAGAATCCATTTTTGTACCTTTTCCACTTTCCAGAGGCCACCCACATTCCTTGGCTCATGGCCACATCGCTCTTATCCTGACTCTCCTGCCTCCTTCCTTTCCCTTGTAAGGACCCTTGTGATTGCATGGAGTCTAGTTGGATAATCCAGGATCATCTTTCCCCTCGAGATCCTTAACTTTCTTATACAAGCAGAGTTTCTTTTGCCATGTTGGGCAACATATTCGTAGGCTCTGGGGATTAGGATATGGACATCTTGGAGTTTGGAGGCACATTATTCAGTCTACTGTATCTTCCAATTAAAACACTCCCTAACCATCTGATATGGTTTGGCTCTGTATCCCCACCTGTATTAGCCAGGCATTAGTCCATTCTCATGCTACTAATAAAGACATACCCAAGACTGGGTAATTTGTAAAGAAAAGAGGTTTAATTGACTCACAGTTCCACATGGCAGGGGAGGCCTCAGGAAACTTATAATCATGGTGGAAGGGGAAGCAAACACACCCTTCTTCACATGGCGGCAAGAAGTACTGAGCAAGGAGGGAAAAGCCCCTTATAAAACCATCAAATCAAGTGAGAACTCACTATCATGAGAACAGCATAGGTGTAACCATCCCCATGATTCAATTACCTCTTAGGAAGTCCCTCCCACGACACGTGTGGATTATGGGAACTACAATTCAAGATGAGATTTGAGTGGGGACACAGTCAAACCATATCACCACCCAAGTCTCATGTTGAATTGTAATCCCCAATGTTGGGGGAGGGACCTGGTAGGAGGTGACTGGATCATGGGGGCAGATTTCCCCCTTGCTATTGTCATGACTATAAGTTCTCATGAGATCTGGTTGTTTGAAAGTGTATAGTACTTCCCTCTTTGCTCGCTGTCTCTCCTGGCGTCCATGTGAAGAGCATGCCTGCTTCCCCTTCCCCTTCTGCCATGATTGGAAGTTTCCTGAGGCCTTTCAAGTAGCTGACGCCTGTACAGCCCACAGAACCATGAGGCAATTAAACATCTTTCCTTTATAAATTACCCAGTCTCAGGTATGTCTTTATAGTAGTGTGAGAATGGATTAACACTATCCCTTCAAAATGCTGGGCATAGTGGACATCTTGTCTTGTCCCTGCCTGAGAAGGAATGCTTGCTTTCTGGGGCTCACAGATAAGTATGTTTTGCTGCAGTTATAGACCTGTATCAGTTGGGGTCCTACCAGACAAACGACCACTAGGACATACATATTAAGAGATTTATTTCAAGAATTGGTTTATATGACTGAGGAGGCTGGATAGGCATGTCCAAAACTTATAGGGCAGGCAGTCAGGAAGATCTTGAGCTGTAACTGTAGTCCAGAGGTCGAATTTCTTCCGGAAAGTCTCAATACTGCTCATAAAGGCTTTCACCTGATAGAATCAGGCTCACCCAGGTTGTCTAAGATAATCTCCCTTAATTAAAGTCACCTCATTATGAACTTCACTCACAGCTGTAAAATATTCTCACAACACCTAGGTTAGTGTTTGATTGCATAACTGGGACTATAGTTTAGCCAAGTAGACTCATAAAACTGACCATCTCTGGATCCTTTATCTGGCTAAGGAAGCTTATTACAATTTTTAAATCATCTATAGAGATGATAATTTAGTATTCTGTCTTTAATGTATCACTATAGTAAATTTTAAAAATAAAATTTTGTTTGTAATGTTAAGATCTATGCTAAATTCTTGGGATAAACACCTATTTGCTCATGATTTATTGGTTTTATAATGTATAGCTAAATTAACTTTGCTACCATTTTATTTATGGGTCATATATTTATGTAACTGTGATTGGGCTATACTTTCCCGTGTGTGTTATCTTTGTTCCACATTGGTATGTCAGGGTTAGTGGCTTCAATTGAAAATGACAACCCTGGCTGATTTAAACATTGGTTCATGGAGCTGAAGGGTATGGGGGGAGGGTGTACTTCAGGCATGGCTGCAGTCAGGGCTCAAATGCTGTAATCAATGCTCGTTTTTCTCTCCATCTCTTGGTTCTGCTTTCCCTTTATGTTTACTTTAGTCTCAGACTACACATGCCAGGCAAATGGCTATTCCAGGATCTACTGCCTTAGTTTCAAGAGCAACTTTTTTTCCAGAAGTCACTGAAAAACCTCTTGGGTTTCATTGCCCTTGGTTAGATTACATGCCCATTTCTGAATCAATCACAGTGATGGGGAAACACAAAGCTTTTTGAGGGTTGTGGGCCCAGTTCTGGAACTAGGGGTGGTGTCAACTTCCCTGGAAATGCATAGACACAGAGTGGGGTACAGTGGGTTCTCTCCACGGAAAATCAGGGTGTGGTTACTCGAAGGATGAATGAACATGAGGAGCAAAAACAACAGATGCCTACTACAGTTGTGCTAGCCCAGCAGAAGGGATTGGGAAGTTTTCTGCGTTTGTTTTAAGCTCTGTAACAATTTAAATAACAGAAAGTATTTGTTCCTAGAAAGTTTGATACAACTCACCCTTAAGTCCATTGTGGGACTGATACCATTTTTAGAAGTAGATCTTTGCTGATCTGACTTTTAAAAAATTGTTATTAGTACTTTTACCTCTTCGTGAGCCATAAGGGGAATGACTAAATGAAAAAGCCAACATTTGGTTTTATTTACCAAGTCTACATTTGTTTCTTGTTTCATTAATTTTGCTTTTATCTCAATTAATTCCTTCTTTCTATAGTTTTTTTCCTTCTAGTTTTCTTTTTCCCAGCTGCTTGGATTCAATTCCTCTTTCCTGTTTTCTAATACATGTATTCAAGGCTATACATTTTTCTACAAATACTGCATTGGCCTTGACAATTGGTTTCATCCCAAGGTGCTGTCAGTAGCATTCATTTATAAAATAATCTGTTGTTTTAATTTTGAGTTTCTCTTTAACCCAAGAGTTATATAGAATAGTGTTTATAAATTTCCAAGTTGTTGCCATGTTGGTTTGCTATCTTTTGTCATCGATTCTAGCTTTTTACATTGTAGTCAGAAAATGCAGTCCATATGTTTTTCATTTTTTGGAATTAAGATTTCACTTGTGGCCAATTTTAATGAATTGTCCACTTTTGTAAATGTGCCATAGATATTAAAAAGGAATGTGTAAAGGTGTATCTTTAGTACATTTTTATATAAATCTCACACCAAAATTTTAAATTATTATATTCAAATTATCCTATCACTTTACTTATTGTTTACTTGATCTATCAATTTCTGGGGAGGTATATTGTAAAAATCAAGTATCATTGCAAGTTTCACTTTCTCTTTGTTGTTCTAAAGCTATTTGTCTCTATATTTTAGTATTCCATTGTTTACTACGAAACTCACTGCATTGTCATAACTTCTTGGTAGATTGTATGTTTTATAAAGTCTCCTTTGTTCCATGTAGGGTTTTTGTTTTGATTCTATTTAATCTGATATTAATATTTCTATGCCTTCATTTATTTTGTTAGCATATATTCATTTCTCTTTTTTTTTTTTTTTTTGGAGACAGAGTCTCACTCTGTCACCCAAGCTGGAGTGCAGTGGCACAATCTTGGCTCACTGCAATCTCCACCTCCTGGGTTCAAGCGATTCTCCTGCCTCAGCCTCCTGAGTAGCTGGGATTACAAGTCCATGCCACCACACCTAGCTAATTTTTGTATTTTTAGTAGAGACAGGGTTTCACCATGTTGGTCAGGCTGGTCTCAAATTCTTGACCTCATGATCCACCTGCCTCTGACTCCCAAAGTGCTGGGATTACAGGTGTGAGCCACCACGCTTAGCCTCGTTTTTCATTCTTTTAATTGTTATTGTATCGTATTGTTTTAAATGTGACTTTAAAAAATATCTGCATTGTGTGTGAACCTGAGTGTATGCACAGCTACTTACGGATGTTGGTGAGGGTTCTTTCTTGATTCTGAGAGTCTCTGTAGTTTAATAGCAGAGTCAAATCCATTAACTTTTATTACAATCTCTGATATGTTTGAATTATTCCTCTGCTTTTTGTTTGATCAAATTTTCTTTATTTCTATTTATCTCTGTTTGTTGGCAAATTATATATTTGTACAACATACACATTACACTATTACATGAATAGTATGCCATTCTGGTATTTTATTTTTCTAGTGCCTTACATTTTAAATAAAGTCATTTAAGCACTTTTTCTTCCAATAGTGTCTTAAATCTCCTCCTACTGCTCATACTTTGTTGAAACTTTAGTTATAAATGTTATTTTACTTTATCCCTATACTTTTAAAAGAAATAGTTTCTTAAACACTGTATGAGGTTTTATAGATCCATTTTCACATATTATCCAGACCTTTAGATATTTACTGGTTTCTTTCAAATTTTTGTAACCCTATGAAATTCTGTTTCTCAGGTTTCTTTTTTGTTTCCTGCTGTACGTAATTATTTTTTCAGAAGCAGTGCATGGATAGTAAATTTTCTTTGTCCTTTATTATCTGAAAATATCTTGGATTTGCTTTCATGCTTGATAGTTTGGCTGATACAGAATTGTAGGTTCAAAATAAGCAGAAGCATTGAGAATTTTGTTTTTATTTTGTAATTTAGAAATGTCACCAGGATGTGTGTCTTTTCAGTGTTTTCTGCTTAGCATTTGGTGGGTCTTTTTATAGTTTGAGGACTCAGATCTTTCTCTAGCTCTGGAATATACTTTAAAAATTATATTTTAAATTATTTCATCACCTCTAGTCTCTCTGTTATCTCAGCCTAGAATCCCTATGAGGCAAATAGTAGGTCTTTAATTTTCTCATATTTTGTATTTCTTTGTAATTTCACTCTACCTTCTAGGAGATTTCCTTGACTTTGTCTTTATGTTTTTAATTTTCAGGGATAATTTCCTCTTCTTTGATAGCTTCTTTTCCATAATCATCTACTCTTATTTTATTAAAGCAAATTTCTTTTGGATCTCTGGGAGGATATGACCTAGAACTCCTTTAAAGTTCCCTTCTGTCTCCCACATTATCTCCATTTCCTCCAGGATGAATCATGCTGGTTTTTCATCTTGGTCTTTCTCATATTCTTGATTTGCTTCCAATATCTGGTGATCCATGGTGCTCATTCAGATTTATAAATTAAAAACTAGGTGGACGAATGTATTTAGGAGACTGGAGTCAGTTTCTTTCCTAGTTGTGTAGACTTGCTTCCAGGATGGGTCTTTTCCTTGAAGGGAGACTGCCTGCAGCTCTGTGCCAGGGAGAGTGGGAGGAAGAATGAGGGAATAGCACATAGGCAGGCCTCTCAATTGCCAAAGTCAGGCAGACTTTACTCTGTGTGTGAAGTCCTGAGCAGCACTGTATCATTGGCTTTGCTTTTTCCCCCTTTTCTCGCATCCATTGCAGGAATTTAGCTCAGTTCTGCTTCTCTGGCCTCAACACCCAGATAGTCATCCCTCCTATATCAGCTGTCTAGTGCCACATAACAGAATTCTCCATAACTTAGTCCCTTAAAACAACAATAATTTATTACTTCTTTTGATTTGATGAGTTTCCTGGGCTTGTTCTTCTGTTCCACGTGGCATTGGCTTGCCTTTTTCACCGTGCTGCATTCAGCTGGCAGTTGGATTGGGTGGAAAGGCCCAAGAATTCACGCACATGTTTGGGACCTTCATGCTGGCCGTCTGCTGAAGAACCTAGTTTCTCCACTAGATGGCCTCTTTTTCCACAGGGCTTTTTATCCTCCAGAGCCCTTCTCCAGGAGGCTAGTGTGGGCTTCCTTACAGACCATGGCTGGGTCCCAAGAGGACAAGTTCCAGGGTGCATGTGCTTATCCAGCCTCTGCTTGCGTTATGCTTGCTAAGGGACCATTGACCAAAGCAAGTGAAATTGCCGATTGCAAGATCAACGCGTAGGGGACTCCACAAGGCTGTGAATACTAAGAGATGTGGTTCATTGCCATCAGTGTAACCATTACTACACCTCTTAAGGTGATCTTCCATTTTGCTCAGAACTCAGTTCACAAGGCTTCAAGATCAGAGACAAAAGCCATAGCCAGGCATTCCATGTATGTTGGGAGAGGAAGAGGCTAGCTGGTCCATTGGCTTATTCAATAGTCCTTACCCGATGGTCGTGCTGTGGCCTGCTCCTTCTTCCCTGTACTTGGAGTTTCTCCAAGGTTCTGTTGAAAAGAACAGTTTACATCTCTTTAGCCAATTTCTTCTGTGCTGATTTAACCATTCTGGTTTCCTCTGTAAATTTGATTCTCTCTGCTTTTTTATCTTCTAGAAAGTCCTTAAAATTTTCTGATTGACACGTGCTGCAATTTCTAGTTTGGGATGGGGGGCTTATATGAATGTATTCATTTTATGTCTCTGTTGTTTCAAGGAAATATATGTTGTAAAAAGGAAAAGAAAGCAGTGAGATCCCTGTCACTATAGGTCTGCTCTCACACGACAGGAATGCTAAAGGGAGGTGGTGGTTAGACTAGATGACTCTTTTGCTTTTTGCCAGTTCTGAGATGTTGGAGATGCCATAGCTTCAGCCATTTCTTCCTCAGGATTCCAGGTTGATGGAGCTAAACCTGATCATTGTGATTCAAGCACCTGCTAGCACCAGAACTGAGAACTTTGGAGCTGGCTTTTTAGATCATCTAATTCAGACTCTTGTGTTGCAGTTAAGCGATGGAAACAAAGGTCATCCAGCAACTTAGCTGCAGAACTGGGGTTGGAACATGGGCCCCCGGACTCCTGATCCCATGATCTTCCCTGCATCTTGCTCCAGTGTGCACCTCTGAGCACCCCTTAGAGAAGCCTAGGGTCTTACTTCTCGAGTGGAATCAGACTGTGCCTCCACCCCAAGATACTCAGGGCTGAAGGACTTGAGGCTAGAATTGCCCCCAATGAGACAGATGTCTGTCTGGCCCCTCCTCCCAAAAGGCGATTATTTGAGCTAGAGACGCCAGCCCAGCCGCGTTTGAATCCTAGATTTTCTTTCTCCCTCCAGCGCCCTCTCTCTCCCACTTGGTTATCTATTTACCTATCTATTTACGTGAGCTACCCCCACCCCAAATGAATTACGTCTGCAAGGCAGTAAAACGTTATGTATTTGCAAGGCCCATAATCTTTAAAAGCCCAGTGATGCCAGCTCCAGACAGCAGCGAGCTCCCTCCAGTATGTTAATAGATAGTATTAGGGCAATAATGAAAACACTTGAGACAAGTAAGCTCCTATCAAAAGCTGAGTAATAGGGCTTCGCCGAGTGAATCACAATGCAGAAGAGATTAAGACGTCTGCCGTTGTGCAGTGTCTATTCAGACTAACAGCTGCTCTGTTTCTGATTAAAATGGGGTTAGGGAGACCTTTTCGAGCAAGTCCCCTTTTTATCCTGCACCGTCCTCGCCCTTCCCACCTCCACCTCCAAGCACAGGCACCTTCATTTGCACTTAACTACTGCCATTCACACACACACAGACACACACACACACACACACACACTGGAGTCCCAGTCATGCGTTGCATCATCATACACACAGAGCCACAAAAGCACACACAGCCACTAGCTGACACACAGCTACACTGATATATCCAAGCACGTACACACAACCACATCCTCACACACCGGTGCACAGTCACGCATGCAACCAGTCTCTCACACACTCACAGCCTCAGCCAGTCTCACACGTGCATTAAATTACAATCTGTCACAAACACAGTCTCACATATGCATTAAATTGCAATCTGTCACACATATACTCTTCACACATAGTCACAACTAGACACTCAGAGACAATCTAATCAGTGTCAAAAACTCACACATACCTGGCTGGTCATATCCATGTACGGCCAGTCCTTCATGTGCAAAATCACACTTGCACACTCACACTTGTGATGACTGTTTGTCATATACACACAGCCCTTCACTCACAGACTGTCATGCGCTCTCTTACCCCCACACAGCCACCGTCATAAATAATCACACATGGCCACAGCCCAGGCTCATATGAAGTAATGCTTTTCCTACACCCAGATACCGAGCTAGTCTGCACACCTGCAGCTCCCCAGCCACAAGTGTGCGTGGAGTGCAAGGCGCAAAAAAAAAAATATAGGCACACAGGCACAAACACCACTCTGTACACCCTCCAGGTGGTGACCCAAGATGCGAGACTTGACTACGAGCCCGATGGATGGCCCCGAGTGGGTTCAGCAGCCTCGTAAGAAAGAAAATCCTCAGCGGGCAGGCATCAAGGTCACCATTCTCCAATCTCTGCAAGGCTGTAGTGTGAAGGGGGAAATGGAATCGTTTCTGTGGAGCCTAAGAGCACAGAGCTCTGGCCTTGATTGGAACTGCAGATTTATATGTAGGAGAATGCAGAGCTGTCCAAGAATAAGATGGCCAACTTCAAGAGAGTGAGTGCTCCGTCAGTGGAGGCGTGCACATGGATGTTGGACAGTCACTTGGTAAAGAGGACAAGAAGGGACTCCTGCATTGTACAGGAGTGACCTGGATGCCCTGGAGATCTGTCCCAGTCCTGATTCTGTGTCCTGAGGTCTACGTGTCCTCTTCCTCAACCCCTGTCCCATCAGTGACTCCCTTCCTCCACCCCAATTCTCCGAACAGAAGCCAGAAGTCCTGGCCTTCTCCTTCTCTCCCTTATGTGATTTCTCTTCCAAGATCATCTTTAAGCTGATGATTACATTTTTTTTCCCCAAACCTCCATGACCCTTGCTCTAGGCTAAGAGGAAGATGCAGGCCACAGTAAATTATTCAGAGACTTAGACTTTGTCTTAACCTGAGGGACCTGGAAGGGCCTTCAGAGACTGACTGAGGTGTCTCCTGGAGGGAAGGCACTGGGTCACTGAGCCAGGAACACCAGACCTGGGCAGCTTAAAAGGTCTTTGCTAGGCATCTGGTCTGTCTCAGGGCTGGCTGTGGCAGTGGGAAGAGGTGGGAGCTTCTTGCTGAAAGCCACACTTGGCAGCCTCCAGGTTGTAGCTGGTAACTGTAACGTACTCCCTTTCCAGCCTTCTCTCCCTGGGCACCATCCCCACCCTGAGAGGCTTCTCACTACTCCATTTCCCTAGCAGACCTCTCCCTGGCACCTTGTGCCTTTGACCATGCTCACCCCTTCTCCAGGATGGCTTCCTGTGTCTCCAACAACGATATCTGCATTTGTCCAACCCCCCAACCCCCAGTGCCCAGCCTCCACCAGCCTAAATGCACTGTGTTCAGGAAGTAGCCTCAGAGCCCCTGGGCTAGAATCAATTCTTCTGCCTTCTGTGCTCTCACAGCCATTGCCCACCCCACCCCACCCTGCACTGCTAGAACACAACCCATCTGTCTTCCAGCCTTGGGGCTGGGTCAGCGGGGTGGGAGTGCTGCTCAAGGGGATGGGAGTGGGAGGGGCCCAGAGCTGAGCAGAGAGGCCAAGTGGCCAGGAAGGAGAACCAGATCCTGACAGAGCTGACCCAAAGGCATAGAAGCTCAGATTCAACTATGGTGCAGATCTGGGGGCTGGAGATTGAGCCTGAAGGAGCTGCCTAGAGTGGGGTCCATTGGCTGAGGTTGCCTGAAGTGAAGGAGCTTGTTCTGTGGCCCAGAAAGCCAGGATCCTGAGACATTTTGCTGTCATGCCAGACCCTTATTAAATCCAGTAGGGATGGCACCATGTTCAAGAGGCCCAGGAAGAGACTCAGAGCCAGCCAACAAGACATGGGGTTTAATTAGTGGGAACTTACACACAGAGCAGGCTGGCAGGGTGGGCTGGAAGGAGAACCACACCGCCTGTGAAAAGCATGCAGTTTATATAGCACCTTCCCTTAGCACCCTCCCCCTAACAACCTCCGCCTGGCCACCTTCATTTAACCCAAAACAAAGGGCCTGGATACCCTGTAGGGCCCGCATTCCATGGGACAGGCTGGGGGTTTAGATGTTCCTCGTAGATAAAGAATGAATCTCTGGGTTGGCCACTCCCTGGATTCCTTAGCTCAGAACTCCAAACACACATTCGGTGCGTCCCCCACTGGGGTAATTCTCCGGGTATGCTTAAGTGAAGCTACTGCTGGTGTGTCTGCCATACACTCTCACAATGGAAGCAGGACCAGGATAGGACTGGAATAGGGGCAGGTTCAGAACAAGCTGTGGCTGTCCAGCATGCCAGCCAGGAGCTCGGTTGGAGTGTGCAGCCCACCTTTAGGGGCCTGTGCAAAGGACTGAATGACTGCCTTAAAGTGTCAGCACTTACGTGGATTCCAAGGGTCATATCCAGAGGATCAGGCCAGAAACAGGAGAATCAAGAAGTGAGGTCAGAAACCAGAGACTTAAAACCTAGATGGCCAGGAAGAGCCCTTCGGATATAAGGTGATTTTCTTTCCATGGGTCCTGGTAGGATCTGGGATCCAGAAGCTTCTCAGGGCACTTAAAGGAATCGTACAAGGACGGCACATACCATTATCGTGTGTTCCACTTCCCCATCCTCTGTCTTTCCCCCATTAGATGGGAGTCTCTCTGGGAAAGACCTTGTTTTATGCCTTTGGAGTCTCCCTTCTATGCTTCTCACAGTACCTGGCACAGAACACATCTCAGCAGGCTTTGTGACATCTAAACTCTGCCTCTTGACTCTGAATCTGTGGTCTAGAGTCAACCTTCAGGCTGCACCAGCCTCTGAGGCCCACCTCCCTCAACAGCCATCATTGCCTGACTCACCAGCAGTGTGTCTCCTCCCTAGTTCCCAGGACTGATCCTGCCTGGCCTGAGGCTGGAGGGGGTTAGGGGATCCAACCTGGCTCTGGATGCTGGACCCCAAGCTCTTGGCTGTTGCTGAACTGGGATCCCCTTATTCTCTACCCACGTGGCCAGGTCCCATTCCAGACTCCATCTAATGCCCCAGTTCTGTTGATGGGTTTTCAGTTTGTTCCCTGTTTGTTCATTCAACAAATATTTACTCTTCATCATTATCAGCCAGTTCTAAATCTTCATCTTACCTGGCTGTCATTTTCCTTAAAGCAGATGATCACTTCCTCCCTGAACCCTTTCAACTAGGGCACCACACTGGCCTGGTTTTTCTCTTCCCTTCCCGACCAAGCCCTCTCAGCCTCTACTGTTGGTTCCTCCTCAGCTCCCTTCCTTCTTAATGTTGCAGTCAGTGCTCCAGGCTCAGTCCCTATCCCTCATCTCCTGGCCTACCCTTACTTCCCAAGGGATCTCCTCCAAGCTCATGGTTCTAGGGACTCTCTCCACCAGTGACTCTCAAGTCTCAGGTGCATTTCTTCAGCACACACCTCTGCCCTGAGCTCCAGATTGTGCATCCATTGGTTTGCTCATTTCCACCTGGATGGCTATAAGGCATCTCAGACTTTAACCAAACCCTGCACTCCCACCTCTAACCTTCTTCTCCCACAGTCGACTCAAACTTGACAAGTGGCAGCTCCAAAAATGGTAACTCTTCAGTGACTCTGACCAAAGACCTTGGAGTTATCTCTCAACTCCTCAGGAAACTCAGTGCAAGCCACTATCATCTTTTATCTGGGTCACTGCAGTGGTCCCACTCTTGTCTCCCTGCTTCTGCCTTTGTCTCCACCTCCCCCCAACACCCTCAGACTGGAGGCTCTGCCACTTACCTTGTTCTCACCTGCCATGCCAGCCATGGACTGACAGTCTTGGCCCAGTGCTTTTCCTTTTCTCTTAGGTCAGCCCTGACCTCTCATTCCCATAGGCCTGGCTCCTGTTCCTACTACACTAGACCTCCTGATGGTGATCTCAGTTCAGAAGTGACACAGACAACTCTTCTGTTCCTGCCTGTGCTATCTCTTCTATCTGTCCTCTGTCACTGCAGATCCAGTATTTTTGTGTCCACACTTAGTAGTCCTGAAAAAAAAAAAAAAGCCAGGCCTAAATCTTCAGGCCTTTGGCCAATATCTTGGGCCCAAGAGCCTGCCAGGAGCTGAAGGGCATGGGGCTGGAGATGCCAAGAGGGTGGGGTATTTCTTTTCTGTTAGGCCTTCACATTCCCTGTCTCCTTTAATTTCCCCCAGATCCCTGTGAGGCAGAAATAATTTCCCCTCCTGTGGGTGAGGGGAAGGAGAAAAGAGAACTCACTTGACCACAGCTGCAACAGTTATTTGGGATCAGAACCTGAGCCACCTGGCCCCATGCTCCTGCTGCTTTGACCTCCATGGTCATTAAAGACCAAGTCACCTTCCTCCCACCCTTCAAACTTCCCCCTCCTCATTTTTCATTTACAGAAGAGGTCACTGAAATCCAGAGGTGGGGAGGGCCTTTCCCAAAGTCAGAGTGACTCGGTGACTGGGCCTGAAGGAGTCCCAGGCCTCCAGGCACTGCTGTTCCCCAGTGGCCCAGAGGCAGGACGGGCACACACCCCAAGGCCGGCCCTCCCCCTACATGGCTCAGTTCCTGCCTCCCAGACTGAGGTCTGGAGCCCTAAATAGAACAAGCACCGCAGTCTCCCTTCTCAGGGAGGGGAAGCCAGCTGCGGCAGTTGTGGCAGGCGGAGAGAAATTTTCCCTTTCTGTAGATTGGATCAGTCATTCTCAGAATTGATGGCAACGGCTTCATCACAAAGATCTAATGCTTTAATTATGTTGTGACATGACCTGACATGGGGGTGGCATTTGATGGATTCTCTGGTGTCATCAGCATGGCCCTGACATAGGAAAGTGGCAGAAGGCAGGGGGTGGGGAAGAGGAAGGGCTCTCAGTGGGAGACATGTCCTTCCAGGGCCCCTACCTCCCCTGCTCTCTGTCTTCCAAGGCAGTCCTGCAGCAGTGGAGACTCAGGAGAGGAGGGGGAGCAGCCCCTGTGCAGGGGAGGGTGGCTGTGCCCTTCTTGGGTGGACTGGATCCTGGGGGCCCTGTAGGAGTGTGTGTGTGTGTGTGTGTGTATCTGTGTGCATGTGCCTAGATACACAGGGACACGTCAGAGTGGGTGAGAGGATTCAGACCCACGTGGTAGAAGTAACAGCTGCACTGCTGTCTGGCCTGCAGAGGACTAGAAGGTGGAGGCCAGGGCAGGGCACCTGGCTGGTCTGCATGTCCTGGGCTGTCATGACCAGAAGGAGCAGATGCACTCAGGCAGCCTGGGAGCAGGCTTAGCTCAGCAGAGTGAGGGCTCCCTGGCCAGGGAATGCACAGTTTTAGAAGGCACTGAGCAAGTGTCTCTGGGAAGGACTGAGGAGTTGCTTCAGAGGGGATCCCTTCCCTTGGTGGACACCTGGTGACTCCTTACCTCCGCGGCTAGGATTATATGTATGTGTGGGGGAAGGGGTTTGCCTCCCTCTCTTTTCCTCCCACCCCAGCTGCCTGCTCAGAGCCTTATGGGGCCTTCGGTGTGGCAAGAGTGAGAAGCAGGCTGCTGCCACCCGGCCAAACTCATTTCCAGGATGCTGGCACGCATGCCCCTCCTCTGTCTGCTTTCCCAGCCGTTCCTGTGGCAAACTCTTCTTCCCCAAGGCCAGTGGGCTCTAGGGAGTCCCACTCCTCTGCCAGCCAAGTGAGAACGCAGGCTTGAAGGGGAAGGAGGAACAGAAACCTGTTGGTGGGGCTCCCGCTGGGTCGAGAGCTTTGCCTTCTGGAGGGATGCAGCATCTCAAGGGATCCTCATGACTACAGACAACCGGGGCTGAGCTGGTATCTCCATCTTACACCAGAGGACAGTGAAGCTCAGAGACATGGGATTCCCTGCCCAAGACTACACAGCTAGGAAGGAGTGAATTGGTTTCAATTTTAGCAAATGTTTGTTAAGTGATGCCTGCACACCAGGCCCTGCCGAAGAAGCTGCAGGTCCAGAACCCACCCTCAAGCAGCACAGCGTGCCTGCAACTCTCTCTGATTCCGATGACACTGCGCCTTCCACTGCTCTGCTCTGCCTTTGCCAGGGGTGTCTGCAGTCAGCAGCCCAGGGTGGGGGGAAACATTAGAGCAGGTGACCAGGGAGTGGGGTCTGGCTCTGGCTGCCTCAGTCACCAGTCCTGGTCTTTGGGGAAAGCACAGCTTGAGAAATATGAGACTGGAGGGTCCTTTTGAGCTGAGTTCAATGCTGTCCTCCCACCCTGCCCTCATGGTGCAGAAGAAGAAATTGAGGCCCAGAAAAAAGACTAGATGGGCCCAGGGTCACTCAGGAAATTAGAATAGGAGCCAGGATTTCGACCTGGTGCTCCTGACTCCTGGGTCAAAGCTTGACCATGGCTGTACCCAGGGGCCAGTGCTACAGGCACGGTCAGGAAAGGCTTCCAGGGGAGCCTTGCATTTCTTCTGGAAAGGTAAGTTAAAGAAAGGCCAGTCAGAAAGGAAACTCCCAGTGCCTGGGAAGGTTTCATGCCTGAAGAAAGTTCCACAAGCCCATGCTCATTCCTAAACCCACCCGAACCCAGCCTCAGAGAAGGGTGTGGGAGGAGGCCTGACTGGCAAGGCCTGAGGTTGCTTGCTGCTGGGGCTGCGTCTCAGAGATGTCAAGGTCGGGAGAAGGCAGGAGCTGTGCCTTGATTGGTCTCTAAAATCCCCTGCAGGACTGGATGCTCGAAAGCAATGCTTGAGCAAGACAGGAGAACAGAAGGGCCTCCCCAGTATAGAAGCAGCCATAACGTGTGTCTGGACATGCACAGAAGCAGGTGCTTCTGTGTGCAGCCTGGGAACTGACTGTCCCCGGGTGGCAGGAAGACTTTTTAAGTAACCCATGAATGAGGAACCAACGGTCTGCACAGGTGAAAGGTTGTGAGCAACAGCTGGGACAGAGAGGAGTTACCTGTTCTCCCTGAGGGGCCGGTGTCTGGGTGTGATGGGGTAATGCAGTGTCTGTGGTGCACCACTGCTGGGTGACTACCCAAGGCTGAACTGTGGCTGGGTGTTGTGGGTGGCTGTGTGTCAACGTCAAACAGCCATATCTGGTCAGGTATAGCCGTATCTGGCCAGGCTGCTGTGGACACCTGTTCCTGTCTGCATGTCCCATGGGTGTAGCTGTGTGTACCAGCCCAAGTGTGAGTTGGAATGGAGCTAGACTTTTTTTTTTTTTTTTTTTTGAGATGGAGTTTCACTCTTGTCCGGGCTGGAGTGCAGTGGTGTCATCTCGGCTCACTGCAACCTCTGCCTCCCAGGTTCAAGCGATTCTCCTGCCTCAGCCTCCTGAGTAGCTGGGATTATAGGCGTGTGCCACCACGCCCGGCTAATTTTGTATTTTTAGTAGAGATGGGGTTTCTCCATGTTGGACAGGCTGGTCTCGAACTCCCGACCTCAGGTGATCCACCCACCTCCCAAAGTGCTGGGATTACAGGTGTGAGCCACAGTGCCTGGCTGGACTTTTAGTGACTATAGTTCCAGATATAGCCACAGCTCCCAACAGCTCTGTGTGCCGGTGCTGTACCTTTGTGTGGACCTGTTGGAGACGGTCTCTGGGATAGCCTTAGCCCTGTGACCTGGGCTATTGGAGCTCTGTAATCGGTGGCCCCCATCACAAGGGGGCACTGTGCATCTTCCTAAACCATCACCACCAGCTGGTGGCCAGTGTGTGGGCAAGGTAGGCTGGGAACTGGCACAAAGGTGTCCTCAGCCAGGCCCAGCGCTTCTACCCCTAGTTCTCTGGGCAGTCCTGGCTCTCCTCAGAGTTTTTGCCATGGGGGAAGGGAAAGGATGTCATTAAAAATCCTACCTAGTAAGTCTCATGGGAGGGCTCCATAGAGACGTCTCTCCCAACTGCTTAATCTGACAAGTGGAGAAACTAAGATTCAGTTGGGAAATAACCTCTCTCAGACCCAAGCCCGGGGTCACTTCCCAACCCTGAGATAAAGCCACATGTGCAACAGCTTCCAGAACAGGCGGCAAGTGCCCATGGCAAGACGGGTACTGACAGTGCAGGTTGGAGCTGCTCTGGCCTGGGTTTCTGGTTCTGACTCCATCACTTACCTGGTGTGTGACTCTGAGTCACTCATGCCTTTCTCTGGGCTTCTTTTTCCCATCAGTAAACTGAGAGGATTGATGTCTTTGCTCTTCAAGCCTCCCTTTTCAAGCATAGGCCTTCTAGTTCCTACAGGTTAGAGGTCAGGGTGACCTGGGAGCAATGGTGGTTCTGTGCACCTGGTGGGTGATTGTTATCATAGTTAAAGATGGCTGGGTATTAAGCATAGCCCAGAGGACTTAGGGTCACACATGACTTAGTGGCTGAGCCAGGATGAGAAGAAAGCCAGGCCTCCTGGTCCCTCACCAGCGCCCACTGCCTTACCCCAGCATCCCCTGCCCTAACCCAGCAGCTATCTCAACCCTCTCTCTGGGCCCATAGGTATCAGTGCTTCATTGATACAACCCTGTGTTCCTCCTTGAAGTTGTCTTGCCATTTCCCAAGTCAGCTGCCTCCCATGTCCATGCGAGGCAGGTCCTGTGCTGGAGACTGTCCTCTCCACTCCCCTATTGAGTCCTAGGAAGAGCCCCATTTTACAGATGGGGAAACCAAGCTTTGATGAAGTTAAGAAATAATAGAGACTATTATTTTTAAACCTTCTCTGTCTCAATGCCAGACTCTGTGCTGGACACTCACTAAAGTGGGCAGAGAGTGACTAGTCCAACCTCCCAAATATTCCCCCAAATGGTGCCGAGACCTGCATGGGATCTGCCAGCCTGATTTAGACAGCAATTTGCATACAATTTACCCAGAAAGCTTCACTGTGAAAAAATATAATTACTTTTTTAATATTCTCTCTCTGATGTGAATGCTTACTGCCCGGTAATGAATTACTTGCTTAATGAAGATAAACCTGAATTGGAGATGCACTTTGTAGGGCTGCTGGGGCGTCCGGTTTGATGCCATCATTTGAAGCTGTTAATTTCTGAAATTGATGCCCTTGTTGGTGGAATCATAAATTGAGGGGGAAATCTATGAACTCCAACACTTCCAGTTTTTCACTCTGTGGCATTAGTGGAGCTACTTAGCCTCTCTGTGCCTCAGTTTCCTCATCTATAACAAGGGTATTGGGGTAAGTTAGAACTATATAAATGTGGGTCTATCCCACAGTCAAGTGATCTTTACTGGAGAATGACTGAGCATCTACAATGTGTCGGGTGAGAGACAGAGGGGAAGTGATTTATTCAAAGACACTCATGGACTCAGAGGCTTCTGAACTAGAATGAGTAGCCACAGCTTTGTGTCCAGGTGCTACACTTGGATCCCTTCTCCTAAATGGCCTTGAAGATGCCTCCTGATTGCTGGTGATGGGCAAGAGAGTCAGGCTGGAGTCAGAGGCTGGTAGGAGGAAAAATAAAAATAAAAACAAAAACTGTGGAGGCGTGACCACTAGAAACTCTACCCATTCCTTTACCTGATGCTAACCATGTCTGGGGACTGATCACAGCAGAGCACAGGGCTGGGGGCCAGCACAACAAGTCAACGATTCAGCAAATATGTAGTTACCATCTTCTATGGCCATGTGTTTTAGGCTCCTAGCACACAGCCATGAATAAGACCAGCAAGGTCCCTGCCTACATGGACCTGAAATTCTAAAAGGTGTGGTGAATACATAGCAATAATAGATGAGTTAACTAAGAATAAAGATAATGTCAGATAATGATAAGTGATATAAAACTTTTTAAATAGATAATATGAAACAGATCAATTGAGGGGGTAATTTTGACTTGGCCTAAAAGACTTCCCTAAAGAGGTGACACCTGAACTGAAATGTAAATGATATTAAGTCTCAGCATTTTGGGAGGCTGAGGCAGGAGGATTGCTTGAGCCCAGGAGTTTGAGGCTGCAGTGAGCTATGATTGTGCCACTGCATTCCAGCCTGAGTAACAGAGCAAGACCCCATCTCTAACTAATTTAATAACTAACAAACTGAATGAATGAATGAATGAATGAATGATATTAAGGAATCAGTCCTGTAAATATTAGAAATGTGATTCTAGGTGAGATCAGAAAAGTAGGTAGGAGCTAGATCATAAAGAGCCTTATAGGTTGTGGAAGGGACTTTGGTTTCATTTTTTGTGCAAAGGGAAGCCATTGAGGGCTTTCATAATGGTAGTGGTATAATTTATTGGCATTCATGAAGATTATTCTATAAGAGAAAATAGAAAATCTGGAAAACGGTATCTATTAAAGAAATTGAATTTATAATATAAAAATTTCCCACCCAGATGGTTTCACTGGGAAATTCTATCAAATATTTAAGGAATAAATGATACCAATCATACACAAACTCTCAGAAAATACACGAGAGAGAACATACCCCAACTAATTTTACAAGCCCAGAGTAATCCTCCTGCTGGTTATCTAGTTCTCTATAGCTAACTATGCTGAAAAGTAGTGGCTTAAAACAATAATTTGTTGTGATTATATCTCATGATTCTGGGGTCAGGAATTAGGACAGACCACAGTGGAGATGGCTAATCTATGCCCCACAATGTCTGGGGCCTCAGCTGGGGTGACTCAAGGGTGTCTGTGATATGTAACAATTGGAGGCTGACTAGGCATCTTTCTCTCCTCTGCAGGTGGCCTCTCTGTAAGCTTAGGTTCCCTCACAGCATGGCAGCCTCAGGGTGGTTGGATTTCCTACATAGCAGCTTGGGTCTCCAAGTATGAGGATTGCAAGAGGCCTGGGAAGAAGCTTCAAAGCTTCTTACAACTGCACTTTGAAAGTGCATTTCTTCTTCTCCTTTTTTTTTTTTTTTTTCTTTTCTTGGGATAGAATCTCACTCTGTTACCCAAACTGGAGTGCAGAAGTATGATCTCAGCTCATGGCAACCTCCACCTCCTGGGTTCAAGTGATTCTCCTGCCTCAGCCTCCAGGTAGCTGGGACTACAGGTGTGCACCACCATGCCCACTATGTTTTATATTTTTAGTTGAGATGGGGTTTCGCCATGTTGGCCAGGCTGGTCAACTTGAGCAACTAGGCCATGATGGTGTGACTTACTGAGATGGAACAACTGGTAGAGGAATGGTTTGGGGCGAGAGGAATCAAGTCTCTGTTTCATATGTACTAAGTTTGGGAGACCCATGAGGCCATATGGAGAGGTGTCAAGTAGGCAGTTGAATATATAGGTTTGGATCCTGGGAAAAGATCAGGACTGGAGATTTATATTTTAGAGTCAATGTGTAGATGATATTTAGAGCCAAGGGGATGCCGGGTGCGATGACTCATGCCTGTAATCCCAGCACTTGGGGAGGCTGAGGCTGATCATTTGTGCCCAGGAGTTTGAGACCAGCCAGGGCAACATACTGTGACCCCATCTCTACAAAACATAGAAATTAGTCAGCTGTGGTGGCATAGCCTGTAGTCCAAGCTGCTTGAGAAGCTGAGGTGGGTGAATGCTTAAGCTGGGAAGCTGAGGCTGCAGTGAGCCATGACTGTACTCCAGCCTGGGTGACAGAACAAGACCCTGTCTCACAGTAAGGAAAAGAAAAGAAAAGGAAAGGAAAGGAAAGAAAAGAAAAGAAAAGAGAACAGAACAGAACAGAAAAGAAAAGAGGGAGGGAGGAAGGGAAGGAAGGAAGGGAGGAAGTTAAAACCATGGGGCAGAATGAGCTCAGCTGGTGAGGGAGACTAGATAGAAGAGGGAAGAGGGCCAAGGCTTGTTCCCTGGGCCACTCCCAGTTTTAGAGGAGGGGACAAGCAATAGAGTTTAACACAGGAGCCTGAGAAAGAGAGGTAGGGAGACGGACAATTGGGAGAATGAGGTGTAGAGAAAGTCACTGGGCTTGGGGAGGGGAGAACGGGAAATGTGGGAGGGGCCCAGCCCCATTTTCCAGTGTCTTCTGTGTGCCAGACGCTGTCTTGGGAGATTTACATGCACTCCCTCAGGACAGTGTTGCCAGGTAGGTAATATTGTTCCTATTTCATGGATGATAAAACTGAGATCCAGATTGGTGAAATGACTTGCCCAAATCATGCAAGTAGGGATGGAGAGCCTGGATTAGCAGCCAGATCTGTGTTTGCGATTCTTTCCACCACCCTCCAGCAATCAGGCTTCCAGCAGGGGTTGCAGGATTGGGGGAAGCCACTTATGGTTTCTCATCTGTAAAATGTTCACCTTTCAGGGTTATGAGGATAAAATGGGATAATCCGTGTTAAGCACCTGGCAGCGCTTAACTGGGTGGGCCCTTGGTAAACAATAATGATTGTGGCTATATGTGCAGAGTGCAACAGTCCCGCAGACAGTGACCGGTGCTGGGGGGAGCCGGGGGGTGACTGTGGGGTAGGCTTCCTGGAGGAGGCCCAAGGTGAACTTGAGGACTCCGTGGTTTGAAACACTGATCTATGACAAAGTTTCCAGTGGTTCATGGGGTGAAATGAGAAAAAGGACAACACAATGGGTTTTACGTAAAGCTAAATGTGTTCAATGTAAAGGATTACTCTTTATCCTGAGATTATGTCCTTCCTACTTTGTTGGTATTAAAGCATCCTTTTTATGAAATGATGGTGGTTAGAGGATGGTAGTTATATTTTAAATATCTTTGCTAATGAAATGAAAAGTTGGCAACTTTCGATCATTCCCCAAACTTTCTTTTGAAGTTTTTAACTGATCCATGAAATTCAAAAGTCTGACAGCCACTGACAGCTGGAGCAGGGAGGGCGTTCTAGGCAGAGAACTGCATGTGTAAAGGCAAAGGTGCCGGGAGAGGCACAGGGTGGTCTGGAACTGCAAATAAGTAGCAAGAGCAGTAAGAGCAGCTGGGAGGTCCAACAAGGAACCAGGAGGCCCCATCCTGGGGTAGGGTCATCACCCCGTAAAGTCCCTACCCTATCTTCCTGCTGCCTAGCACGGCAGGAGAATTCCCTGTGGGCTAAGGCTGCTCCCCAGGGCATCCCATGACCATGTGCAATGTGTGCGTGTGTGTGCATGCGTGCATGTGTGTGTGCCTGCATCCTTGGTGAGGCAAGGAGGCCAGCCATGGACTGACAGGGTCTTGCCTAATAAGTCTTGAAGAGACATACAGGATGGAAATAGAGATCAGAAAAGGCACTGGGGAGAAAGACAAGAAAACCCAGGACTATCTGAGTAGAAGGAGCAGTATCTGCATGTCGGGGCACATATGTGCAGTGTACGTGTGTGTATGTCCCTGAGAGCATGTGGACCTGTGTGTGTGTATACATTTGCATTGTAAGAAAATGTGTGTCTATTTCTGGGTTATCCATTTGGGCAGGGGGAGAATCTCTGCTGGCTCTGTTAGGCTTTGGCTTGAGTGTATGTCCAGCGTATGTTGGGGTGCTTTGCTGTTGGTGCAAGTGTGGCACTATTGTGCATACTGTACATATACAGATATGAGAGATAGGTGAGAGGTGTCAATACTGTGTGGCTCAGTGTGTCTGTGTGCTGTTAGGTGGTCTGTTCAACCTGGGTAATGTCTCTGGGCTGTGTGTGTCTGTATGTGGGCAGGAGTCCATCGTGGGCGTGTGCTGATGGTACTGAGTGTAAACTGCGTGTGTCTGTCTGTGGGCAGGGAATCTGTGGTGGGTGTGTGCTGATGGCATTGAGTGTGAGCTGTGTGTGTCTGTATGTGGGCAGGGAATCCGTGGTGGGTATGTGCTGATGGTATTGTGTGTGGGCTGTGTGTGTCTGTATGTGGGCAGGGAATCTGTGGTGGACATGTGCTGATGGTATAGAGTGTCTGTTGGAGCCCAGGCTCCCCTCCCTTCCCCCACTCTTCTGATGACCCAGGCTACCAGTTTTGTTTATTTCCATATGTTGTCTGTCTCTTCCAAGCCTGTCTGACTCTGACCAAGGGCTCTTATACATGACCCTTGGAGGTGGAGATTGGGACAGGCAAAGTCCTTGCTCCCTTCCTCTCTAACCCTCCCAGGCTCTGGTCAGCCCTAGGCTACTAAGCCTCAGGATCCTACTTTCTGACCTGAGGAGGAAGAGGCCTTGTGGTTTAGGGATGGCCATTGCCAACCGATGCTCCTAGCTGACTTTGGTCCTGTAGAGGCTCTGCATGCCTCTCTGTATCCTTCCCATTCCCTGGCCCTGGCCAGCCTGTCTTTCAGCTTTCTTCTGGTCCCTGTCAGGAGACTGGTGTCAGCTTGCTCATCTCCAGCCTCCTCCATCATCCTTCCTGCCAGCCCCAGGCCCTTTCTCCAGCTTGTTCAGATTTACAGATTTAAGTCTCTGGACCAGGCTGGCTCACGGGGAGCAAGTGTCTTCCCCAGTCCTGCCCTTGCCACAGGGGCCGCTTGTCCTCTGCCCAGGAGCCTGCCGAGGGAGTTCAATGGAGAGAAAGAAATGCGGTGGGGGTGAGATGGTGTGTATAATGTGAACAAGGGTTCCCTCGTGAGTGGGTGTTTGTGAGTCTCTGCAAGTTGGGGTATAAGGGGGGTGTCAGTGCTGCCACCAGGGCTCATGCATGCAGCATGTGCAGACAGACTGGGTGGGGGCGGGGGCCTCACATTTATCCAGTGCTCACTGCTTGCCAGTCAGGATGCTAAGTGCTTTACTCAGATTATCTCATTTAATAAGTGTGACAGTGTGTGAGAGGGTGACAGAGACAGGGCAGAGAAGGGCAGGTGGTCAGGAGGCGGCTGCTTGAAAGTCCCTGGCAGAGTATTTCCTTAATCCATCCCAACAGTGTGCCCCACTGGGTCTGACCCAGGCCTCAGGCTGGGGAGCAACCTGTTAGTCCCTCTCCATATGGAGACACAGAAGATGGGAGTAGGCTATGCCCCAAGTTCCCCCCACCCACCTCCCGGCCCTGCCCTCAGCCTGAGGCTGTCCCCTCCCAGAACAGAGGGCTGCCTGCTCCTTCCCTTTTCTCCTGGGTGTGCTCAGTACAGGGCCCAGCACTGCAGGTGCCTAATTGGTCCCTACCCCTTAGCAGAGGCCAGGCCGACCCGAGGAGTTGTCTGTACATTCAATCAGCCCGTTCCCTACTCTGTAAATCTCACATGGAGGAAATAAGAACCCTCACAGTTCAGAGAAGCCAGGCCCCAGATATGAAGGAAGCAAAGGGGTCCAAGCTAAGGCCAAGACAGCTCACGAGAGGGAGCAGGGCTGCAGCCCCGCCAAGGTCTCAGAGACCCACCTCCGACACCCACTGCTTCACCCATTCCAGTTCGTCACTGGCTTTTAGGTAAGCTAATATGTGCCTGAGGGTGCTTGGAAGTGAGGACTGGGGTCTCTTGTCACCCAGGTGGGATCGTCGCAGAGGTCTGATGGCAAGGATGACGTGGATTTCTAGAGGAAGAGGGACAAGGAAGGAAGGGAGGAGGGAGGGAGGGAGACCATGAACATGAATGGACTCCCTCCTATGCACAAACTACCCCAGGGGACCAAGCAGCTCCCCAGAGACACTCAAACAAGTATCAGAGGACTAACCCTGAGCTGCAACAGAGGGAGGGCTTCCAGGAGGAAGTGGGCCTGGGACCGAAGCCTGGAGGGATTGCCATGGTGAGGAACACTGGGAGAGGAGCTCTGGGAGTGGCAAGCCCGGAAGAGAGCACAGCGCCCCCACCTTCCCCGGAGCTGCGATGATAACAGTAGCTATGAGCGCTGAATATTTTCGGGAAAACAAAAATATTAGCCATTATTTAAGGAGTATTTTGGGAAATATGCCATTATTATTCCCCCAAAGTCTGTGGCACCACCAGGTACTCAGGCTCAAAACCTCAGTCACTGTCCATGTCCCCCTTCACAACCCACTTCCACCCACTTCCAAGCAGTCACCAGACCCTGAGAATCCTCTTTCTCAGGGATTGGGTCAGACAGACCTGGGTTCCATCCCAGCTCCATCACTTGTCTGCTGTGTGATCTTGGGCAAGTCACTTAACCTCTCTGTGGCCCAATTTTCTCTACTGTACTGGGAGGATAACAGTATTTACAGGAGTGTTGTGAAAATTCAACAAGTTAATGCATGTAAAGAGCTTAGCACAATGTCTAGCAGAATAGACACTTAGGAAGTATGAGCTAATTTTATTTCCACTAAACTATGTGTTTCCCCAGACCAAAACTGTGCTTATAACACTGACCCGCTGAAGAACCTGCCAGTCCTGCCTTGCACCTTGCAGCCCATGGAACAGCCAGGTCTTACTAAATGCATCATGCTACCTTTATTAATTAATCTTCCATAATGAAATAACACAGGTTGAGTAGCTGACACAACAGAAATTTATTTTCTCACAATTCTGGAGAGGCTGGAACGCCAAGATCAAGGTGTTGGCAGGTTTGGTTTCTCCTGAGGCCTCTCTCCTTGGCTTGCAGAGGGCTGCTTTCTCACTGTGTCCTCACATGATCTTCTTCTGTGCACACTGAGCCAGCCCTGGTATCTTTTTCTGAGTCCACATTTCCTCCTTTTATAAAGACGCTAGTCAAGGCCAGAGACGGCGGCTAACGCCTGTCCTCCCAGCACTTTGGGAGACCAAGGTAGGTGGATCACCTGAGGCCAGGAATTCGAGGACCAGCCTGGCCAACATGGCGTAACCTTGTCTCTGCAAAAAATACAAAACTTAGCTGGGAATAGTGGTGCATGCCTGTAGTCCCAGTTACTTGGGAGGTTGAGGTACAAAAATCACTTGAACCTGGGAGGTGGAGGTTGCAGTGAGCTGAGATCGTGCCACTGCACTCCAGCCTGGGTAGCAGAGCAAGACTCTGCCTCCTAAATAAATAAATAAATACACTAGTCAAACTGGATTGGGGCCCACCTTAGGGCCTAATTTAAATCAATCACCTCCTTAAATGCCCTATCTCCAAATATAGTCACATTCTGAGGAACCCTAGGTTAGGGCTTCAACAAATGATTTTTGGGGCTGGGCATGGTGGCTCACACCAGTAATCCCAGCACTTTGGGAGACTAAGGCAGGCAGATCACCTGAGGTCAGGAGTTCGAGACCAGCCTGGCCAACATGGTGAAACCCCACCACTACAAAAAAGTTAGCTGGGCGTGGTGGCGCACACCTGTAGTCCCACCTACTGAGGAGGCTGAGGCAGAAGAATTGCTTGAACCTGGGAGATGGAGGTTGCAGTGAGCCAAGATTGTGCCACTGCACTCCAGCCTGGGCGACAGCAAGACTCTGTCTCAAAAAAAAAAAAAAAAAAAAGATTTTTTTGGGAGTTACAATTCAGCCCATAATGCCACCTTCCTTCTCTGCATCTTTTTGCATGTTGCTGTTCTCTCTGCCTCAAATACTGTCCACATTTTCTCTTCTCCCATGAAGGTCTCCTACTCATCTCCTAAAACCTAGACAGCATCACTGCTTCCAGGAAGGCTTCCTGGCTAGATTGCTGCCTCCTCTCGGCTCCCACAGCCCACTGTGTTGACCTATATCATGGCATGTATCACACTCTAAGAACTGTCATTTGCTGGGGTGGATGCCTGTTGTTTTGATCTGTACAGCATTCCATCCCCCTCTGATAACAGCATCTTCTTCTCTTTGAAGAAGTGACACCCCCTCACCCCCTCCACTCCTGTGGCTGTGGCTCAGATGACTCAGTAAATTACAGTTGCTGCTTCTTGCCACAGGAATGAGCATGTGATGAAGCAGAGCCAATCAGAGTCCTTCCTTGAGATTTTTATCTACAAATACTGGGCAGGAAAATGCTAATCTTTCCTCTGGGGTCTAGAATGACGTAAGCTTGGAGCTTTGTGTGCTCATGGCCCAGTCTCATACTGCCATGAAGGACGTCTATCTGCAGGGGAAAGAATCAGGCCTGCGCCCAAGGGAGGCACCTATGAAGGGCTGGTCACTTTATGTAAATTTTAAGCTTTTCAAATTTAATTTTTTTGTCGTTTTGGGCAATACATTTAAGAGGTTCAAAAATCAAAATAATACACAAAGATATACAATAAAAAGTTTCAGTTTTATCCTTGTTCCTGTTAACTCACCTCTTATCACATGGGTAATCACTTTTTAAAATTTATTGTGGGTCCTTCCTATGGTACTTTATGAAAATATAAGTGGCCGGGCATGGTGGCTCACACCTGTAATCCTAGCACTGTGGTAGGCTGAGGTGGGTGGATCACGAGGTTAGGAGATCGAGACCATCCTGGCCAACACAGTGAAACCCCAACTCTGCTAAAATTAAAAAAAAAAAAAAAAATTAGCCTGGTGTGGTGGTGCATGCCTGTAGTCCCAGCTACTCTGAAGGCTGAGGCAGGGGAATCACTTGAACCTGGAAAGTGGAGGTTGCAGTGAGCCGAGATCACGCCACTACACTCTAGCCTGCTCTAGCCTGGTAACAGAGCTAGACTCCATCTCAAAAAGAAAAAAAAAAGGCAAAGAAAATGTAAGCAAATAATAATATATTTTATTTTTCTCTCTTCTTAGAAAAAAGAATACTACACGTTCTGTTCTACACCTTCCTTGTTTTTATTCATTTAGCAATATATCCTGGGGTACTTTCCATAAAGTACTCTGTGACCTTTCTGTCTCTTTTTCACAGCTGCATAATATTTCATTGTATGGATAAACTACACAGTTCCCAGTGATGAAGACCAAGATTGTTCCCAATCTGTTTGCTATCACAAACAGTGTTGCAACAAACAGGCTTTGTGTGTATCATTTAATATGAGTACAGGAGTTTCTGTAGACTTGACAATAAAAAGATAACTCAACTGAAAAAATAGACAAAGGATTTGAACAGACATTGCTCCAAAGAAGATATGATAAGCACACAAAAAAGATGCTCACCATCATTACCCATTAGGGAAATACAAATCAAAACCACAGTGAGATACTGTACATTCACTTGGATGGCTATAATCAAAAAGACACATAATAACAAGTGTCTTAGTTCATTTTAGCTGCTATAACAAAATATTGCAGACCGGTTGGCTCAAACAACAGAAATGTTATTTCTCATGGTTCTGGAGGCTGAGAAGTCCAAGATCAAGGTGCTGGCTGATTTGGTTTCTGGTGAGGCCTCTCTTCCTGGCCTGTAGAGGACCACTATCACACTGAGTACCTGGGACCCTTTTTTCCTCTGCATGTGTAGAGAGAGAGAGACAGAGACAGAGACAGACAGAGAGAGAGCATATAAGTGTATGCTGGTGTCTCTTTCTCTTTTATTTTTATCAACTTAATTTTTAGATTTCAAATTATGAAATATTTCAAGAATACAGTAAAGTACAGAAAAATACAATTGACCTCTATATAGCCCATTCACTTGATTTAACAAATGTGTGATATTTTGCCACATTTACTTCAGAACTCTCTCTTTTTGTAGAAAATAAAAACATTAAAAGCACAGCTAAAGCCCAATCTCATCTCTTCCTGCTCCTTCTCCTCAGGTTAACCACTAACCTGAAATTACGTTTTTATACTTTTATTGCATATTTAAATGAGATCACAAATAATATATTGGCAGCTTTTTTCCAATATTTGTATTGTGCTAAAATACATACAATATAAAATTTACCATCTTAACCATTTTAAAGCATGTAGTTCAGTGGCATTAGACACATTCATAATGTTGTGTAACCATTACCCCCATTCATCTCCATAACTCTTTTCATCTTAAAAAATTGAAACTCCATTAAACAATAACTCCCCACTTCCACTTCCCCCTAGCCCCTGGAACCCACCATTATACTTTCTGTCATTATGATTTTGACCAGTCTAAGTACCTTATGTGAGTGGAATCATACAGAATTTGTCTTTTTGTGGCTGGCTTATTTCACTAGTATAATGTCCTCAGGGTTCATCCATGTTATAACATATTGCAGAATCACCTTCCTTTTTTAGGGCTGAGGAATATTCCATTGTATGGACATATCACCTTTTGCTTATCCATTCATCCACTGATGGACACCTGGGGTGCTTCCACACTGTAGCTATTGTGAGTAATACTGCTATGAACATGGGTTGATAAATATCTTCCTCTTCTTATAAGGGCACTTATAAGAGCCATATTAGGGCCTCACCTTTATGATAAAGGTATAACCTTTATCACCTCCTTACAGGTCCTATCCCTAATACAATGACATAGAGCTTCAACATATACATTTTGAAGGGATACAAACA
This sequence comes from Mandrillus leucophaeus, assembly GCF_000951045.1. NCBI lineage: Eukaryota > Metazoa > Chordata > Mammalia > Primates > Cercopithecidae > Mandrillus > Mandrillus leucophaeus. Next base: position 349,505 of record NW_012107252.1, read on the forward strand.
TTTAGTCCATGACAATGAATGAGAATATGGAGAAACTGGAACTCCAATACATTGCTGGTGGGAATGTAAAATGGTACAGCCACTTTGGAAAACAGTTTGGAAGTTCTTCAAAATGTTAACATGGAGTTATCATGTGACCCAGAAATTATCCTAGGTATACAACTAAGAGAAATAATAACATGTTCATAAAATTGCACAAAAGCTTGTACATGATTGTTCATAGCAGCATTATTCATAATAGCAAAAAAATAAAAATAATCAAAGCGTCATCAACTGATGAATGGATAAACGTCGTATATTCATACAATGAAATATTATTTGGCAATAAAAAAAAATGAAGTACTGATACATGCTACAATACGGACGAACCTTAAAAACATTATGCTAAGTGAAAGAAACCAGTCATGAAGGATCGTGTATGATTCCATTTATATAACATGTTTAGAATAGGCAAATCTATATATAGAGAAAGTAGATTAGTGGTTGCTTAAGGCTGGAGAAAGTGGTAGAAAATGGAAATGACTCCTAATGGGTATGGAATTTTAGGGGAGAGATGAAAATGTTTTAAAATGAATTGTGGTAAAGTTTGCACAACTCTGAAAACAAACTAAAATTTATTGACTTACACACTTTAAATGGGTGAGTTGTGTGGTATGGGAATCAGATCTTAGAATAGCTGTTAAAGAAAAAAAGAGTTTCTTGTAGAATAAATTCCCAGAATTGGGACTGTTGGGTCAAAGGGAAAATGCATTTAAAATTTTTTACATTTTTACCCTCATCAGCAATGTATGAAATTAGCAAGGCAGGTACATTTTATGCAGGAGGAAACCGAGGCATGGACAATCCAAAATCACATAATTAATAACACTCAAGCTGTAACTGAAATCTGGTCTGTTGGACTCCAAAACATGTGCTCTGCTGCAGACAATTCACTTGGTATTTTTCCAAAAGTCATTTGATCTTCTTTAAAAAAAAAGAAAAAGAAAAAGAAAAAAAATCACATAGCTTTTGATTGCATTGATTTTCTTTATTGCTTTTTTGTTTTTCTGTATCATTTATTTCTGCTCTGGTCTTTATTATTTCTATTTTTCTGCTGATTTTGGTTAAATTCACTCTTCCTTTTTCTATTTCTTAAGATAGAAGCTGATAACACTATATGAGACCTTTCTTCTTTTCTATTATAGGTGTTTAGTCCTATAAATTTCCCCCTAAGTACTGCTTTAGTGGTATCCTACAAATTCTGATATGTTGCATTTTTATTTTCACTTGGATCAAAATACTTTCTAATGCCTCTTTTGATTTCTTTTATTTTTTTTTAACTTGTAGGTTATTTAAAAGTATCTTATTTTGTTCTCAACTATTTGGGGATTTTCCAGATACCTTTTTGTTATTGATTTGTAATTTAATTCCACTGTGGTCAGAGAACATACTTTGACTAATTTTAGATGTATTGAAATTTGTTTTATGGTCAGAATATGGTCTATCCTGATAAATGTTTTTATGTACACTGAAAAATTTGTATTCTTCTGTTGTTGGGTAAAGTGTTTTATAAATGTCAGTTAAGTTGGTTGATAGTGTTGTTCAAGTTTACTATACATTCTTGTTGATTTTCTGCCTGCTTGTTCTGTCAATTATATCTCCAACTATAATTGTAGATAGATTTGTCCATCCATTTTTCCTTGTAATTCTATCAGGTTTTACTTAATGTATTTTGAAACTCTGCTATTAGGTATATAAATGTTTGTTATATTTAGGAAAAAATGTTTGTTATATATATTAGGTGTATAAATGTCTATTTTCTTGATGAACTAAACACTTTATCATTATGAAATGACTCTTTCATAATGACTGGTAATATTCTTTACTTGAAATCTACTTTGTATTACATTATATTAATATAGCCATTTCAGTTTTCTGTTGATTATTGTTAGTGCAGTACATCTTTACTAATATTTTTTACTTTTAACTTATTTATTTCATATTTAAAGTGGATTTCTTTCTTTCTTTTTTTTTTTTTTTTGAGAGGGAGTCTCACTGTGTTGCCCAGGCTGGAGTGCAGTGGCACAATCTCGGCTCACTGCAACCTCTGCCTCATGGATTCAAGCGCTTCTCCTGCCTCAGCCTCCCAGGTAGCCACCACACCCGGCTAATTTTTGTATTTTTAGTAGAGACAGGGTTTTGCCATGTTGGCCAGGCTGGTCTTGAACTCCTGGCCTCAAGTGATCTGCCCAACTCGGCCTCCCAAATTGCTGGAATTACAGGCATGAGCCGCTGTGCCCAGCCTAAAGTGGATTTCTTACATGCAACATAGAGTTGAATCTTGCCCTGTATAAACAATCTGACAATTGGCTTTTTAATTGTGGTATTTAGACCATTTATATGGAATGTGATTATTGATTTGATCAGGTTTAAATCTACCTTCTTGCTATTTGCTTACTATTTGTCCCATGTATTGTTTGTTCCCTTTTCCCTCTTTTTCTGCCTTTTTTGGACTGGATATTTTGTGATTTCATTTTATCTCCTTTATTAGCTTAATTAGATACAACTATTTTTTAGCGGTTACTTTTGGGTTTATAGTGTACATCCTCAATCCCAAACCACTTTGAGTAATATTATACCACTTCACACAGAGTACGAACCTTACAACAGCAAGCTTCTCTTTCCTCCTTCACAATCTTTAGGCTATTATTGTCATGTGCTTAATTTCTATGTATGTTATAAACACAGAATACTTATTGTTTTGCTTTAACCAATAAATTATCTTTTAAAGATACTTTTGAAATAAAAAAGTATTCAATGTTTTCTCACATAACTACTTTTCCAGAGTCCCTTTATTTCTTGGTGTAGATTAAAATTTCCATCTGGTGTCATTTTTCCTTCTGACTTGGGGACTTTCTTTAACATTTCTTGTAGATCAGGTCTGCCAGTGATGAATGTTTTCAACTTTTTATTTTGGAAAAAGTAATCATTTCTCCTCTGTTTTGAAATATATTTTCACAGGATACAGAATTCTGGGTTGACAGGTTTTTTCGTTATTTTTTTACCTTCTGTACTTTAATGATGTTATTCTACTGTCTTCTTGCTTGAAATATTTCCAATTAGAAGTCTGCTGTCATTCATTGTTCTTTTGTATATAATGTGTCTCTTTCTCTCCTACTTTTCAGATTTTCTCTTTATTACTGGTTTTAAGCAATTTAATCATTATGTTCCTTGGTGCTTGATGTTTGTTGGTATTTTTGAATCCATGGTTTATGGTTGTATCAAATTTGGGAAATTATTGGTTATTTATTTAAATATTTTTATGCTCCTCTCCTCTTTGAGAGACTCTAACTACACATATGTTAGACTGCATAAAATTATCCCACAGCTCATTGATGAGCTGTTCATTTTATATATATATATATAAAATTATATATATATTTCTGTATTTTATTTTAAATAGTTTCTATTGCTCTGTCTTCAAATTTACTAGTCCTTTCTTCTGTGTTAATTCAAATCTGCTGTTAATGCCATTGAGTGTCATTTTTCATTGCAGACATTGTATTTTTTTTACATCTAGAAGTTTGATTTGGGTCTTTTCCCCCCTTTCTCTCTACTTAACAAGATCATTCATTACTCTAGTTTTCTAAGCTTATGGAATATAGTTATTATAATTGTTTTAATGTCTTGTATACTAATTCTATCTTCTGTGCTATTTAGGGGTATGTTTCTTTCTTTCTTTTTTTTTTTTTTTTTAGATGAAGTCTCGCCCTGTAGCCCAGGCTGCAGTGCAGTGGCGTGATTAACCTTCACTGGGTTCAAGTGGAGGTTAAGCAATTCTGGGTTCAAGCAATTCTCCTGCATCAGCCTCCAGAATAGCTGGGATTACAGGCGCGTGCCACTGCACCTGGCTAATTTTTTGTATTTTCAGTAGAGACAGGGTTTCACCATGTTGTCCAGGCTGGTCTTGAACTCTCGACCTCAGGTAATCTGCTTGCCTCGGCCTCCCAAAGCGCTAGGATTACAGGCATGAGCCACCACACCTGGCTGGGTATGTTTCTATTGCTTAATTTTTTTATCCTCATTATCGGTTGTATTTTCCTGTTTATTTGCATGCCTAGTAGTTTTTTGTTGGATGTGAAACATTATGAACTTTACCTCGTGTGCTGACCATTTTAATATTCCTATAAATATTGTTAAACTTTGTTCTGGGGTGCAGTTAAGTTACTTGAAAAGTTTGAGTTTTTGAGGCTCACTTTGCAGCGTTCTTAGGCAGGACCACTACGTTTCCTCCTACTGTTAAAGCAATGCCCTTTTCAGGAATCTACTTGATGCTTTGTGATTTATGAAGTTTTCCACTCTGGTTGATAGGGACGCAAACCACTCCAGGTCTTTGGAAACTGTTTCCTCTGCTCCTTTGGGATATTCTTTTCTTAAACCTAGGTAGTTTCCTCACATAAAAATACCGTTCAATATTCACCTGAAGGCTTGAAGTGGACTCTCTGCAGATCTTTGGAGCTCTCTCTCTAAGAAGCTCTCCTCTCCAGTTCTCTGCCCTGTGAACTCTAGTCACGTTGGCCTCTCAGCCTCTCTGTTCTGTCTCCTCCACTCAGGGAGCTATAATAGCTTGGATGCTACTCCTTGTGCTGCAGCCTGGAAACTCTCCCCAGGTAGAAGCTGGCAAATGTAGGGCTTACCTCATTAGTTTCTTGTCTCGGAGGAATTGCTGTTTTGTATTGCCTTATGTTCAGTGTCTGAAAACTGTTGTTTCATATATTTTATCTAGGTTTTCAGTTGCTTTAGGAGAGAGGGTGAATTGACTCCCTGTTATTTCTTCTGTCCAGAAGCCCTGTAGCTACATTTTCACACTTAATTATCACAAGTATCTTGCATATTAGGTATGATTATCCCCATTTTATAGATGAGAAAAGTTGAGTCTTAGGGATTAAGTTGTAGTATACTAGAGTTGAGAGGTAGAAGAATGCAACAGATAAAAAGATGGACTGTGTGGCCAATCAATCTGGGTTTAACTCTCAGATTTCCCACTTCTTAGTTATGTGACCTTGTGCAAATTAACCTCTCTGTGCCTCAGTTTCCCCACCTGTAAGAATTGAGATGCTAATGATAGAAATGACCTATAGGATTGCTGGGGGAATTAAATGAGTAAATATATAACTGGCTCATAATTACTGTGTATTAGCTATTATTATCAGAGTGAGTAGTTAACAATCTTCAGCTGGGTGACAGGAACACCCATTTCGAACTCCAGCTCCATCACTATCATACTCCGGAAACTTGGCCATGTGTATCAGTCAGGTTTCAATTAGAGAAACAGAACCACTAGGGGATTCTAACCTGAAACATACAGGAAAGGGAATTCTGGGAAATGTAGTTCAGCTGAGCCTAGTTGACACATTACAAAGACATCACACCATGCTACCTAGCTGCTCTGAGAGCCTATTTCCTCGTTGGTGAGATGGGACAGTAACACCCCTCTTTGGATTAAATGGGATAGAACACATGCAGCATTTGGGTCTGGCACAGCGAAGTGTTCAATAAATGGTTCTTAGCATAGCTGCTCAGGATCCCACAGATAATAACTGTCAGAGGAGTGATCTGAACTCACAGTTGTTGTCCCTAATGCCTAATGCTCCTCCCACTGCACCCTGCCACCTCCTGTGCTGGGTCTGAGAGTGTGGAAATGAGTAAGACAAGTCCCTGCTCACAGGATCCCATATTTCAGTAGGGGGTAAGCCAGGGACACAAATAGATACAATATAGGTCAGGAAAAGGAAGGCAGACACCATGAATGGGGGATTTCTACAAGACTAGCTCTGAGCTGGATTCCCTATACAGGAGAAGGGAAGGATGCAAGGGTTGGGGGGGTGAATGGTTTGCTACATAAGTCCTCTGTGCCAGGCTCTGTAGTAGGTTTATGTGATGATCACATTTAGTCTTCACAATTAAAGAATGAGCTAGATATTATTATCCCCGCAATACAGATAAGAGAACTGAGACCCTGAGAGATTAAGTCATTTGCCCTAGGTCACAGAGTGACCAAATGACAGAATCCCTGCATCCCAGGAGATGGCTAGAATGCAGTGGAAGCTGCAGCTCAGAGTCTGTGCCTGGGTCACTGCCAAAGAAGGGTACTCCCGCTGAGCTCAGAAGTCAGGGCTGGCTCTTTAGCCCCCTCCCGGGTCTGCCCCTTGCACCTGTGTGTGCCCATGGGCGGTGGGCGTGGTGGTGGCTGCAGTGCCGTGATGGTGGCAGCAGCGGCGGGCGGCAGCAGGGAGACAGTCACACCTCGCTGTTTTGTAAACTGTTTCTCACAGCTTGTTTGTTCCGGGTTAGGGCTGGAGCGGCACCGTATGGAAGTGTGACTCATTGTTTAATGTGGCAGCTCATTAGCAGAGCTTGTTGCTGCCTCTGATTTCTCTGCTCTTGCTAATTGGAGAGCCCAGTGGGGCTCTGGCTTCCCATGAAGAACCAACCCAGCTTCCCCAGGGCTCTAGCTGGCCCTTGCCCCTCTAGGCTCCCTGAGGAGGCCACCCCATGCCTGTGGGCCCTGGGATCAGCCAGACTGGGTTCAAATCCCAGTTCATCCTGGCTGTGTAACCTGGGATAAAGCATTCCTCCTCTCTGAGCCTCAGTTTCCTTATCCACCTAATAATTGGGAAATAGTACCCACTTCCTCGGGGTAGGCGAGAGACACAGTAATCATATGTGTAAAGTCCCCTGGTATGTAATAGATGCTCAATAAGCAGTTTTGTAGTGTTATTATTATTAGGCTGAAACCTCAGAGAGACCCTCTGTTTGGCCTACCTGGGGCAGCCACCCAGCCCAGGGGTGCCCCAGAGGCTCAGGCTGTGAGGACCTTTTCCACTGCAGATAATCTAACACATTTCTTTCTTCTGTGCTTCACCCCTCCCAAGGCAAATCCGCCAAGGGGCCCCAAATGCCATTCCCTCCCTCTCTGTGCCCCCCGAAAAGGAAGCACAGCCTAGCTTTGGAGGGCCCTGGGCCTTCCTTAGAGTGGAAGTCTGCTCCCTGGAGCTCTGCCTTGAATCTCAGCTCTCCTCTTTGAAGCCACACAGAACACATCTGTCCCCAGTGTCCCGTGACTGTCCTTTGCTATTTGAAGACAGTGATCACATCCCCTCTCATGTCTTCTCTCCAGGTGGAACATGTCCAGTTTCTTCAACTGTCCCTTACATGACATAGCTCATATGCCTGCTGGACCATACCAAGGGTGGTGCCCTTAGAGCTATGCAATACCATGACCTCATTCTGAGTCCCTTCCCCACCCTCCTCAGGCTCTGAATCTACTCCTCTTTGCCTAGGTGCCTCCTGAGATGTGCAGTCTAGAATTCAGCTCAGTCCTCTGAACAGGCGAGGACAGCCCCATCTCCTACTACAAGACCTGTGCTGTCCAATGATAATATAAGGTGAACCACGTGTATAATTTTAAATTTTCTAGTGGCTGCCTTAATAAAAGGAGCTGGGCTTGGTGGCATGCGCCTATAATCCCAGTGCTTTGGGAGGCTGGGGTGGGAGGACTGCTGGCACGCAGTAGTTCAAGGCTGCAGTGAGCTATGATTGTTTCACTGAACTCCAGCCTGGGCAATGGGGTGAGATCCCATCTCAATAAACAAATAATCAGCAAGCATCCATCTTTTTTAAAAAGTAAAAAGAAGTCAGTAACATTAACTTAAAAATATTTTCATTTAACCAAATACAGTCAAAATATTATTTCAGCATGTAATCAGGGTCAAAAATCATTCGTGAGATACTTGAAACCTTTTTTTCCTACAAAATGTTCAAATCTGATGTGTTTTTTACTTAACAGAACATCTCACTTGGACTAGCCACGTTTCAAGTGCTCGGGGACTCCACAGAACTAGTGGCTCCAGTGCTGGGCAGTGCAGTCCAGGCTCTACGTTTGTTAACACGATCTGAACTGCTGTGGTGTTGCAGCTACGTCCCTCTGGTTCAGGAGGAACGGGTCATCAAGTGCCTAAGGGTTGGGGCCTCTGGGTGGCAGGCAGTCGGGATCCCAGTCTGGGTTTCATCACTAGTTCACTATGTATGTGATGTCGCTCTTCCTTTCCAGGCCTCAGCATCCTCATCTGACAAACACGAGGTGAGAAGAAGAAAGCAGCGCCTGCTCGGTACCAGGAACTCCCCGGGTCGCTCCCCATGTGCTGTTACATGTTTCTTGCAAAGCCCAGTGTTGTAGGTTTTCTCATCTCCGTTTCATTTCCACTTGACCCTGAGACTTCCTCCAGGGCCTTGTGGACTCACAGCTGGTATGTTGGTTGCTTCTGCCCTCCTGGCCACCATTGGACACCAGTGAGGCTCAATTTCAGGCACGCAGCCCTCAAACCTCTTCCCTTCCTTGTCGTGACTCCTTCACTAAGTCATAGACTAAGGACAATGATGGCAGTGTTTTGATACGTGTCTGCAGGTGGCGGGCTCCTGCTAGACGGAAACGCCTCTGCCTGCCCAGGTGTCTGGTCTGTCACTTGCAGAGTGGTCCCTTCATGGTGGTAGTCGTGAGGCCAGGTCCCAGCCCCTCCCTGTGTCTGGTACTGTCTGCTAGAAAGTATTAAAGTGAAACCCAGACATCACACTGCCCACAGCTTCCTCCCTCATTGGCTTCCTCCCCAGCTCCTCACATCCAGCTTACTTCTCCTTCCTGACCACAGGCACTCCTTCCCGTCCAAGAGCCACCTGTGTGACTTTGAGAAAATCACTTCACTTGATAGAATCTCCGTGTCCATGTGTGAGATAGAGGAGAATTCCATCTTCCTCCTGAGGTTGGTGAGAGTGACAACTGAGACTGTGTGATATGTGATAGGTGACCGTGCCTGGCTCAGTACTTGGAGTAAATGTTAACTGTGACTGGATCTTTACCAGACATTTTAAGAACAACTTAGCCGGACTCTCCTAACCTGAACCCTCACTGGGTCTCCTCTGTGAGCTCTGCATGGCTTTCCTCTCATCCCCCAGCCATCTGGGTCTTTCTGGACTAGTCAGGAAAGCTCCCCATGACTTCTGAACAGGGAGCTAATCCGCAGATGCCCGTTTCCTTCTAGGAAAAGCCACTGAATCATGGTGCTGAAGGGGAGCCTGGTGGTCATGCCGGGGGTACCCCATCACCAAGACCAACCATCTTCGAAAATAAGACAGATGTGACTTCTACTGTGAATCTTTCTAAAGTACGTTACATCCTTCCCTGTGTTTCCAAAAGGATGGCAATTGACCTGAATGTAACTTTTTCTTAGTGATTCAGGACCATCATTAGGGATCAATATTTTTATATTGAAATAGTAGAGAACACTAACCTTTGAGTGCCTATTGCATACTGGGTATCTTATGATGTCATCCAATTCTTATACAACCCTGATATAAAGTTTGGATATGATCTCCTTTTTGCAGATGAGGAAACTGTCTCAGAGCTGCTTAGAGGCCTGCCAGGGTTTCACAATCTCAGGCAGAGAGGGTGAGCCCCTCTCCTCCTCTACATTGCCTTTCAAGAGCCTTGAGGTTCCGTTTTGAGGGCCCCTGGCTGACTCACAGTTCTTACGTGAGCTTTACAGGTTGGCCTCACTTGGCTGGGAGCTGGTAGTGTATACTTAGGGCAGTCACTGCCTCACTTTTTGGCCTGCACTGGCCTGAGAAAGTATGTACTGTAACATGTGCTTTTAGGCCTTTGATTTCTTGACCTGTCCATGACCTATGTGCTATTTACTAGTTCCTTCTTTAACCACTCTCTTCCTGGTTCTCTTGAGTTCACCCTTTCTGAGCTCACTGGCTGCTCCTTCCCAGAAGCTTCCAGTCTGCCCTGGCTCTGTCCCCCCTAACATCTTGGTGTTCCTCAGCAGTCCCCTTTGGCTCTCTGTTCTTTTCATATTCTGCTCCAGCATCACCCTGGGGTCTTCACCCCCCACCATTCACGGTTTCACCACCTCTGTGCCAAAGACTTCCAAATTTACATCTCCTGTCCACACCTTTGCCCAGGGTTCCAGACTGTGGCCTCATGACCACCACCATATCAACTGCCTGCCAAATGGACTTCTTCGCTGGCTGACCCACTGGCACACAAACTCAGCTCACTCCAACTGAATCCATCATCTTCCTCTGAAGCATCGACCCCTTCTTGTGATCTCTGTCTCATTAACCACCCCTCCCCTCTGCCCCATGCCTTATAATAATACGCGCTAATATTTCTCAAGGGCTTATAAAATGCAGCCTCCATGCTAAGTGATTCCATGGCTCTCACTTAATCCTTCATCAATCCGGAGAGATTGGCATTATTTGATTGTCATTCCCATTTCACAGATGAAAAGAGGGAAACAGAAGTTCCAGGCACATGGTAGGCACTTGGCAAGTGCTGGTTCTTTCTATGGCTTTTGGTTTCTCAACTATCTAAATTCATAAATTAAATCCACTATTCTCTTTTTTTTTCCAGGTCTATTTTTTTTTAAATTTTTACTTTTGGTTCTGGGGTACGTGTGCGGGATGTGCAGGTTTGTTACATGGGTAAATGTGTGCCACAGTGGTCTGCTGCACCTACCTAGGTATGAAGCCTGCATTAGCTGTTCTTCCTGATGCTCTCCCTCCTCCAACCCACCCCCCTACAGGCTCCAGTGTGTGTTGTTCCCCTCCCTGTGTCCATGTGTTCTCATTGTTCAGCTCCCACTTTTAAGTGAGAACATGTAGTGTTTGGTTTTCTGTTCCTGTGTTAGTTTGCTGAGGAGAGTGACTTCTAGCTCCATCCATGTCCCTCCCAAGGAGATGATCTCATTCCCTTTTATGGCTGCATAGTATTCCATGGTGTATATGTACCACATTTTCTTTATCCAGTCTATCATTGATAGGCATTTGGGTTGATTCTATGTCTTTGCTATTGTAAATGGTGCTGCAATGAACATATGTGTGCATGCATCTTTGTAACAGAATGATTTCTATTCCTTTGGGCATATACCCCATAATGGGATTGCTGTGTCAATGGTATTTCTGGTCCTCGATCTCTGAGGAATCACCACACCATCTTCCACAATGGGTGAACTAATTTACGTCCCACCAACCATACACGGCAGCTGTTCCTACCTGGGACGTCTCTAGGTGTCCAGCTTGCTCAGTCACTCTAGCTTGGCAAACGGATCACCCAGGCTGGCTTCTTGTTCTGACATACCTCATCCAAAGACCTTTCCCAGCTGAACTGAGACTCTGCTTCAGGAGGCAGCTGCTGTCGGTGAAGAGAGACAATGTGCAGAGGGTTACACAGGAACCCAGTTTTAAGCTGCAGCCCCTAAGCCTACCCTTCCTCACTGCCACTCCTCCCTCAGGTGACACCCTCAGGCAGGTGACAGCAGCTTTCGAGGTGTTTTTTTCAGGTGGTGACCTGCTAGATGAAGACCCTTCTACCTGCCCAGGTGTCTGATCTGTCACTCCGCAGCTGTCCCACCCTGATAGTGGTTGCCCCTCGCCTGTTATTATTACCACTATTGTCATTGTCATCCTCACGACGATCCTGTGAAGTAGGTTTTTTTGTTTTGTTTTGTTTTGTTTTTTGAGACAGAGTCTCGCTCTGTCACCCTGACTGGGGTGCAGTGGTGTGATCTTGGCTCACTGCAACCTCTGCCTCCTCAGTTCAAGTGATTCTTGTGCCTCAGCCTCCGGAGTAGCTGGGACTACAGGCACTCACCACCATGCTTGGCTGATTTATTTATTTATTTATTTATTTTGTATTTTTAGTAGAGACAGGGTTTCACCTTGTTGGTCAGGCTCGTCTCAAACTCCTGACCTCAAGTGATCTGCCCGCCTCAGCCTCCCAAAGTGCTGGGATTACAGGCGTGAGCCACCGTGCCCAGCCGAAATACATATTATCAATGCCACCTTATAGCTAAGACAATTAGGACTCAGAGAGGCAAAGTGACTTGGCCAGGGACACAGAGCTAGAGCTAGGATCTAAACCAGGCCTGTCAGACTCAGAGTATGTATGCTTTCCACATTTCAGGGTGTTCATTTGGTCAAGGAGAGTAAAGCTAAGTTGTTCTTAAACTGACTGTAAAATGTAGGCATCCAAATAATAATAATAATAAAGGCTTGTGAAGAAAAAGTCACAATGAACATTTAATCCTAAGACGAGCATTCTGCAGACACTGGGCAAGGCGTGTTCACACATAGTGCCTCACTTGTCACTCCCACCAGCCCTGTGAAGAAGGAGGAATTCTCCGTTATCCCAGACATAGAAATGGAGAGTCTGTCAAGTGCAGAGATTTGTTCAAAATCCCACAGGTGATGGGGATGCCCTGGGATTGAAAGGCGAGTCTTTAAGACTCCAAGCCCAGTGCTCACTCCTCCCATGAGACTGTGGTCAGAAATAAGGAGCTATGGCAAATAAAGATGAAGGGGGGAGCTTTCGGTGATGTGGTATCTGGAGTTTTACTTTATTATTTTTTAATTTTTTGTTGAAACAGGGTCTCACTCTGTTGCCCAGGCTGAAGTGCAGTGGCACAATCATGGCTCACTGCAGCCTCGACATTCTAGGCTCAGGTTATCCTCTCACTTCAGCCTCCTGAGTAGCTGGGACCACAAGTGTGTGCCACCATGCTCAGCTAATTTTTGTAAAGACAGGGTTTTGCTATGTTGCCCAGGCTGGTCTCAAACTCCTGAGCTCAAGCGATCCGCCTACCTCAGCCTCCCAAAGCACTGAGATTACAGGTATAAGCCACTGTGCCCAGCCTGGAGTTTCACTTTAATATATCTAGTAGAGCACGAACAGGCACAAAAATCAACTTTTTTTAGTTAGGGAAACTGAGGCTTAGACAAGTACAGCTGGAAAGTAGAGATGCTGGTATTTGGCTTGCATCTGTCTGACTTTTAGGCCTTTGCTCTCTTCACCACTCTGCACTGTGGTTACCAAAGTCACACACCTCCTCCTTCTGACAGTCTCTTCTCTAAGCCACAGCCTGAGGTCCACTGGGAACTCTGGGTCCTTTTCTCTCAGGTGGAAAAGATTTGAGCCTCTTTGCCTTACAACCCCTAATATGTCAGGCACTGTACTAGGTAATTTACAAGAGTTTATTCATTTAAGTCTCATAACAAACCTGTGAGGTAGAAACTACTATTATCGCTATTTTTATGATGAAGGATCTCAGGCCTGGAGAGGCCATATGATTAGAAGTGAGGGAATGGAATTTGCACTGGAGACTGACTCCAGACCAAGTTCTTAACTGCCGGGGCTGAGTGTAGATTTCATTCTCTGAGGTATGTCATGCATGAGACCTAAAGACCAGAGTCCAAAGCCCCAGCTACCCTGTCCCTATCCATGAATTCCCACCCCCTCCTAAAGACACCCCTCATACCCATCTTAACACCATGGATTAAGTCCTACTTCAGTTAGAGACTTCCTTTGGCCACTTTCGTACTTAATCCAACTCTCACAATTACCCTCAAGAGAGGCATTATTGCTTCCATTTTCCTGAGGAGGCAGTTGAGGCCCTAGGGTCTCACAGGGTGTGTGTCAAGCTCCGAAACCACCTGTGTCTCTCTCTAAGACTCATGCTCTCCCTACTCATCAGGCCCTCCCTGCTGGGGAGCCATGTGGGAGCCTGGGAAATCAGCTACTCCACATCATGATTCCTGAATTCTGCCCCTGCCCATGTGCCTGACCCCCTCCCCACACTGGGAGGAGGGGCAATGGCTCAGTGATGTCCAAGGCTCCCTCTTTATCTCAGAGCATTGGGTCCTGTCTTCCTGACTCCATCAGGGCCCAGCTCTGGCAGAGGACCAGCCTCCTGAGCACAGCGTTCACCTTCAGGCAGCTCTGGCCACCCCTGTGACTCCACAGGGGTCCCAAGTCACATCCCTTCTCAAGGGAGGCCAGTTCCCCTACCTCTGATTTGTGTGGGACTCTGGGACCTTCTCCAAGGCCCTCCCCATCAGACTCCATGTCTTCCTATCCCTTGCACTCATCAGGCCTGTCCTGGGGCGGTGGAAGTCACAAGGCCAGGCTGCTGGACCACACACTTCACCAAGTAACTGGGCTTTTCACTGAGGCTCTGGTTGGAGCACTTATTCATTAATTAAAGTATTAACTCAAGTACATGCCTCCTCTAGCAACTCTTCTTTTTCCCTTTGCTATTTTTAAATTATAAAAATATTCAACAATATAAAACCATTTAAAGTAAAAGGGGAGGCTTTCCCCAATCCCCAATATCACTCTTGATTGGAACTAACTACTATTAACAGATTTGGGGAATCCTTCCAGAAATGTCTATATATGTGCATATATACATGCAAGTATAATGCACATGTGTAGTATTTACAGACATGTAATCATATGACACATGGCACCTAGCATGCAATAGACACTGTGACTTTTCCCTCACTTCCTTTCTTCCTGAGTGTTGCGTTAGAACCACCTTTCTGTGTTAGTCCATAGAAGTCTACCTTATTACTTTTGAGGGCTGTGTAGTTTTTCTCTGTGTAATTGTGCCAATAGCACAATCTCCTTCAGATGACCTTCAGTGTTTTCCTATTACAACTATGGCTGTCACGTCTTGAGTTCCTATCGTGTGCCTGTCACTACGGGAGGCCCTTTATGTACTCTTTTTTTTGAGACAGGGTCTCACTCTGTTGTCCAGCATGGAGTGTGCACTGGCTCACTGCATCCTTGACCTCCTAGGCTCAAGTGATCCTCCCACTTCAGCCTTCCAAGTAGCTGGGACCACAGGTGCGCACCACCAAGCCTGGCTAATTTTTGTATTTTTTTTGTAGAGACAGGGTTTTGCCATGTTGTCCAGGCTGGTCTCGAGCTCCTGAGCTCAAGGGATCCACCTGCTTCAGCTTCCCAAAGTGCTGGGATTCCAGGTGTGAGCCACCGTGCCTGGCCTACATACATTTTTTAATGGATATGGCATTCTTATTCTTGGACACTTCATGCCTAGCATATAATAGGTGCTCAGGAAATTACTGGAAGACCTAGCTCAAATGTTTCACCTCTGTGAAGCTTCTTATATTCCCTTTCCCTGTTCCTTCCCATCTCCCATTCAGGTCCTGCACTGGGCCTGACAGAGGAACGAGTGAGGCAAAGACCCTGGCTAGAGAAACTCACAGACTGTAAACAGGCCTGGAAACAGGTAATTACAACAGAGAGTGAGAATGAGAAGCATGCACCGGGAACATAGGAGGAATGACTGATACATTTGTGATGGTTTCTTGTATGTGTTAGCTTGACTGGGCCAAGGGGTGCCCAGATGAGATGTTATTTCTGGGTGTGTCTGTGAGGGTGTTTCCAGATGAGATTAGCCTCTGAGTTAGTGGACTCAGTAAAGTAGATTGAGCTCCTGAATGTAGGTGGGCATCATCCAAACTGTTGCAGGCCTGATTAGAACAAAGAGGTGGGAAGGAGAGGATTTGTCTCCTTCCCACCTGCCTGCTGCTTGAGCTGGGACATTGGTCTTCTCCTGCCCTTGGACTGGCATTTATACCAGCAGTTCCCCTGGTTCTCAGGCATTTGGGGTTGGGCTGGAAACAATACCACTGGCTCTCCTGGATCTCCAGCTTGCAAGAGCAGACTGTGGAACTTCTCAGCCTCCATAATTGTGTGAGCCAGTTTCCTCATTATCTATCTATCTATCTATCTATCTATCTATCTATCTATCTATCTATCTATCTATTTATCTATCTATCCATCCATCAATCAATGTCTGTCTAATCTATCTCCAATTGGCTCTGTTTCTCTGGAGAAACCTAAGTCATATCCAAAGTGATCCAAGGAGGCTTCTTAGAAGAGGTGACAGGCAAGCTGACTTTCAAAGGCATTTGTCAGGGATGCGAGGAAGCTGCCTGAGTTCTGTCTCACCCTATATGTGGATTGACTTCCTGTATCTGTGCTACTTTTCCCCTCATCATTTATGCTTCTACTTCCAAAAAAAGCAGGGGGGGGGGGATTTGGGTAGATTCTGATTTTTATAAAATGACACATAAAATAAGAATACAACCATTAAGTAAGGAAAAGAAGTCAGAGCTTTGTAATCCAACGGGAAAAGAGAATGAACTACAAACTTACACTTAGAATAGTTCCTGTGGTTGATACAAGATTTAACTCTGTGCTTCCCAGTAGGCAAGAAGGTAGAATATCTGTACACATTGCAATGTGGGGACGGAGGGCCCATCCAGTGACATCAGGAGAGCGCTTGCTTGCCCACCCCCTCTCTATTGATTTGTTCACTGTGTTTATGGCTCCCTTGTGTGTTTGGCTGGTCAGTGTTTTGAATTGGTCTTTAATTATATCTCATTCAAATGACTAAGGCATATGGAGAGGTTGTCAAGCCAAAAGTTTATTATGCACCTATTATGTGCCACTCCTACTACTCTTCTCTGCAACATTAATAGAGGAAACTGAGGCTCAGAGGAGTTAAGTAAACCACTGATCAAGTTGGCCCAGGGGCCCACATCTCCTGACTCCAGCATAGGCTCTTTATGAGTTTGGATGGGTGAGATCTTTGGATGAGGTATCTCAGAACAAGGAGCCAGCCTGGGTGATCCGTTTGCCCAGCAAGAGTCACTGAGCAAGCTGGACACCTACAGATGCCACAGGTAGGAACAACTGCTGTGTACTCTGGCTCAGCTTGAGAATAGTTGGTTTAATTTATGAATTTAGATGGTTGAAAAACCAAAAACCATAGAAAGAAGCAGCACTTGTCAAGTGCCTACTATGTGCCAGGAACTTCTGGTTCCCTTTTTTCATCTGTGAAATGGGGATGACAGTAAAATAATCTCCTGATTGATGAAGGATCAAGTGAGAGCCATGGAATTACTTAGCATGGAGGCTGTACTTAATATGTTCTTGAGAAATATTGTTATTTTATTTTTTCTCTTTTTCTTTTTTTTGAGACAGAGTCTTGCTCTGTCACCCAGGCTGGAGTGCAATGGCACGATCTCAGCTCGCTGTAGCCTCTGCCTTCCAGGTTCAAGTGATTCTCCTGCCTCAGCTTCCCAAGTAGCTGGGATTACAGGTGCCCACCACCACACCTGCCTAATTTTTGTATTTTTTACTAGAGACGGGGTTTCACCTAAAGTGCTGGGATTACAGGCTTGAGCCACGGCGCCTGGCCCACCTCAGCCTTCTGAGTAGCTAGGACCACAGGCGCGCGCCACCGTGTCCGGCTAATTTTTTGATTTTTTTGTAGAGACGTTGCCTAGGCTGGTCTGGAGTTCCTGGGCTCAAGTGATCCTGCCGCCTCGAGCTCCCAAAGTGCTGGGATTATAGGCGTGAGCATGTTGGCCAGGCTGGTCTCGAACTCCTGACCTCAAGTGATCCACCCACCTCAGCCTCCCAAAGTGCTGGGATTATAGGCGGTAAGCCACTGCATCCAGGCTGTCATTATTATTATTATTATCATCCTCACAATAGTCCTGTGCTGTTGCTGCCAATGCCGATGCTGCCTTACTGCTAAGGAACTGAGGCTCAGGGAGATGAAATGTCCAAGGTCACCGAGTTACAGCCGGGTTTCTAACCCAAGCCTTTTGGGCTCAATTCCTGTATTCTCCATGTTAAGGGACAGAGGCCAGGAGATCTGGAGATAAAAACGAAGGTTCAGGAACAGCATGTTAGGCAGGTAGGCTTAGGATAAGCATGCATGGCATGAGGTCTTTCTACTGGGTGAGAGTGCCTCTGAATGGCAGCTGCAGGGAGAATGTGGGCAGCACACGTGGCTGGCCTGGGCCCTGCGGGGAAGAGCTGTGGTCATTGTGGTGGGTTCCAGATCAGGTCATGCCTAGCACCCAGAAGAGCAGCAGAGAAGTGACTGCAAAGCAGCCTGGGGCCAGAACCAGGTCCCAGGGTGGTCAGGCCAGCTGAGGGACCATCAGCTGGTTGATGAGAGTTTACAAAGGGTAGGATGACAGCATTGGTGGGGAACACATTTTTGGCTTGTCCTCACTTTCTCTAACCCAAGTATTAAATTGCAGTCATTAAAAGTAGAAGTTGAGGGTGTGGGCTAAGCATGTTTCACACAACACAAAGGGGAGAAGAGGGCATGCCCCCTCCCTGCCACCCTGTCTGCTCCATTTGGCCTGGGAAGTCTGTGCCCCACTTATTTGGCATCACCCACCTGTGCAGGCAGCAACCAGGTGAGAGAAAGCAGCTGCAGCCATGAAAGTGTTGGCTTTGGGGCTGGAAAATCGGGGCTGAGGTTCTGGCTCTGTGACCTAGGGAAATTTATTTTAATTCTCTGAGCTTCTGCTGTCCCTCCTAAAATAATCCCAGGCTCTAGGGTTAATTTAGGATCAAGTGAGAGCCAGGGACTCATTTAGCGTAAAGGGTGCGCTTACTAAGTGCTTTGATACATTGTTTTCTTCATCATTGTCTTAGTCACTTGGGCTGCTATAACTGGGTAGCTTATAATCAACAGAAATGCGTCTGTCACCTTTCTGGAGCCTGGGAAGTCCAAGATCCAGGCACTGGCAGATTCAGTCTGGTGAGGGCCTGTATTCTAGTTCATAGACTTCAACTTTCTGCCACAACCTCACATGGCAGAAGGGGAAGGGGGTCTCTCTAGGGCCTCTTTATAAGGGCACAAATCCCATTCTGGATTAAGTCCAGCCCCATGACTTAATCACCACCCAAAGGCCCCACCTTCTAATACCATCATCTTTCGGGTAAGGATTTTAACATATTAATTTGGGGAGGGGACTTAAACATTTTGACCATAGCAGTCATTATTATTATCATTCTCAAAATGGCACTGTGAAGTTTCCTCAGGAGTCCTGCCTCAGTTTCCCCATCTG
Source organism: Mandrillus leucophaeus (assembly GCF_000951045.1). Lineage (NCBI taxonomy): Eukaryota > Metazoa > Chordata > Mammalia > Primates > Cercopithecidae > Mandrillus > Mandrillus leucophaeus. Next base: position 368,291 of record NW_012107252.1, read on the forward strand.
CAATGGGAATAGCTCTGGCTACTCCGGAGTGTGGCTCTCAGGATTAAATAAGAGGGAGCACACAACACAGTGCCTGGCACACAGGAGGCCTTTCCTCCCTCCCTTCCTCTGTCAGCCACTTCTGCAGGACTGGTGGTTCTAATTATCTTAATTCACCAGGAGGCGCCAGCCTCTCTACCAGGGTTCCCTGTGCGGTGGGACCCTGAGACCAAGAGTCAAGCTGAGGAGGTGGTGACGCTGGCCACACATCTAGAGGACACGGGGCAAGGCCAAACTGTCAGCCAGAGAGAGAAATATTTACAATTCTTCAGAGGCCACATGGCTCCTTCCCTACCTCATTATCTCCTCTCATTCTTGTACCTCCTCTGGGGGAGTGGGATAGATGTGATCTTCATTTTGCAGATGGGGAAACTGAGGTAAGTAATCATTCCATGGCCACACAGCGGATCCTTAATGGAGCTGATACTAGCTACCTCCTTCCACAGTCACCTACCAGCGCTGGGGCTATGGCCGCGAAGGGGAGAGCAGTAAGTCTGGAGGGTCCTCACAGGCGGAGGCTCACTGACTTGGGAAAGTCCACTGCCTCCATGACCTGGTGGGGATTGGGAGGGCCTGATGGGAGGAGAGAAGCTGGAAGGGGTAACTTTCTCCTAGAAAGCTCACTCCCTTTTCAGTGACTTCTTATAGTGACGGTTGTGTCTTTAGAGTTCCAAACTAGTATTTTGCAAGGAGGTCTCAAGACTCTGTGAACATCACCCTCAGATGGAAGCTTTGAGAGTATCTGCCTAGGTCCTCCACCCATTTGACTGATCAGGAAACAGAGCTCCAGAGAGAAGTGACTTAGCCAAGAGCAGGGCCAATAGCAGAATACTGCAGCCCAGTGTTTTCATGCCACTGTTGGAGGCCCCGGGGACAGGGCAATCCAGAGGAGAGGACATTTGGGCAGGACATGGCTGGCAGTGAGGCCATGGTAAGATGCTAGGTCTTATTCTGCCGGACACTGCCATCAAATCATCACTTATCTTTTCCCTGCAACAACCCTGGGAGGTCAAGGTTGTTGTCCTCACGTTACGGGATAAGAAACAAGACTCAGAGAAGGCCAAAGTCAAATTGCTTCTTCGTGAAGAAGCAGAATTCAAATCTGGACCTGCCTATCTCCAAATCCTACATGTTTTCTATTACATCTCTTGCACTGGGTTCTGTAGTGGCCCCCCAAAATTCACGCCTTTCCAGGAACCTCAGAATATAGCCTTGTTTGAAAATAAAGTATCTGCAGATATAATTAGCTAAGTTAAAATGAGGTCATTCTAGAAAGGAATGGCCCTAAATCCAATATGGCGGATGTCAATATAAGAAGAGGAAAGACAGAGTCGGACAGGAGATTGCCATGTGAAGGCACAGGCAGGGAAGAACACCACGTTGAGATGGAGGCAGAGACTCGAGTGATGCGTCTACAAGACAAGAAACATGCAGGATTGCCGGCAACTGCCCGAGCTAGAAAAGGCAAGGAAGGATTCTCCCCTAGAGCCTTCAGAGACAGTGTGGTCCTGCCAACACCTTGATTTCAGACTTCTAGCTTCCAGAACTGTGAGACAATACATTTCTATTGTTTTAAGCCACCCAGTTTGTGGTACTTTATCACAGCAGTCCTAACAAATTAATCTACCTCCTTCCCATGGTACAGAAGGAGGGTGACGTACAGGCACTGTAGATCCCAGTTGTGGTCCTGCTGAAATTTAGACTATCAGGACAAAACCCAAGGCAGAGGAGGAGGACGAAGGACATGTGATGTTTGACATTTACTCTTTGCAGGGCTTTGTGCTTGGCACTTCACATATGGGATCTTGATGTAAGTACAGCCATTCCCATTTCACAGATGAGGAAACTGAGACTTAGAAAAGGGAAGTTATTTGCCCCTAAGCTCATTTTTTCCCTGCTCCTTGGTGCTATGCAAGAAGCAAACCTAGACTCTAGTTTGACTTCCAGGGAAGTAAGTTACTCACTTCCCTTCTCTCAGTCTCACTTTCCTCATCCAGAAAATGGGAATAATAGTTTCTGCTTCTCAGGTGGTTGTGATTTCTTCTCACATCCCTTCACTCAACAAATATTTACAGAAGGTCTCCTCTGTGTCAGCCTCTGCTCTAGGCCCCAGAGACACAACAATGAGTGAGATGTGCCCAGTTCTTGCTCCTAGGAGTCTGATTCTTTTGGGTAATGCCTGTCAGGTGCTTCACAGGGGCCAGCACTTAGTGAGTGCTTGGGGAACCTTATGGGGATAAGGATATAGGATTGAACGGGATGGTGTGCAGAATGGGCTTGGCCTGTAAGAGGAGCTCACTTTGGCATTCATTCTCTACCCTGCCAGTACAGTGGTGGTACAGCCTCTTGGACAAGGAAGGTACAAGGTCTTTGGGGCCTGGGCTCCATGTTCTTGGGCACCCAGCAGTCGCTGCTGTAAGCTGCCTCCCAGGGCCAGCAGAACTCTCTGCCCAGGCCTGGTCTGTGGTCTGTGCAGGCCGCGGAAGGGGCCTTGTGTCTTCTCATAGGGGCTGCATTGCTGCACTGTGCCCTCAGCCGAGCCTCCTCAGCTCAGCCCCACCCACTCCCTGACACCATCCCTGCAGGGGCCAGGCCTGAGCCTGTCCTGGAGGCACTCCCAGCTGTCCTGATATCCCCTCTGGCTTCTGCAGACACTCCCCCTTTCTGCCCTGGAGGCCTCCTCTGGTCACCAGCCCCTTCCCTTCCCCTCCAGAGGTGTCCCCAGACATCACTCCTGTGCTATTCTTTTTTTCCTGGCAACAGTGGCATTAAATATCAACCAGCCTCCGCTCAGTGCTGGCAGGGTGTGGGTTCTTGATAACCATGTGGTTTAGGGGAGGGTCTTCTCAAGCCCCCGCATGATGGGCTAGGAATGACTGGGTTGATTGTGGTCTGGCTCTGTTCCTAACTCACTGCGCTTCCTTGAGCAAACCTCTTCCTTCCCAGACCTGGGTTTCTCTGAGAGGCAGCCCTCTCTGCTTTCAATCAGGGGTATGAGGACCAGGGCACACAGGTGAAACCTGAGCAAGTGGCAGCAGCCAATCCCAGGAGGCTGACTTCTTCCAGGTGGGCTCTGGAAGGGGCTGTTAGGGATGCAGTGCAGCTATGCCCATCAGGCCTCACAGAAACTCGTCCTCCTGTCCTCACTTGCCCTGAGTGAGCCGGGAGAGCTGGCAGCGAGCACTGAGTAGCGGGCTCTGGCGGGCCCTGATGGCTCAGCGGTGGCAGCAGCAGTGGTGGCAGGGGCTATTCTGGGCTCTGGGAGGGGCTGGGGAGCTGAGACTGGAGGAGGGGAAGTGACAGGGAGGAGACAGTCTCTTGAGGGCGAGGGGAGTGCCACTGTAGCCCCGGGTCAGGGGGTGTCTGCCGATGGCAGTGTGTGTTAGGAGAATTGTGTGATGTGCGCTCCTCACTGGGAATGGGCAAGCCAGCTGAGGTATTGAGGCATGCACTGGGATTGTTTGAGTGTATGTGTACAAGTTTTGTGATCCAAGCACGAGTTGAGTGGGTAACACGCACATCCATCTGCCTGTGGGCAAGTGAGCGTGCATGCACTGGAATGTGAGCATGTTCCAGTGTCCAGGGAGGTGTGAGTGAAGAATATGTGCCTGCGTGTGGAAAAAGGAGGAATGAAAGGGGAAGCAAGTGGGGGCTTGTTTGTGAACAGAAATGAATGTGGGCGTGGTAGGGAGGGTGGATGGGAGCTTGAGAGCCAGCCTGGGGGAGCAGGGAAGGGTGAGAGCTGGTGGTCAAAGGAACTCTAGGTAGAAACCATGGGTCTGTGTAATTGGGACACAAGTGTGAGGCACATGGCGAGTGTGCTTGTTAGAGAGCCTACGTGAGTGAGCAGCTGTGAGTATGTGCATGGTAAAAGCAGGTGGTACTGTATGAGCTGGGCAAAGTAGGAAGGGAAGATATGTACACACAACAGCAGCAATAAAAACAGCTAGCATTTATTGCGCGCTTATTCTGAGCCTGGTGCTCACATTCATAAACGTATTTAATTTTTCAAATATCCTGTGAAGGTAGTGCTATTATGGTAGTCATTTGTAGAGTAGGAAAGAGTGACTTTGAGCAGTTACGTAACTTGCCCATGCTCTCACTCTTAATCGCTACATTATACTGCCTCAAAATGAATGTGTGAGTAGGGGCCAAGTTGTGAGTGAAGAAGAATGTGAGTGTGTACTATTGGGTGTGAGTCTGAGTGTGTGTGTGTGTGTGTAGGAACTGAGTGTATGAGACATGGGCCTCAGAGGAGAGTCTAGGCAGCAGCTGTGGACACTGGGCAGAGCAGGGGCCTGAACAGAGCCTGAGTCAGCCTCTAGTGCATCTCTGCCAACCTGGCTTCCCAGACCCACAGTGGCAGCCTGTGCCAGGGCCCCCAGCGAAGGATCCTCCCAGCACTGGTATGGCCCTCAGCAGGCCTCTGTCTCACAGCTCAGAGCTGGGCCAGAGCTGCAGACTGCCAGGAGGCTTGCTCAGTGTCCAGGGTCCCTTAGGCAGACAGCTCCCAGTGTGGACTCCCCAGGCATAGAGGGCATATGAGTGATGTGGTGGTGGGGAGGTGGATTCAGCAATGATTTCAGGCTCCTTGTGACTCTAAGCAGAACCACCTGCAGGATGTGTGTATGTGTATGGATGGTGGCGGGGGGGGTGGTCATCAGCCAGCACTTGCCATGCCCACCCTTGCCTTGTGATGTGACTCAGGCAGATGCCATGCCAGGCATCTGCAAGCAAGACCTGCTTCCACCCTGGGGGATGAGGAGGGGCTCCTCCAGCCCCACCCCTACCCTTACCCTTGGCCCTGCTCCTCCTGTCCTAAACTGGAAGGAAGAAATTTTTGAGAAAGGAGGCCATCTCCCATGGCCTGGGCTCAGCCCTCCCACTGCCCAGAGACCTTTGCATCTCCGGCCTCCCCAGGAGCAAGGTACTGGCTGATAAAGAAGTCAGGAGCTTGAGATTCCAGTCCTGGTCATGCCACCAGGGCAAGTCACCTGTCCATTCTGGGCCTCGGTTTCCTGGTTGGCATAATAGGAATATTGTGCTAAAGGGGCACAAGGTGTTGCTGGCAGCTCAATAAGCGGTCTGGGCAAGCAGAGAACAAAAAGTGTTCTGAATTGAGGCTAGAGAAGGTGTCAGGGTTAAGTTGACATTTGCACGGAGCTTTGAAGAGTGGGAGAATCTCTGACGAGGGCCTTGCAGAGGGGAAATGCTGTTCTAGGCAGAGGGGACAAATACCCTGAGCAAAGGCCAGCAGGTGCAGTGGTGACTAGGAAACCTAGCTCAGCAGCCTGTAGGATGAGGCCACGGACTGACCAGCCTCTCAGCTAGCCTCGCCCTTCTGAGCTCATGTGATGATCTGATTAGCATCTGACTCCTGACTAGTCTATGCAGCAGGGGACCTCATTTGTTTCAGTTGCTGCTCTCACTGTAGAGCCCTGGACAGTGCCTGGTGCGTCAGAGGTACTCAATAAATATCCAGGAACTGAATAAGAAGCTTCTCCCCAAACACTGTGAACTTTAGACAAGTACTTGTTCCAACAACCGTAGTAAGAACCTCCCACAGACTCTAAAACAATGGTTTGCAAAGTGTGGTCTCTCATGCATCACTCGGGAGCTGGTTAGAAATACAAAGTCTGGGGCCCCAACCCAGACCTGCCGAATCAGAAACTCTGGAGCTGGGGTCCAACAATGTTAACAGGCTCTAGGGGATGATTCTGCTCTGCGTTAAACTTTGAGAACTGGAGCTCTAAAACTATGCCCACAGGCACCACGAAGAACATGTTTGCGGATGGAGGAGCGAGACTTGTGGCAAAGCCTGGCCTAGAACCCAAGTATTCTTGACCTATTCTTTTTCCCCAGCCCAGTCCAGGGCAGAAAGAAGAGTAGAGTTCGAGCATCCTCCCTGACAGGTTCCTGGAACGGAGACTTGAGAACGTCAGGGGTCTAGAAACAGAGGGCGGGGCAGTCCTCTCCGGAGTAGAAGGCGGGGCCAGTGCCCTGAGCCCCGCCCATCCCGTTGCCCCGGGAAACCCCGGGTTGTAACAATAACCGGTGACGCGCTTCTGGGAGGGATCCTGTTGAGTCCATGGGCGGGACAGTCCAGTCGCGGACCAATGGGAGCGTTAAGGCCCCGCCCCCTAGGCCCCCTCTCCGCGCCGAGCAGGGGG